>NC_133745.1:21550543-21953043 GCF_048934315.1 Petromyzon marinus | reverse complement strand
GCTCCAGCTAGAGCAGAGGAACCTCGAACTCAGCCAGCAGGTGGGTGGTGTGTGTGTAGGTGTGTGTGTAGGTGTGTGTAGGTGTGTGTGTAGGTATGTGTGTAGTGTGTGTGTAGGTGTGTGTGTGTGTAGGTGTGTGTAGGTGTGTGTGTAGGTGTGTGTGTAGGTGTGTGTGTAGGTGTGTGTGTGTGTAGGTGTGTGTAGGTGTTTGTGTAGGTGTGTGTGTAGGTGTGTGTGTAGGAGGAGAGACCAGCTCCAGCTAGAGCAGAGGAACCTCGAACTCAGCCAGCAGGTGGGTGTGGTGTGTAGGTGTGTAGTGTGTGTAGGTGTGTGTGTAGGTGTGTGTGTGTAGGTGTGTGTGTGTAGGTGTGTGTGTAGGTGTGTGTAGTGTGTGTAGGTGTGTAGGTGTGTAGTGTGTGTAGGTGTGTGTGTGTAGGTGTGTGTGTAGGTGTGTGTGTAGGTGTGTGTGTAGGAGGAGAGACCAGCTCCAGCTAGAGCAGAGGAACCTCGAACTCAGCCAGCAGGTGGGTGGTGTGTAGGTGTGTAGTGTGTGTAGTGTGTGTGTGTAGGTGTGTGTGTAGGTGTGTGTGTAGGTGTGTGTGTAGGTGTGTGTAGTGTGTGTAGGTGTGTAGGTGTGTAGTGTGTGTAGGTGTGTGTGTGTAGGTGTGTGTGTAGGTGTGTGTGTAGGTGTGTGTGTAGGAGGAGAGACCAGCTCCAGCTAGAGCAGAGGAACCTCGAACTCAGCCAGCAGGTGGGTGTGGTGTGTAGGTGTGTAGTGTGTGTAGGTGTGTGTGTGTGTAGGTGTGTGTGTGTAGGTGTGTGTAGGTGTGTGTGTAGGTGTGTGTAGTGTGTGTAGGTGTGTAGGTGTGTAGTGTGTGTAGGTGTGTGTGTGTAGGTGTGTGTGTAGGTGTGTGTGTAGGTGTGTGTGTAGGAGGAGAGACCAGCTCCAGCTAGAGCAGAGGAACCTCGAACTCAGCCAGCAGGTGGGTGGTGTGTAGGTGTGTAGTGTGTGTAGTGTGTGTGTGTAGGTGTGTGTGTAGGTGTGTGTGTAGGTGTGTGTAGTGTGTGTAGGTGTGTAGGTGTGTAGTGTGTGTAGGTGTGTGTGTGTAGGTGTGTGTGTAGGTGTGTGTGTAGGTGTGTGTGTAGGAGGAGAGACCAGCTCCAGCTAGAGCAGAGGAACCTCGAACTCAGCCAGCAGGTGGGTGGTGTGTAGGTGTGTAGTGTGTGTAGTGTGTGTGTGTAGGTGTGTGTGTAGGTGTGTGTGTAGGTGTGTGTGTGTAGGTGTGTGTAGGTGTGTGTGTAGGTGTGTGTGTAGGTGTGTAGTGTGTGTAGGTGTGTGTGTGTAGGTGTGTGTGTAGGTGTGTGTGTAGTGTGTGTGTGTAGGGGTGTGTGTACGTGTGTAGGGTGTGTAGGTGTGTAGGGTGTGTAGTGTGTGTAGGTATGTGTAGGTGTGTGTGTGTAGGTGTGAGTGTGTGTGTAGGTGTGTGTGTGTGTAGGTGTGTGTGTAGGTGTGTGTGTGTAGTGTGTGTGTGTAGGTGTGTGTGTGTAGTGTGTATAGATGTGTGTGTAGTGTGTGTAGGTGTGTGTGTAGTGTGTGTGTAGGTGTGTGTGTAGGTGTGTGTGTAGTGTGTGTAGGTGTGTGTGTAGTGTGTGTGTAGGTGTGTGTGTAGGTGTGTGTGTATATGTGTGTGTAGGAGGAGAGGCCAGCTCCAGCTAGAGCAGAGGAACCTCGAACTCAGCCAGCAGGTGGGTGGTCTGTAGGTGTGTGTTGTGTGTAGTGTGTGTGTGTAGGTGTGTGTGTGTGTAGGTGTGTGTGTGTGTAGGTGTGTGAGTAGGTGTGTGTGTAGGTGTGTGTGTAGGTGTGTGTGTGTAGGTGTGTGTGTGTGTAGGTGTGTGTGTGTAGGTGTGTGTGTAGGTGTGTGTGTGTGTAGTGTGTGTAGGTGTGTGTGTGTGTGTAGTGTGTGTAGGTGTGTGTGTGTAGGTGTGTGTGTAGGTGTGTGTGTAGGAGGAGAGACCAGCTCCAGCTAGAGCAGAGGAACCTCGAACTCAGTGAGCAGGTGGGTGGGTTGTGTGTAGGTGTGTGTAGGTGTGTGTATGTGTAGGTGTGTAGGTGTGTAGTGTGTGTGTGTAGGTGTGTGTGTAGGTGTGTGTGTACGTGTGTGTAGTGGGTGTGTGTAGGTGTGTGTGTAGGTGTGTGTAGGTGTGTTTGTAGGTGTGTGTAGGTGTGTGTGTAGGTGTGTGTGTAGGTGTGTGTGTAGGTGTGTGTAGGTGTGTGTGTGTAGGTGTGTGTGTGTAGGTGTGTGTGTGTAGGTGTGTGTGTAGGTGTGTGTTTAGGTGTGTGTAGGTGTGTGTAGGTGTGTATGTAGTGTGTGTGTGTGTAGGTGTGTGTGTAGTGTGTGTGTGTAGGTGTGTGTGTGTAGGTGTGTGTAGGTGTGTGTGTAGGTGTGTGTGTAGGTGTGTGTGTGTAGGTGTGTGTGTAGGTGTAGGTGTGTGTGTAGTGTGTGTGTGTAGGTGTGTGTGTAGGTGTGTAGGTGTGTGTGTAGGTGTACGTGTGTGTGTGTAGGTGTGTGTGTAGGTGTGTGTAGGTGTAGGTGTGTGTGTAGGTGTGTGTGTAGTGTGTGTGTAGGTGTATGTGTAGGTGTGTGTGTAGGTGTGTGTGTAGGTGTGTGTGTAGGTGTGTGTATAGGTGTAGGTGTGTGTGTAGTGTGTGTGTGTAGGTGTGTGTGTAGGTGTGTGTGTGTACGTGTGTGTGTATGTAGGTGTGTAGGTGTGTGTGTAGGTGTGTGTGTAGGTGTGTGTGTGTAGGTGTGTGTGTAGGTGTAGGTGTGTGTGTAGTGTGTGTGTGTAGGTGTGTGTGTAGGTGTGTGTGTGTACGTGTGTGTGTATGTAGGTGTGTAGGTGTGTGTGTAGGTGTGTAGGTGTGTGTGTAGGTGTACGTGTGTGTGTGTAGGTGTGTGTGTGTAGGTGTGTGTAGGTGTAGGTGTGTGTGTAGGTGTGTGTGTAGTGTGTGTGTAGGTGTATGTGTAGGTGTGTGTGTAGTGTGTGTGTAGGTGTGTGTGTAGGTGTGTGTGTAGGAGGAGAGACCAGCTCCAGCTAGAGCAGAGGAACCTCGAACTCAGCCAGCAGGTGGGTGTGGTGTGTAGGTGTGTAGTGTGTTTAGGTGTGTAGTGTGTGTGTGTAGGTGTGTGTAGGTGTGTGTGTAGGTGTGTGTGTAGGTGTGTGTGTAGTGTGTGTGTGTAGGTGTGTAGTGTGTGTAGGTGTGTAGTGTGTGTGTGTAGGTGTGTGTGTAGGTGTGTGTGTAGTGTGTGTGTGTAGTGTGTGTGTGTAGGTGTGTGTAGTGTGTGTGTAGTGTGAGTGTGTAGGTGTGTGTGTAGTGTGTGTGTAGGTGTGTGTGTAGGAGGAGAGACCAGCTCCAGCTAGAGCAGAGGAACCTCGAACTCAGTCAACAGGTGGGTGGTGTGTAGGTGTGTGTGTAGGTGTGTGTGTGTGTAGTGTGTGTGTGTAGTGTGTGTAGTGTGTGTGTGTAGGTGTGTAGTGTGTGTGTGTAGGTGTGTGTAGGTGTGTGTAGGTGTGTGTGTAGTGTGTATGTAGGTGTGTGTGTAGGTGTGTGTGTAGGTGTGTGTGTAGTGTAGTGTGTGTGTTGGTGTGTGTGTAGGTGTGTGTGTGTAGGTGTGTGTGTAGGTGTGAGTGTGTGTGTAGGTGTGTAGTGTGTGTAGGTGTGTAGTGTGTGTGTGTGTAGTTGTGTGTGTAGGTGTGTGTAGGTGTGTGTGTAGTGTGTATGTAGGTGTGTGTGTAGGTGTGTGTGTAGGTGTGTGTGTAGTGTAGTGTGTGTGTTGGTGTGTGTGTAGGTGTGTGTGTGTAGGTGTGTGTGTAGGTGTGAGTGTGTGTGTGTAGGTGTGTAGTGTGTGTGTAGGTGTGTAGTGTGTGTGTGTAGGTGTGTGTAGGTGTGTGTAGGTGTGTGTAGGTGTGTAGGTGTGTGTAGGTGTGTAGTGTGTGTGTAGGTGTGTGTGTAGTGTAGTGTGTGTGTAGGTGTGTGTGTAGGTGTGTGTGTGTAGGTGTGTGTGTAGGTGTCTGTGTGTAGGTGTGTGTGTAGGTGTGTGCTAGATTTTTGTGCAGCCCATGGGCTTGTAATTACCAACACGCTGTTCCGGCATCGGCGCATCCATACAACATCATGGATGCATGCCGGGTCCAAGCAAGAACATCTGCTGGACTACATAGTGACGGACCAGCGAATGCAAGCCCATGTCCTTGACACCAGGACCTACCGTGGAGCTGATCTGCCCTCTGACCATCGACTAGTCATCTGTAAGATGCGCCTGCCATTCTTCCACTCCGGTGGTGGGTGTACACCCAGGACCCCATTCCAACATAAAGTGGCCTGGTCTCAGTTATCTGATGAAAGTTGCAAGCGAGTATTTCATCATCGCTTGCGGCTGGGATTGGCATCGTCCCCGACTCCTCCTGATGTCGAGGGTAAATGGGTGAGGTTTAGGACTGACTCATGCAGCTGCAATGGCTGCTTTGGGTACGCGGTCCAGACCTCCCCAGACACCCTGGATGACAGAGGAGTTGTTCAGGATGGTTGAGAAAAAGCGACAGGCCCACTGTCATCGGCTACAGAATCCCACGTCAGAGAATGAGGAGGCTTACCGCAGCCTTCGCTCGGAGGTTCGGAGAGCCGTGAGGCCCTGCAAGGATGGGTGGTGGTCGCGGGTTGCTGAGGAGATGGAGTCTGCCTCAGTGGCCCGTGATCACAAATCTCTATTTAACTCCATCAAAAAAGTAACCTGCAGCGCCACACCTATTACCATCATTAGGGGAAAAAAACGGTGATCCAATCTCCGACCCCCAGGAACAGGTTCGCAGATTTTCTGAGCATTTCTGTGAGGTCCTGGGGGAGGGAAAATCCCTCAGCCAGGAAAACATCGTGGCACAAAGTGAGGATGACCCTGCTGAGGCTGCGGTGCCTCAAATATTGGAAGAAGTCACTCCCTGTGAGTGGCTGGCTGAGGTGCCATCTGCTGAGGAAGTATTGAAGGCGATCCGGAGTCTGAGACCAGGAAAGGCAGCGGGCAGAGATGATATCCCAAGCGAAATGCTGAGGGAGGGTGGCGTTTGTGCACAGACTGCCCTATATGACATCATAACAACAGTCTGGACCACTGGACGGGTTCCGCAGGATTGGAAGGATGCCCTGGTGGTCCCCCTTTTTAAGAAGGGGGACCGCACAGACTGTAACAACTACAGGGGCATCTCACTCCTCAGTGTGCCGGGAAAGGTCCTGGCAAGGATTATTCAGCATCGCCTTGCCAGGCACGCTGAGGAGAGGCTTGCGGAGCCCCAATGCGGTTTCAGGAAAGGGCGGTCCTGCACAGATGCCATATTTTCTGTCCGTCTGCTACAGCAGAGGTGTAGGGAATTCCAACAAGACCTACATCTCTGCTTTATTGACCTGGTCAAGGCCTATGATACCATCAGTAGGCCTGGGCTCTGGGTCGTTCTTCGTGCTTTTGGAGTAGCTGACCCTCTGCTCACGATCATTAAGGACCTTCATGATGGTGAGCGGGCCCGGGTAAAACTACGTGGCCGGGAGTCAGAGCCATTCCCTGTACACCTTGGGGTGCGACAGGGATGTCCTCTGGCTCCCACATTATTTAACATCTATTTTGACCACGTAGTTCGTGAAGCCTTCAATAGCTGTACCGGGGGAATCTCCATATGGTACAGATATAATGGGAGGCTAATCGATGCCCGGGTGCGGTCAAGGGATGGCTCCCTATTGCTCAACCACGTTATGTATGCTGATGATTTGGTAATAGCTGCTCAGTCAGAGGAGGAGTTGGAGACGCTGCTGCTGAGACTGGAGCGTGCCACTAAGAGGTGGGGCCTTACCATCAGCCCCACCAAAACTAAGCACCTGCCTGGGTATTTTGTACCATCGGACACTCCACCCCCACAACTCCCAATCGGTGATGGGGCAGTTGTGGAGAGAGTGGAGAGTTTCCCATACCTGGGCAGTGTGCTTATGACTGGCTCCAGTTTAACAGCAGAGGTCTCACTCCGAATCAATCGAGCGGCAATATATTTTCATCGGTTGCGTAACGCTGTGTGGAAGCTACCTGGTCTGTCGCTCCGCACTAAGCTTCAGGTCTTCTCGACCACGGTCATTCCCTCCCTTCTCTACGCTTGCGAAACGTGGACCCCCCTAATGGAACATCTTCGCTGGTTAGAAACATTTAGGCTGGCCTGCCTACGATCCATCCTGGGTTTAACCAGACTGGATTGTGTGAGGAGCTCACAAATCCTTGAAAGATCTGGGCAGGGTCCCATCGGTGAGCTCCTCCGGCAGGCAAGGCTGCGATGGCTGGGTCATGTAGCCCGCATGCCCAGCCACCGCATGCCGAAACAGCTTTTGTTTGGCCGGATTGAGGGGGCTAAGCAGGCGCGGCACGGGCTAGAGAAGAGATGGAGTGATGTGGTACAGGAGGACGTGGAGCTGAGTAGACTTGCCGATGACTGGTACCAGCGGTGTCAAGATCGGCCTCTGTGGAGGAGGCTCGTGAAGGATGCTACTGGGCAGTTGGAGGCAGTCGCCCTCCAACAACAACGGAGGGCGGAGGAGCGACGCTCACAACAACGAGCGGAGCGCCGGGTGGCTAAAGCACAGCAGGTTGGCACAGTAGGGGGCACAGGTGGTGCATCAGCCAATCATCTCAGTCAGTCGACCCGTGGCACCTGGGTCTGCCCAGTGACCTCCTGCCAGCGGGCGTTCGACACTTCACGTGGCCTCACGGTGCACATAGCCTGGCACAAGCGTCGTGGTGACGTCACCGCCACTTAGTGGCGAATGACGGTTGTTGTTGTTGTTGTGTAGGTGTGTAGGTGTGTGTGGGTGTAGGTGTGTGTAGTGTGTGTTTGGGTGTAGGGGTGTGTAGTGTGTGTGTGTAGGTGTGTGTGTGTAGGTGTGTGTAGGTGTGTGTGTAGGTGTGTGTAGGTGTGTGTGTGTAGGTGTGTGTGTGTAGGTGTGTGTGTGTGTAGGTGTGTGTGTAGGTGTGTGTTTAGTGTGTAGGTGTGTGTGGGTAAGGGTGTGTAGGGGTGTGTATGTGTGTGTAGGTGTGTGTGTGTAGGTGTGTGTGTGTAGGTGTGTGTGTGTAGGTGTGTGTGTGTAGGTGTGTGTGGAGGTGTGTGTGTGTAGATGTGTGTAGGTGTGTGTGTAGCTGTGTGTGTAGGTGTAGGTGTGTGTGTGTAGGTGTGTGTGTAGGTGTGTGTGTGTAGGTGTGTGTGTGTAGGTGTGTGTAGGTGTGTAGGTGTGTGTGTAATTGTGTGTAGGTGTGTAGGTGTGTGTGTAGGTTATGTAGGTGTGTGTGTGTGTGGGTGTGTGTGTGTGGGTGTGTGTAGGTGTGTGTGTAGGTGTGTGTGTGTAGGTGTGTGTGTGGGGAGCGGTAGTGTAGCTGTTAGCGCGCTGCGCTATGAACCTGGCGACCCGGGTTCGATTCCCGCTCACGGCCAGCACCAGTGACGATTATCTGAACCAGTTCCGGGCCTCCCCTAGGTCGACTCAGCCTCAAATGAGTACCTGGTGCGGTGTGTAAACATCGCCACATAGGAGACAAAGGCGGTCGGACGTGGTGCTGGCCACCCACCCCCTCGTGTACCGTTCCAGCCTTCATAGGTCCTCGTTAACAGCACTTGCCCCTACAGTCTGTTAAGGCTACACGGGGGATCTTTGTCTTTGTGTAGCCTCTAGCAGCAATTGAGGCTTCCTGGGGGAGCTTTGTCTGTGTGTACATCATTGGTGGTGCTACTCGCTACTAGCAGCACTTTCCCCTGCAGCCCTGCTAGAGGCTACCTGGGGGAGCTTTGTCTATGTGTGAGAGACACTGCACTTGCCCCTACAGCCCTGCTAGAGGCTACCTGGGGGAGCTTTGTCTGTGTGTCTGAGACACAGCCCTGCTGGAGGCTACCTGGGGGAGCTTTATCTGTGTGTGTGAGACACAGCACTTGCCCCTACAGCCCTGCTGGAGGCTACCTGGGGGAGTTTTGTCTGTGTGTGTGAGACACAGCACTTGCCCCTACAGCCCTGCTAGAGGCTACCTGGGGGAGCTTTGTCTGTGTGTGAGACACTGCACTTGCCCCTACAGCCCTGCTAGAGGCTACCTGGGGGAGCTTTGTCTGTGTGTGAGAGAAACTGCACTTGCCCCTACTGCCCTGCTAGAGGCTACCTGGGGGAGCTTTGTCTGTGTGTGTGAGACACTGCACTTGCCCCTACTGCCCTGCTAGAGGCTACCTGGGGGAGCTTTGTCTGTGTGTGTGAGACACTGTACTTGCCCCTACGGCCCTGCTAGAGGCTACCTGAGGGAGCTTTGTCTGTGTGTGAGTCACTGCACTTGCCCCTACTGCCCTGCTAGAGGCTTCCTGGGGGAGCTTTGTCTGTGTCTCAGCACTTGCCCCTACAGCCCTGCTAGAGGCTACCTGGGGGAGCTTTGTCTGTGTGTGAGACACTGCACTTGCCCCTACAGCCCTGCTAGAGGCTACCTGGGGGAGCTTTGTCTGTGTGTGAGACACTGCACTTGCCCCTACAGCCCTGCTAGAGGCTACCTGCGGGAGCTTTGTCTGTGTGTGAGAGACACTGCACTTGCCCCTACTGCCCTGCTAGAGGCTACCTGGGGGAGCTTTGTCTGTGTGTGTGAGACACTGCACTTGCCCCTACTGCCCTGCTAGAGGCTACCTGGGGGAGCTTTGTCTGTGTGTGTGAGACACTGCACTTGCCCCTACGGCCCTGCTAGAGGCTACCTGGGGGAGCTTTGTATGTGTGTGAGACACTGCACTTGCCCCTACTGCCCTGCTACAGGCTACCTGGGGGAGCTTTGTCTGTGTGTGTGAGACACTGCACTTGCCCCTGCAGACCTGCTAGAGGCTACCTGGGGGAGCTTTGTCTGTGTGTGTGAGACACTGCACTTGCCCCTGCAGCCCTGCTAGAGGCTACCTGGGGGATCTTTGTCTGTGTGTGTGAGACACTGCACTTGCCCCTACAGCCCTGCTAGAGGCTACCTGGGGGAGCTTTGTCTGTGTCTCAGCACTTGCCCCTACTGCCCTGCTAGAGGCTACCTGGGGGAGCTTTGTCTGTGTGTGTGAGACACTGCACTTGCCCCTACTCTCCTGTTAGAGGCTACCTGGGGGAGCTTTGTCTGTGTTCTAGATGCGCTCGTCTGCGGAGGAGGCGACCGCACGACTCCGCGCCCTGGAGGGCAGCCGGGAGGAGGCGAAGCTCCATCTGAGTCAGAGCCTGGAGAAGATCCATCAGCTGGAGAGGTCAACAACAACAACCACAACAACAACAACCACCATTCACAACAACAACAACAACCACCATTCACAACAACCACCACAACCACCACAACAACAACAACCACCACAACAACAACCACCCCAACCACCATTTAGAACAACAACCACCATTTACAACAACAACCACCATTTACCACAACAACCACCATTCACAACAACAACCACAACAACAACAACCACCACAACAACAACAACCACCATTCACAACAACAACCATTAACAACAAGAGCAACCACCACAACAACAATTCACAACAACAATAAACATTCACAACAACAACAACAACCATTCACAACAACAACAACAACCATTCACAGCAACAACAACAACAACCACAACAACAACCACCATTCACAACAACAACCACAACAACCATTCACAACAACAACAACCATTTACAACAACAACAACAACAACAACCATTTAAAACTACAACAACCATTATTCACACCAACAACCACCATTCACAACAACAACAACCACAACAACAACCATTCACAACAACAACCACCATTCACAACAACAACAACCACCACAACAACAACCACCGTTCACCACAACAGCAACAACAACCACCGTTCACCACAACAACAACAACAACCATCACAACAACAACCACCGTTCACCACAACAGCAACAACAACCACCGTTCACCACAACAACAACAACCACCACAACAACAACCACCATTCACAACAACAACCACCACAACAACAACCATTCACAACAACCATTAACAACAACAACCATTCACAACTACCATTAACAACAACAACAACAACCATTCACAACTACCATTAACAACAACAACCATTCACAACAACAACCACCATTAACCACAACAACAACAACCATTCACAACAACCATTTACAACAACAACAACAACAACCATTCACAACAACCATTCACAACAACAACCATTCACAACAACAACAACCATTCACAACAACAACAACCATTCACAACAACAACAACCACCATTAACAACAACCATTAACAACAACCACCCTGTATAACAACAACAACCCCTATGTGTCCTGACTTGTGGGCCACCCTGTACAACAACAACCCCTATGTTTCCTGACTTGTGGGCCACCCTTCACAACAACAACAACCCCTATGTGTCCTGACTTCTGGGCCACCCTGTACAACAACAACAACCCCTATGTGTCCTGACTTGTGGGCCACCCTGTACAACAACAACAACAACAACCCCTATGTGTCCTGACTTCTGGGCCACCCTGTAAAACAACAACAACAACCCCTATGTGTCCTGACTTGTGGGCCACCCTGTACAACAACAACCCCTATGTGTCCTGACTTCTGGGCCACCCTGTACAACAACAACCCCTATGTGTCCTGACTTCTGGGCCACCCTGCACAACAACAACAACAACCCCTATGTGTCCTGACTTCTGGGCCACCCTTCACAACAACAACAACAACAACCCCTATGTGTCCTGACTTGTGGGCCACCCTTCACAACAACAACAACAACCCCTATGTGTCCTGACTTCTGGGCCACCCTGCACAACAACAACAACCCCTATGTGTCCTGACTTGTGGGCCACCCTACACAACAACAACAACAACCCCTATGTGTCCTGACTTCTGGGCCACCCTACACAACAACAACAACCCCTATGTGTCCTGACTTGTGGGCCACCCTTCACAACAACAACAACAACCCCTATGTGTCCTGACTTGTGGGCCACCCTTCACAACAACAACAACAACCCCTATGTGTCCTGACTTCTGGGCCACCCTGTACAACAACAACAACAACAACCCCTATGTGTCCTGACTTGTGGGCCACCCTACACAACAACAACCCCTATGTGTCCTGACTTCTGGGCCACCCTACACAACAACAACAACCCCTATGTGTCCTGACTTGTGGGCCACCCTTCACAACAACAACAACAACAACCCCTATGTGTCCTGACTTCTGGGCCACCCTGTACAACAACAACCCCTATGTGTCCTGACTTCTGGGCCACCCTGTACAACAACAACAACCCCTATGTGTCCTGACTTGTGGGCCACCCTGTACAACAACAACAACAACCCCTATGTGTCCTGACTTGTGGGCCACCCTGTACAACAACAACAACAACAACCCCTATGTGTCCTGACTTCTGGGCCACCCTGTGTCACAACAACAACAACCCCTATGTGTCCTGACTTCTGGGCCACCCTCCACGATGTTCACGTCACCAGGTGTGAGGCCCCGCTAAGCGGGACGAAGCCATCACAACTTGACTGCAGCTCAACCACGTGGGCGTGATGTCATCATCACTACCACGTGGGCGTGATGTCATCATCACTACCACGTGGGCTGATGTCAGCATCACTACCACGTGGTCTGATGTCATCATCACTACCACGTGGGCTGATGTCATCATCACTACCACGTGGGCTGATGTCATCATCACTACCACGTGGGCTGATGTCTTCATCATCATCACTACCACGTGGGCTGATGTCATCATCACTACCACGTGGTCTGATGTCTTCATCATCATCACTACCACGTGGGCTGATGTCTTCATCATCATCACTACCACGTGGTCTGATGTCTTCATCACTACCACGTGGGCTGATGTCTTCATCATCATCACTACCACGTGGGCTGATGTCATCATCACTACCACGTGGCCTGATGTCTTCATCATCATCATCACCACGTGGGCTGATGTCTTCATCATCATCACGTGGGCTGATGTCTTCATCATCATCATCATCACGTGGGCTGATGTCTTCATCATCATCACGTGGGCTGATGTCTTCATCATCATCATCACCACGTGGACGTTCATAAACCCTCCCTCCCTCCCTGCACCTCCTCCACCTCCTCCACCTCCTCCTCTACCTCCACTACCTCCTTCAACTCCTCCCCCTCCTCCACCACCTCCTTCACCTCCTCCTACTCCTCCACCTCCTCGTCCCCCTCCTCCACCACCTCCCCCGCGTCTGCCCCCAGCGAGCGCAGAGCGGAGAGGAGAGCCGAGAAGAAGCTGAGGGAGATGCTGCGGGAGGCTCAGGAGGAGCTGCAGACGCTTCGTGGCGACCGCGAGGAGGTGGGGGTGGTGGTGGACGGGTCGGTGGATGGATGGACAGTCGGTTAGATGGATGGACAGTCGGTTAGATGGATGGCCGGTCGGTTAGATGGATGGACAGTTGGTTAGATGGATGGACGGACGGTTAGATGGATGGACAGTCGGTTAGATGGATGGACAGTCGGTTAGATGGATGGACAGTCGGTTAGATGGATGGACAGGTGGTTAGATGGATGGACGGACGGTTAGATGGATGGACAGTCGGTTAGATGGATGGACAGTTGGTTAGATGGATGGACGGACAGATGGATGGGCAGTCGATTAGATGGATGGACAGACGGTTAGATGGATGGACAGTCAGTTATATGGATGGACAGTCGGTTAGATGGATGGACAGTCGGTTAGATGGATGGACAGTTGGTTAGATGGATGGACGGACGGTTAGATGGATGGACAGTCGGTTAGATGGATGGACAGTCGGTTAGATGGATGGACAGTCGGTTAGATGGATGGACAGTCGGTTAGATGGATGGACAGTCGGTTAGATGGATGGACGGACGGTTAGATGGATGGACAGTCGGTTAGATGGATGGACAGTCGGTTAGATGGATGGACGGACAGATGGATGGGCAGTCGATTAGATGGATGGACAGACGGTTAGATGGATGGACAGTCGCTTAGATGGATGGACAGTCGGTTAGATGGATGGACAGTCGGTTAGATGGATGGACAGTCGATTAGATGGATGGACAGTCGGTTAGATAGATGGACAGTCGGTTAGATGGATGGGCAGTCGATTAGATGGATGGACAGACGGTTAGATGGATGGACAGTCGGTTAGATGGATGGACGGACAGATGGATGGGCAGTCGATTAGATGGATGGACAGACGGTTAGATGGATGGACAGTCGGTTAGATGGATGGACAGTTGGTTAGATGGATGGACGGACGGTTAGATGGATGGACAGTCGGTTAGATGGATGGACAGTTGGTTAGATGGATGGACGGACGGTTAGATGGATGGACAGTCGGTTAGATGGATGGACAGTCGGTTAGATGGATGGACAGTCGGTTAGATGGATGGACAGTCGGTTAGATGGATGGACAGTCGATTAGATGGATGGACAGTCGGTTAGATGGATGGACAGTCGGTTAGATGGATGGACGGACGGTTAGATGGATGGACAGTCGGTTAGATGGATGGACAGTCGGTTAGATGGATGGACAGTCGGTTAGATGGATGAACAGTCTGTTAGATGAACGGACAGTCGGTTAGATGGATGGACAGTCGGTTAGATGGATGGACAGTCGCTTAGATGGATGGACAGTCGGTTAGATGGATGGACAGTCGGTTAGATGGATGGACAGTCGGTTAGATGGATGAACAGACAGATGGATGAACAGTCGGTTAGAGGGATGGACAGTTGATTAGATGGATGGACAGTTGGTTAGATGGATGGACAGTCGGTTAGATGGATGGACGGACGGTTAGATGGATGGACAGTCGGTTAGATGGATGGACAGTCGGTTAGATGGATGGACAGTCGGTTAGATGGATGAACAGGCGGTTAGATGAACGGACAGTCGGTTAGATGGATGGACAGTCGGTTAGATGGATGAACAGGCGGTTAGATGAACGGACAGACGGTTAGATGGATGGACAGTCGGTTAGATGGATGGACAGTCGGTTAGATGGATGGACAGTCGGTTAGATGGATGGACAGTCGGTTAGATGGATGGACAGTCGGTTAGATGGATGAACAGACAGTTAGATGGATGGACAGTCGGTTAGATGGATGGACAGTCGGTTAGATGGATGGACAGTCGGTTAGATGGATGGACGGACGGTTAGATGGATGGACAGTCGGTTAGATGGATGGACAGTCGGTTAGATAGATGGACAGTCGGTTAGATGGATGAACAGTCGGTTAGATGAACGGACAGTCGGTTAGATTGATGGACAGTTGGTTAGATGGATGGACAGTCGGTTAGATGGATGGACAGTCGGTTAGATAGATGGACAGTCGGTTAGATGGATGGCCAGATGGTTAGATGGATGGACAGTCGGTTAGATGGATGGACAGTCGGTTAGATGGATGGACAGACGGTTAGGTGGATGGACAGTCGGTTAGATGGTTGGACAGTCGGTTAGATGGATGGACAGTCGGTTAGATGGATGGACAGTCGGTTAGATGGATGGACAGTCGGTTAGATGGATGGACAGTCGGTTAGATGGATGGACAGATGGTTAGATGGATGGACAGTCGATTAGATGGATGGACAGTCGGTTAGATGGATGGACAGTCGGTTAGATGGATGGACAGTCGGTTAGATGGATGGACAGTCGATTAGATAGATAGACAGATGGTTAGATGGATGGACAGTCGGTTAGATGGATGGACAGTCGGTTAGATGGATGGACAGTCGCTTAGATGGATGGACAGTCGGTTAGATGGATGGACAGTCGGTTAGATGGTTGGACAGATGGTTAGATGGATGGACAGTCGATTAGATGGATGGACAGTCGGTTAGATGGATGGACAGTCGGTTAGATGGACAGACAGTCGGTTAGATGGATGGACAGTCGGTTAGATGGATGGACAGTCGGTTAGATGGATGGACAGTCGGTTAGATGGATGAACAGGCGGTTAGATGAACGGACAGTCGGTTAGATGGATGGACAGTCGGTTAGATGGATGAACAGGCGGTTAGATGAACGGACAGACGGTTAGATGGATGGACAGTCGGTTAGATGGATGGACAGTCGGTTAGATGGATGGACAGTCGGTTAGATGGGTGGACAGTCGGTTAGATGGATGGACAGTCGGTTAGATTGATGGACAGTTGGTTAGATGGATCGACAGTCGGTTAGATGGATGGACAGTCGGTTAGATGGATGGACAGTCGGTTAGATGGATGGACAGTCGGTTAGATGGATGGACAGTCGGTTAGATGGATGGACAGTCGGTTAGATGGTTGGACAGTCGATTAGATGGATGGACAGTCGGTTAGATGGATGGACAGTCGATTAGATGGATGGACAGTCTGTTAGATGGATGGACAGTCGGTTAGATGGATGAACAGACAGTTAGATGGATGGACAGTCGGTTAGATGGATGGACAGTCGGTTAGATGGATGGACAGTCGGTTAGATGGATGGACGGACGGTTAGATGGATGGACAGTCGGTTAGATGGATGGACAGTCGGTTAGATAGATGGACAGTCGGTTAGATGGATGAACAGTCGGTTAGATGAACGGACAGTCGGTTAGATTGATGGACAGTTGGTTAGATGGATGGACAGTCGGTTAGATGGATGGACAGTCGGTTAGATAGATGGACAGTCGGTTAGATGGATGGCCAGATGGTTAGATGGATGGACAGTCGGTTAGATGGATGGACAGTCGGTTAGATGGATGGACAGACGGTTAGGTGGATGGACAGTCGGTTAGATGGTTGGACAGTCGGTTAGATGGATGGACAGTCGGTTAGATGGATGGACAGTCGGTTAGATGGATGGACAGTCGGTTAGATGGATGGACAGTCGGTTAGATGGATGGACAGATGGTTAGATGGATGGACAGTCGATTAGATGGATGGACAGTCGGTTAGATGGATGGACAGTCGGTTAGATGGATGGACAGTCGGTTAGATGGATGGACAGTCGATTAGATAGATAGACAGATGGTTAGATGGATGGACAGTCGGTTAGATGGATGGACAGTCGGTTAGATGGATGGACAGTTGGTTAGATGGTTGGACAGATGGTTAGATGGATGGACAGTCGATTAGATGGATGGACAGTCGGTTAGATGGATGGACAGTCGGTTAGATGGACAGACAGTCGTTTAGATGGATGGACAGTCGGTTAGATGGATGGACAGTCGGTTAGATGGACAGACAGTCGGTTAGATGGACGGATGGACGGACAGACGGTTGAATGGATGGACAGATGGATGGACAGACGGTTAGATGGATGGATGGATGGACAGTCGGTTAGATGGACGGACAGATGGTTGATGGATGGACAGTCTGTTGAATGGATGGACAGATGGATGGACACACAGACAGACAGTTGACGAATGGACAGACGGACCGGTGAACGGACCGGTGAATGGACGGGCGGACGGACAGATGCACGGACAACCTCTGACCCTCGACCCCTTCGCCCCTTGACTCCCCCCCATCGCCCCCCCACCCCCTCCCGAACCACCGCAAGGCCACGATCCGCTCAAAGGCCCTGAAGTCGCAGCTCCTGCAGCAGGAGGAGCAGCTGGAGCAGCAGCGGGCCCAGCTGAGGAGGGCCGAGCGCCAGCTGGAGGAGCAGAGCCTGGAGGTGGAGCTGCGCTCGCTACTGGGGGCACGCGTGGGGGCCGGCCGGGGCCCGGAGGATCTCCAACGGGGCCCGGAGGATCTCCAACGGGGCCCGGAGGATCTCAAACGGGGCCTGCCCACCGCTAGGTCCGTCAGACAACGAAATGGGAATCGTGGAGGTGGGGCGGGATGGGCGGGGGGGGGGGGGGGGGGGTAAGGAACCCTCTCCCGGGTGTTTTTTTTTCTCGACGGCGCACGCGTGCGTGTGTGTGTGATGACGTACGTGTGTGTGACGCGTGTGTGTGATGACGTCCGTGTGTGTGTGATGATGTATGTGTGTGTGTGATGACGTACGTGTGTGTGTGATGATGTACGTGTGTGTGTGATGACGTACGTGTGTGTGCCGTGTGTGTGTGATGACGTACGTGTGTGTGACGTGTGTGTGTGATGACGTACGTGTGTGTGTGTGATGACGTACGTGCGTGTGTGTGTGATGACGTACGTTCGTGTGTGTGTGATGACGTACGTGTGTGTGTGTGATGACGTACGTGTGTGTGTGATGGTGTAGGTGTGTGTGTGTGATGTGTGTGTGTGTGATGACGTACGTGTGTGTGTGTGTGATGAAGTACGTGTGTGTATGATGACGTACGTGTGTGTGACGTGTGTATGTGTGATGACGTACGTATGTGTGTGATGACGTACCTGTGTCTGACGTGTGTGTGTGTGATGACGTACGTGTGTGTGACGTGTGCGTGTGTGATGATGTACGTGTGTGATGACGTACGTGCGTGTGTGATGACGTACGTGTGTGTATGATGACGTCCGTGTGTGTGTGTGTGATGACGTACGTGTGTGTGACGTGTGTGTGATGACGTACGTGTGTGTGTGATGACGTACGTGTGTGTGTGATGAAGTACGTGTGTATGATGACGTACGTGTGTGTGACGTGTGTGTGATGACGTACGTGCGTGTGTGATGATGTACGTGTGTGTGACGTGTGTGTGTGTGATGACGTACGTGTGTGTGTGATGACGGTCGTGTGTGTGTGTGATGATGTACGTGTGTGTGATGACGTACGTGTGTCTGACGTGTGTGTGTGATGACGTACGTGTGTGTGACATGTGATGACGTAGGTGTGTGTGTGATGTGTGTGTGTGTGTGATGACGTACGTGTGTGTGTGATGACGTACGTGTGTGATGACGTACGTGTGTGTGACGTGTGTGTGTGTGATGACGTACGTGTGTGTGTGATGACGTACGTGTGTGTGACGTGTGTGTGTGTGTGATGACGTACGTGTGTGTGTGTGCGATGACGTACATGTGTGTGTGATGATGTACGTGTGTGTGGGTGTGATGACGTACGTGTGTGTAACGTGTGTGTGATGGCGTACGTGTGTGTGTGTGATGACGTACGTGTGTGTGATGACGTACGTGTGTGTGTGTGATGACGTATGTGTGTGTGTGATGACGTACATGCGTGTGTCTGATGACGTACGTGCGTGTGTCTGATGACGTACGTGTTTGTGTGTCTGATGACGTATGTGATGATGACGTACGTGATGATGACGTACGTGTGTGTGTGTCTGATGACGTACGTGTGTGTGTCTGATGACGTATGTGATGATGACGTACGTGATGATGACGTACGTGTGTGTGTGTCTGATGACATACGTGATGATGACGTACGTGATGATGACGTACGTGATGATGACGTACGTGTGTGTGACGTGTGTGTGATGACGTACGTGTGTGTGTGTCTGATGACGTATGTGATGATGACGTACGTGATGATGACGTACGTGTGTGACGTGTGTGTGTGTGATGGCGTACGTGTGTGTGTGTGTGATGACATACGTGTGTGTGATGTGTGTGTGTGTGATGACGTACGTGTGTGTGTGATTACGTACATGCGTGTGTCTGATGACGTACGTGTTTGTGCTTCTGATGACGTATGTGATGATGACATACGTGATGATGACGTACGTGTGTGTGTGTCTGATGACGTATGTGATGATGACATACGTGATGATGACGTACGTGTGTGTGTGTCTGATGACATACGTGTGTGTGTGTCTGATGACGTATGTGATGATGACATACGTGATGATGACGTACGTGTGTGTGTCTGATGACATACGTGATGATGACGTACGTGATGATGACGTACGTGATGATGACGTGTGTGTGTGTGATGACGTACGTGTGTGTGTCTGATGACGTATGTTATGATGACGTACGTGATGATGACGTACGTGATGATGACGTACGTGATGATGACGTACGTGATGATGACGTACGTGTGTGTGACGTGTGTGTGTGATGGCGTACGTGTGTGTGTGATGACGTACGTGTGTGTGTGTGATGACATACGTGTGTGTGATGACGTACGTGTGTGTGTGGGATGACGTACGTGTGTGTGTGATGACGCACGTGTGTGTGTGATGACGTACGTGTGTGTGATGACGTACGTGTGTGTGATGACGTACGTGTGTGTGATGACGTACGTGTGTGTGATGACATGTGTGTGTGATGACGTACGTGTGTGTGAGAGGACGTACGTGTGTGTGTCTGATGACACGTGTGTGTGTATGTGTGTGTGATGACGTACGTGTGTGTGTGTGTGTGATGACGTACGTAGGTGTGTGATGACATACGTGTGTGTGTGTGTTGACGTACGTGTGTGTGTGTGATATGACGTACGTGTGTGTGATGACATGTGTGTGTGATGACGTACGTGTGTGTGTGATGACGTAAGTGTGTGTGTGATGACGTACGTGTGTGTGTGATGACGTCCGTGTGTTTGTGTGTGTGATGACGTACGTGTGTTTGTGTGTGATGACGTGTGTGTGTGATGACGTACGTGATGATGTACGTGCACGATGACGTACTTCATCACGTGATGATGACGTGTGTGTGTGTGGTGTCTGTGGTGTGTTTGTGGTGTGTGTGGTGTGTGTGGTGTGTGTGTGGTGTGTGTGTGGTGTGTGTGGTGTGTGTGTGTGGTGTGTGTGTGGTGTGTGGGGTGTGTGGTGTGTGTGTGGTCTCTGTGTGTGTGTGGTGTGTGGTGTGTGTGGTGTGTGCAGATTTACTCCACGGAACCGGACCCGGGTTGAAGACTCCGACAGCACGGACTCGGGGTAGTGGGGCCACGAGATGATGGGAGCGGGCACAGAGTACAGAGTGGGCTACAGGGTGGGGTACATCACAACACGTGGGCTACATCACAACACGCGGGCTACAGAGTGGGGTACATCACAACACGTGGGCTACAGGGTGAGGTACATCACAACACGTGGGCAACAGGGTGGGGTACATCACAACACGTGGGCTACATCACAACACGTGGGCTACATAGTGGGGTACATCAAAACACGTGGGCTACAGGGTGGGGTACATCACAACACGTGGGCTACATCACAACACGTGGGCTACATCACAACACGTGGGCTACAGGGTGAGCTTCATCACAACACGTGGGCTACAGGGTGGGGTACGTTACAACACAGAGAGAGAAGAAAAATAAATAAAATAAAAAGATCAATCTTTAATTCCTGTGTGAGTCTATGGGTCTCTGTGTGAGTCTATGGGTCTCTGTGTGAATATATGGGTCTCTGCGTGAGTCTATGGGTCTCTGTGTGAGTCTACGTGTCTCTGTGTGAGTCTACGCGTGTCTGTGTGAGTCTACGTGTCTTTGTGTGAGTCCATGGGTCTCTGTGTGAGTCTATGGGTCTCTGTGTGAGTCCATGGGTCTCTGTGTGAGTCTACGGGTGTCTGTGTGAGTCTACGTGTCTCTGTGTGAGTCTATGGGTCTCTGTGTGAGTCTACGGGTGTCTGTGTGAGTCTACGTGTCTCTGTGTGAGTCTATGGGTCTTTGTGTGAGTCTACGGGTCTCTGCGTGAGTGAATGGGTCTCTGTGTGAGTCTACGGGTCTCTGTCTTAGTCTTAGGGGTCTCTGTGTGAGTCTATGGGTCTCTGTGTTAGTCTATGGGTTTCTGTGTGAGTCTATGAGTCTCTGCGTGAGTCTATGGGTCTCTGCGTGAGTCTATGGGTCTCTGTGTGAGTCTATGAGTCTCTGCATGAGTCTACAGGTCTCTGCGTGAGTCTACGGGTGTCTGTGTGAGTCTATGGGTCTCTGTGTGAGTCTACGGGTCTCTGTCTTAGTCTTAGGGGTCTCTGTGTGAGTCTATGGGTCTCTGTGTTAGTCTATGGGTCTCTGTGTGAGTCTACGGGTGTCTGTGTGAGTCTACGTGTCTCTGTGTGAGTCTATGGGTCTCTGTGTGAGTCTACGGGTCTCTGCGTGAGTGAATGGGTCTCTGTGTGAGTCTATGGGTCTCTGTGTTAGTCTATGGGTTTCTGTGTGAGTCTACGTGTCTCTGTGTGAGTCTATGGGTCTCTGTGTGAGTCTACGGGTCTTTGCGTGAGTGAATGGGTCTCTGTGTGAGTCTACGGGTCTCTGTCTTAGTCTTAGGGGTCTCTGTGTGAGTCTATGGGTCTCTGTGTTAGTCTATGGGTTTCTGTGTGAGTCTATGAGTCTCTGCGTGAGTCTATGGGTCTCTGCGTGAGTCTATGGGTCTCTGTGTGAGTCTATGGGTTTCTGCGTGAGTCTACGCGTCTCTGTGTGAGTCTACGGGTCTCTGTGTGAGTTTATGGGTCTCTGTGTGAGTCTACGCGTCTATGTGTGAGTCTATGGGTCTCTGTGTGGGTCTACGGGTCTCTGCGTGAGTGAATGGGTCTCTGTGTGAGTCTATGGGTCTCTGTGTGAGTCTATGGGTCTTTGTGTGAGTCTATGGGTCTCTGCGTGAGTCTATGGGGGTCTCTGTGTGAGTCTACGTGTCTCTGTGTGAGTCTACGGGTGTCTGTGTGAGTCTATGGGTCTCTGTGTGAGTCTATGGGTATCTGTGTGAGTCCATGGGTCTCTGTGTGAGTCTACGGGTGCCTGTGTGAGTCTACGTGTCTCTGTGTGAGTCTATGGGTTTCTGCGTGAGTCTACGCGTCTCTGTGTGAGTCTACGGGTCTCTGTGTGAGTCTATGGGTCTCTGTGTGAGTCTATGGGTCTCTGCGTGAGTGAATGGGTCTCTGCGTGAGTCTACGGGTCTCTGTGTGAGTCTACGTGTCTCTGTGTGAGTCTATGTGTCTCTTTGTGAGTCTACGTGTCTCTGTGTGAGTCTACAGGTCTCTGTGTGAGTCTACGGGTCTCTGTGTGAGTCTACGGGTGTCTGCGTGAGTCTACGGGTCTCTGTGTGAGTCTTAGGGGTCTCTGTGTGATTCTACGGGTCTCTGTGTGAGTCTATGGGTCTCTGTGTGAGTCTACTGGTCTCTGTGTGAGCCTATGGTTTTCTGTGTAAGTCTACAGGTATATGTGTGAGCCTTAGGGGTCTCTGCGTGAGTGAATGGGTCTCTGTGTGAGTCTACGTGTCTCTGTGTGAGTCTACGGGTCTCTGTGTGAGTCCTAGGGGTCTTTGTGTGAGTCTACGGGTCTCTGTGTGAGTCTACGGGTCTCTGTGTGAGTCTACTGGTCTCTGTGTGAGCGTATTGTTTTCTGTGTGAGTCTACAGGTATATGTGTGAGCCTTAGGCGTCTCTGTGAGTCTATGGGTCTCTGTGTGAGTCTACGGGTCTCTGTGTAAGTCTACGGGTCTCTGAGTGAGTCTATGGGTCTCTGTGTGAGGCTACATGTCTCTGTGTCAGTCTATGGGTCTCTGTGTGAGTCTACGGGTCTCTGTGTGAGTCTACAGGTCTCTGTGTGAGTCTACGGCTCTCTGAGTGAGTCTATGGGTCTCTGTGTGAGTCTATGGTGCCTCTGCGTGAGTGAATGCGTCTCTGTGTGAGTCTACGTGTCTCTGTGTGAGTCTACGGGTCTCTGTGTGAATCTATGGGACTCTGTGTGAGTCTACGGGTGTCTGTGTGAGTCTACGGCTCTCTGAGTGAGTCTACGGGTCTCTGTGTGAGTCTACGGGTCTCTGAGTGAGTCTACGGCTCTCTGAGTGAGTCTATGGGTTTCCGTGTGAGTCTACGTGTCTCTTTGTGAGTCTACGGGTCTCTGTGTGAGTCTACAGGTCTCTGTGTGTATCTATGGGTCTCTGTGTGAGTCTACTGGTGTCTGTGTGAGTCTACGGCTCTCTGAGTGAGTCTATGGGTCTCTGCGTGAGTCTACGGGTCTCTGAGTGAGTCTACGGCTCTCTGAGTGAGTCTATGGGTTTCCGTGTGAGTCTACGTGTCTCTGTGTGAGTCTACGGGTCTCTGTGTGAGTCTATGGGTCTCTGTGTGAGTCTTATGAGTCTCTGTGTGAGTCTTCGGGTCTCTGCGTGAGTCTACGGCTCTCTGTGTGAGTCTACGGGTCTCTGTGTGAGTGAATGGGTCTCTGTGTGAGTCTACGTGTCTCTGTGTGAGTCTACAGGTCTCTGTGTGAGTCTATGGGTGTCTGTGTGAGTCTATGGGTCTCTGCGTGAGTCTAGGGCTCTCTGGGTGAGTCTACGGGTTTCTGTGTGAGTCTACGGGTCTCTGTGTGAGTCTACGTGTCTCTGTGTGAGTCTACGGCTCTCTGGGTGAGTCTACGGGTCTCTGTGTGAGTCTACTGGTCTCTGTGTGAGCCTATGGTTTTCTGTGTAAGTCTACAGGTATATGTGTGAGCCTTAGGGGTCTCTGCGTGAGTGAATGGGTCTCTGTGTGAGTCTACGTGTCTCTGTGTGAGTCTACGGGTCTCTGTGTGAGTCCTAGGGGTCTTTGTGTGAGTCTACGGGTCTCTGTGTGAGTCTACGGGTCTCTGTGTGAGTCTACTGGTCTCTGTGTGAGCGTATTGTTTTCTGTGTGAGTCTACAGGTATATGTGTGAGCCTTAGGCGTCTCTGTGAGTCTATGGGTCTCTGTGTGAGTCTACGGGTCTCTGTGTAAGTCTACGGGTCTCTGAGTGAGTCTATGGGTCTCTGTGTGAGGCTACATGTCTCTGTGTCAGTCTATGGGTCTCTGTGTGAGTCTACGGGTCTCTGTGTGAGTCTACAGGTCTCTGTGTGAGTCTACGGCTCTCTGAGTGAGTCTATGGGTCTCTGTGTGAGTCTATGGTGCCTCTGCGTGAGTGAATGCGTCTCTGTGTGAGTCTACGTGTCTCTGTGTGAGTCTACGGGTCTCTGTGTGAATCTATGGGACTCTGTGTGAGTCTACGGGTGTCTGTGTGAGTCTACGGCTCTCTGAGTGAGTCTACGGGTCTCTGTGTGAGTCTACGGGTCTCTGAGTGAGTCTACGGCTCTCTGAGTGAGTCTATGGGTTTCCGTGTGAGTCTACGTGTCTCTTTGTGAGTCTACGGGTCTCTGTGTGAGTCTACGGGTCTCTGTGTGAATCTATGGGTCTCTGTGTGAGTCTATGGGTCTCTGCGTGAGTGAATGGGTCTCTGCGTGAGTCTACGGGTCTCTGTGTGAGTCTACGTGTCTCTGTGTGAGTCTATGTGTCTCTTTGTGAGTCTACGTGTCTCTGTGTGAGTCTACAGGTCTCTGTGTGAGTCTACGGGTCTCTGTGTGAGTCTACGGGTGTCTGCGTGAGTCTACGGGTCTCTGTGTGAGTCTTAGGGGTCTCTGTGTGATTCTACGGGTCTCTGTGTGAGTCTATGGGTCTCTGTGTGAGTCTACTGGTCTCTGTGTGAGCCTATGGTTTTCTGTGTAAGTCTACAGGTATATGTGTGAGCCTTAGGGGTCTCTGCGTGAGTGAATGGGTCTCTGTGTGAGTCTACGTGTCTCTGTGTGAGTCTACGGGTCTCTGTGTGAGTCCTAGGGGTCTTTGTGTGAGTCTACGGGTCTCTGTGTGAGTCTACGGGTCTCTGTGTGAGTCTACTGGTCTCTGTGTGAGCGTATTGTTTTCTGTGTGAGTCTACAGGTATATGTGTGAGCCTTAGGCGTCTCTGTGAGTCTATGGGTCTCTGTGTGAGTCTACGGGTCTCTGTGTAAGTCTACGGGTCTCTGAGTGAGTCTATGGGTCTCTGTGTGAGGCTACATGTCTCTGTGTCAGTCTATGGGTCTCTGTGTGAGTCTACGGGTCTCTGTGTGAGTCTACAGGTCTCTGTGTGAGTCTACGGCTCTCTGAGTGAGTCTATGGGTCTCTGTGTGAGTCTATGGTGCCTCTGCGTGAGTGAATGCGTCTCTGTGTGAGTCTACGTGTCTCTGTGTGAGTCTACGGGTCTCTGTGTGAATCTATGGGACTCTGTGTGAGTCTACGGGTGTCTGTGTGAGTCTACGGGTCTCTGAGTGAGTCTACGGCTCTCTGAGTGAGTCTATGGGTTTCCGTGTGAGTCTACGTGTCTCTTTGTGAGTCTACGGGTCTCTGTGTGAGTCTACAGGTCTCTGTGTGTATCTATGGGTCTCTGTGTGAGTCTACTGGTGTCTGTGTGAGTCTACGGCTCTCTGAGTGAGTCTATGGGTCTCTGCGTGAGTCTACGGGTCTCTGAGTGAGTCTACGGCTCTCTGAGTGAGTCTATGGGTTTCCGTGTGAGTCTACGTGTCTCTGTGTGAGTCTACGGGTCTCTGTGTGAGTCTATGGGTCTCTGTGTGAGTCTTATGAGTCTCTGTGTGAGTCTTCGGGTCTCTGCGTGAGTCTACGGCTCTCTGTGTGAGTCTACGGGTCTCTGTGTGAGTGAATGGGTCTCTGTGTGAGTCTACGTGTCTCTGTGTGAGTCTACAGGTCTCTGTGTGAGTCTATGGGTGTCTGTGTGAGTCTATGGGTCTCTGCGTGAGTCTAGGGCTCTCTGGGTGAGTCTACGGGTTTCTGTGTGAGTCTACGGGTCTCTGTGTGAGTCTACGTGTCTCTGTGTGAGTCTACGGCTCTCTGGGTGAGTCTACGGGTCTCTGTGTGAGTCTACTGGTCTCTGTGTGAGCCTATGGTTTTCTGTGTAAGTCTACAGGTATATGTGTGAGCCTTAGGGGTCTCTGCGTGAGTGAATGGGTCTCTGTGTGAGTCTACGTGTCTCTGTGTGAGTCTACGGGTCTCTGTGTGAGTCCTAGGGGTCTTTGTGTGAGTCTACGGGTCTCTGTGTGAGTCTACGGGTCTCTGTGTGAGTCTACTGGTCTCTGTGTGAGCGTATTGTTTTCTGTGTGAGTCTACAGGTATATGTGTGAGCCTTAGGCGTCTCTGTGAGTCTATGGGTCTCTGTGTGAGTCTACGGGTCTCTGTGTAAGTCTACGGGTCTCTGAGTGAGTCTATGGGTCTCTGTGTGAGGCTACATGTCTCTGTGTCAGTCTATGGGTCTCTGTGTGAGTCTACGGGTCTCTGTGTGAGTCTACAGGTCTCTGTGTGAGTCTACGGCTCTCTGAGTGAGTCTATGGGTCTCTGTGTGAGTCTATGGTGCCTCTGCGTGAGTGAATGCGTCTCTGTGTGAGTCTACGTGTCTCTGTGTGAGTCTACGGGTCTCTGTGTGAATCTATGGGACTCTGTGTGAGTCTACGGGTGTCTGTGTGAGTCT
The DNA here is from genome assembly GCF_048934315.1 of Petromyzon marinus. NCBI lineage: Eukaryota > Metazoa > Chordata > Hyperoartia > Petromyzontiformes > Petromyzontidae > Petromyzon > Petromyzon marinus. Next base: position 21,926,877 of record NC_133745.1, on the reverse strand, counting down.
ACGGCTCTCTGAGTGAGTCTACGGGTCTCTGTGTGAGTCTACGGGTCTCTGAGTGAGTCTACGGCTCTCTGAGTGAGTCTATGGGTTTCCGTGTGAGTCTACGTGTCTCTTTGTGAGTCTACGGGTCTCTGTGTGAGTCTACGGGTCTCTGTGTGAATCTATGGGTCTCTGTGTGAGTCTACGGGTGTCTGTGTGAGTCTACGGCTCTCTGAGTGAGTCTATGGGTCTCTGTGTGAGTCTACGGGTCTCTGAGTGAGTCTACGTGTCTCTGTGTGAGTCTACGGGTCTCTGTGTGAGTCTACGGGTCTCTGTGTGAGTCTACGGCTCTCTGAGTGAGTCTACGGGTCTCTGTGTGAGTCTATGGGTCTCTGTGTGAGTCTTATGAGTCTCTGTGTGAGTCTTCGGGTCTCTGCGTGAGTCTACGGCTCTCTGTGTGAGTCTACGGGTCTCTGTGTGAGTGAATGGGTCTCTGTGTGAGTCTACGTGTCTCTGTGTGAGTCTACAGGTCTCTGTGTGAGTCTATGGGTGTCTGTGTGAGTCTATGGGTCTCTGCGTGAGTCTAGGGCTCTCTGGGTGAGTCTACGGGTTTCTGTGTGAGTCTACGGGTCTCTGTGTGAGTCTACGTGTCTCTGTGTGAGTCTACGGCTCTCTGGGTGAGTCTACGGGTTTCTGTGTGAGTCTACGGGTCTCTGTGTGAGTCTACGGCTCTCTGCGTGAATTTACGGGTCTCTGTGTGAGTCTACGGGTCTCTGTGTGAGTCTACGGGTCTCTGTGTGAGTCGACGTGTATCTGTGTGAGTCTACAGGTCTCTGTGTGAGTCTACGGGTCTCTGTGTGAGTCTATGGGTCTCTGCGTGAGTCTACGGGTCTCTGTGTGAGTCTACGGGTCTCTGTGTGAGTCTACGGCTCTCTGTGTTAGTCTTAGGGGTCTCTGTGTGAGTCTACGGGTCTCTGTGTGAGTCTATGGGTGTCTGTGTGAGTCTATGGGTCTCTGCGTGAGTCTAGGGCTCTCTGGGTGAGTCTACGGGTTTCTGTGTGAGTCTACGGGTCTCTGTGTGAGTCTACGGCTCTCTGCGTGAGTCTACGGGTCTCTGTGTGAGTCTACGGGTCTCTGTGTGAGTCTACGGGTCTCTGTGTGAGTCTACGTGTCTCTGTGTGAGTCTACAGGTCTCTGTGTGAGTCTACGGGTCTCTGTGTGAGTCTATGGCTCTCTGCGTGAGTCTACGGGTCTCTGTGTGAGTCTACGGGTCTCTGTGTGAGTCTACGGCTCTCTGTGTGAGTCTACGGGTCTCTGTGTGAGTCTACGTGTCTCTGTGTGAGTCTACAGGTCTCTGTGTGAGTCTACGGGTCTCTGTGTGAGTCTATGGCTCTCTGCGTGAGTCTACGGGTCTCTGTGTGAGTCTACGGGTCTCTGTGTGAGTCTACGGGTCTCTGTGTGAGTCTACGTGTCTCTGTGTGAGTCTACAGGTCTCTGTGTGAGTCTACGGGTCTCTGTGTGAGTCTATGGCTCTCTGCGTGAGTCTACGGGTCTCTGTGTGAGTCTACGGGTCTCTGTGTGAGTCTACGGCTCTCTGTGTTAGTCTTAGGGGTCTCTGTGTGAGTCTACGGGTCTCTGTGTGAGTCTACGAGTCTCTGTGTGAGTCTACGGGTCTCTGTGTGAGTCTACAGGTCTCTGTGTGAGTCTACGGGTCTCTGTGTGAGTCTACGGCCCTCTGAGTGAGTCTGCGGCTCTCTGCTGCGTGAGTTTTGGCCATTGACTCGCGCACTTGAGACACCTGGAGTTGAACCCAGGTACCCGGAGGCCGTGCGCCCTCAGCGTCTGCGGAACTCCGCGCGTCCACCCGAGCTCACTGGCTCAAGCCGTGGCTTCATTTCACCTGTCAACTTCCAGCAGCGGCCGCTCATTCATTCATCAAAGGCCCCTTTTGTTACCTGGATTAGTAACGTGCAGGGAAGGGGGAGGGGGGAGGTGCAAGTGGGGGTCTGGGTGCGTCCAAAGGTCTCTCTAAGCTCACCGTGAGCTCGGCTGCTGCCGAGTGACCACCCACACCCACCCACACCCACCCACACTCACACACCCACCCACCCACCCCCACAGACACCCACCCACGCACACCCACACACACCCACCCACCCACACCCAACCACTCATGTCCACCCACGCCCACACACACCCACCCACACTCACACCCACTCACACCCACACACACCCACACCCACACACACCCACACCCACACACAACCACCCACCCACACCCACACCCAACCACTTATGTCCACCCATACCCACACACACACCCACTCACACTCACACCCACCCACACCCACCCACACCCACCCACTCACCCAAACCCACCCACCCACACCCACACCCAACCACTCATGTCCACCCACACACACACCCACCCACACTCACACCCACACTCACACCCACCCACACACACCCACCCACACCCACACCCACCCACTCACTCAAACCCACCCACCCACACCCAACCACTCATGTCCACCCACACCCACACCCACCCACACCCAACCACTCATGTCCACCCACACCCACCCTCACCCACCCACACCCACACCCACACCCACTCACCCACACCCACTCACCCACACCCACCCACCCACACCCACCCACCCACACCGACACCCACACCCACCCACACCCATCCACCCACACCGACACCCACACCGACACCCACCGCCACCCACACCCACCCACACCCACCCACTCACACCCACCCACCCACCCACACCCACACACACCCATCCACACCCACACCCACACCCACCCACCCACACCCACCCCCACCCACACCCACCCAGACCCACACCCACCCACCCACACCCACCCACCCACACCCACCCAGACCCACACCCACCCACACCCACCCACCCACACCCACACCCACCCAGATCCACACCCACCCACCCACACCCATCCACACCCACACCCACACCCACCCACCCACCCACACCCACCCCCACCCACACCCACCCAGACCCACACCCACCCACCCACCCACACCCACCCCCACCCACACCCACCCAGACCCACACCCACCCACCCACCCCCACCCACCCACACCCACACCCACCCACTCATGTCCACCCACACTCACACCCACCCACACCCACCCACACCCACCCACACACATCCACACCCACCCACTCATGTCCACCCACACCCACCCACCCACACCCACCCACCTTCACCCACACCCACCCACCCACACCCACACTCACATCCAACCACACTCACATCCACCCACCCACCCACACCCACACCCACCCACACCCACCAACCCACACCCACCCACACCCACCCACCCACACCCACCCACTCATGTCCACCCACACTCACACCCACCCACACCCACCCACACCCACCCACACCCACCCACACACACCCACACCCACCCACCCACACCCACCCACCCACACCCACACCCACCAACCCACACCTACCCACCCACACCCACCCACCCACACCCACACCCACCCACTCATGTCCACCCACACTCACACCCACCCACACCCACACCCACCCACACCCACACACACCCACACCCACCCACCCACACCCACACCCACCAACCCACACCTACACCCACCCACACCCACCCACCCACACCCACACCAACCCACTCATGTCCACCCACACTCACACCCACCCACACCCACACCCACCCACACCCACCCACACCCACTCACCCATACCCACCCCCACCCACACCCACCCACCCACACCCACACCCACCCACCCACACCCACCCACCCACACCCACACCCACCAAACCACACCCACCCACACCCACACCCACCCACACCCACCCACACCCACACCCACTCACCCACACCCACACTCACCCACCTACGCCCACCCACCCACATCCACCCAGACCCATCCACCCAAACCCACACACACTCACCCAGCGACCCACCCACTCACGTCCACCCACCCTCGCCCACCCACCCACCCACACCCTCGCCCACCCACCCACCCACACCCTCGCCCACCCACCCACACCCTCGCCCACCCACCCACCCACACCCTCGCCCACCCACCCACCCACACCCTCGCCCACTCACCCACCCACACCCTCGCCCACCCACCCACCCACACCCTCGCCTACCCACCCACCCACACCCTCGCCCACCCACCCACCCACACCCACGCCCACCCACCCACGCCCACCCACTCACGCCCACACACCCATGCCCGCCCACCGACCAACCAACCCCCCATCCCCCCACCACCCACCACCACCAAAGACAAAGTTCCGCTCCACCCTACACTGCCTGTGTAGCCTTCAACAGACTGCAGGGGCAAGTGCTGCTGGTAGCGAGTAGCAGCGCCTATGCAGGCTACCGGCACTGTGGCTAAACAGAGGGGGTGGGTGGCCAGCACCACCACGCCCCGGCCGCCTTTGTCTCTCCCCCGGTGCTAGCGATGTTTACTACGCTACACCACCGCGTTTCCATGTGAGCTCTGGGTCTCTATGTGAGTCAATGGGTCTCCTTGTGAGTCTACGGGTCTCTGAGTCTACGGGTCTCCGTGTGAGTCTACGGAACGGGTCTCTATGTGAGTCAATGGGTCTCCTTGTGAGTCTACACGTCTCTATGCGAGTCTACAGAACGGGTCTCTATGTGAGTCTATGGGTCTCTATGTGAATCTATGGGTCTCTATGTGAGTCTATGGGTCTCCTTGTGAGTCAACGGAACGGGTCTCTATGTGAGTCAATGAGTCTCCATGTGAGTCTATGGGTCTCCGTGTGAGTCTATGGGTCTCCTTGTGAGGCTATGGGTCCCCTTGTGAGTCTACGAGTCTCCTTGTGAGTCTAGGGGTCCCCTTGTGAGTCTATGGGTCTCCGTGTGAGTCTATGGGTCTCCTTGTGAGTCTATGGGTCTCCTTGTGAGTCTAGGGGTCCCCTTGTGTGTCTATGGGTCTCCGTGTGAGTCTATGGGTCTCCTTGTGAGTCTACGGGTCTCCTTGTGAGTCTATGGGTCTCCTTGTAAGTCTATGGGTCTCCTTGTAAGTCTATGGGTCTCTGTGTGAGTCTATTCGTCTCCGTGTGAGTCTATGGGTCTCCGTGTGAGTCTATGGGTCTCCTTGTGAGTCTATGGGTCTCCTTGTGAGTCTACGGGTCTCCTTGTGAGTCTATGGGTCTCCTTGTAAGTCTATGGGTCTCTGTGAGTCTATGGGTCCCCTTGTGAGTCTATGGGTCTCCGTGTGAGTCCATGGGTCTCCGTGCGAGTCCATGGGTCTCCTTGTGAGTATATACGGATCTCCTTGTGAGTCTATTCGACTCCGTGTGAGTCTATGGGTCTCCGTGTGAGTCTATGGGTCTCCTTGTGAGTCTATGGGTCTCCGTGTGAGTCTATGGGTCTCCTTGTGAGTCTATGGGTCTCCGTGTGAGTCTATGGGTCTCCTTGTGAGTCTATGGGTCTCCTTGTGAGTCTATGGGTCTCCGTGTGAGTCTATGGGTCTCCTTGTAAGTCTATGGGTCTCTGTGAGTCTATGGGTCTCCTTGTGAGTCTATGTGTCTCCGTGTGAGTCTACGGGTCTCCGTGTGAGTCTATGGGTCTCCGTGTGAGTCTACGGGTCTCCTTGTGAGTCTATGGGTCTCCGTGTGAGTCTACAAGTCTCCTTGTGAGTCTATGGGTCCCCTTGTGAGTCTATGGGTCTCCGTGTGAGTCCATGGGTCTCCGTGTGAGTCTATGGGTTTCCTTGTGAGTCTATGGGTCTCCGTGTGAGTCTATGGGTCTCCGTGTGAGTCTATGGGTCTCCTTGTGAGTCTATGGGTCTCCTTGTGAGTCTACGGGTCTCCTTGTGAGTCTATGGGTCTCCTTGTAAGTCTATGGGTCTCTGTGAGTCTATGGGTCCCCTTGTGAGTCTATGGGTCTCCGTGTGAGTCCATGGGTCTCCGTGCGAGTCCATGGGTCTCCTTGTGAGTATATACGGATCTCCTTGTGAGTCTATTCGACTCCGTGTGAGTCTATGGGTCTCCGTGTGAGTCTATGGGTCTCCTTGTGAGTCTATGGGTCTCCGTGTGAGTCTATGGGTCTCCTTGTGAGTCTATGGGTCTCCGTGTGAGTCTATGGGTCTCCTTGTGAGTCTATGGGTCTCCTTGTGAGTCTATGGGTCTCCGTGTGAGTCTATGGGTCTCCTTGTAAGTCTATGGGTCTCTGTGAGTCTATGGGTCTCCTTGTGAGTCTATGTGTCTCCGTGTGAGTCTACGGGTCTCCGTGTGAGTCTATGGGTCTCCGTGTGAGTCTACGGGTCTCCTTGTGAGTCTATGGGTCTCCGTGTGAGTCTATGAGTCTCCTTGTGAGTCTATGGGTCCCCTTGTGAGTCTATGGGTCTCCGTGTGAGTCCATGGGTCTCCGTGTGAGTCTATGGGTTTCCTTGTGAGTCTATGGGTCTCCGTGTGAGTCTACGGGTCTCCGTGTGAGTCTATGGGTCTCCTTGTGAGTCTATGGGTCTCCTTGTGAGTCTATGGGTCTCCTTGTGAGTCTATGGGTCTCCTTGTGAGTCTATGGGTCTCCTTGTGAGTCTATGGGTCTCCTTGTGTGTCTATGGGTCTCCTTGTGAGTCTATGGGTCTCCGTGTGAGTCTATGGGTCTCCGTGTGAGTCTATGGGTCTCATTGTGAGTATATGGGTCTCCTTGTGAGTCTACAGATCTCGATCTCAAAGGTCTTTTTCAATGCCCGACTCCAGCGATCCTCTTTCCCCGTGGTCATCGCGACGCTGCCCCTTGACATCCCTGGGATCTCACCCAGATCCGGAGGATCTCTACGGAGAGGAACGATGCGTAAGTCGAGAATAATGGTAACAACAAACGCCTTCCTCACGCGAGACCCACAGCTCATCATCATCGCCCCACCTCCTCCCGTACGCGACATAGAGATTGTCTCACTATCCCATTGATGCAGGGACTGCCTCCAAGAACGAGTTGGGTTCCAGGAGGTTTGGCTACTATACTGCATTATACACTACACTACATTATATACTACTACACTACATAATACACAACTACACTACATTATATACTACTACACTACGTAATACACTACTAAACTACATTATACACTACTACACTACATTATATACTACTACACTACATTATATACTACTAAACTGCATTATACACTACTACACTACATTATATACTACTACACTACATAATACACAACTACACTACATTATATACTACTACACTACGTAATACACTACTAAACTACATTATACACTACTAAACTACATTATACACTACTACACTACATTATATACTACTAAACTGCATTATACACTTCTTTGGTTCTTTCGGTAAAGTCACGTAGAATGAGAATAAAATAATAAATTGATAAAATAGAATAACACAATAATATTCTCACGACGTTTCGGCCACAACATAAGCGGCCTTCATCAGGTGAAGGGGGCGAGACTGTCTGGTAGGACAGCGCTGGAGTGAAAGAGCCACGTTCAGATCACGGCCTTTAAGCTGTGTGAGAGGAACAAAGCGCTTTGACAAAGGAATTAGCATATAATTTAGCATTGAAATGGCTGAATGATTAGCTTGTGACTATACACTACTATACTACATTATATACTACACTACATTATACACTACTAAACTACATTATATACTACTAAACTACATTATATACTACTACACCACATAATACACTACTAAACTAAATATACACTTCTACACTACATTATACACTACTATACTACATTATATACTACACTACATTATATATTACTACACCACATTATACACTACTATACTACATTATATACAACACTACATTATATATTACTACACCACATTATACACTACTATACTACATTATATACTACACTACATTATATACTACTAAACTACATTATATAGTACTACACTACATTATACACTACTACACTACCTTATATACTACTACACTACATTATACACTACTACACTACATTATATACTACTAAACTACCTTATATACTACTACACGACATTACACACTACTACACTACATTTTATACTAATCCACTACATTATACACTACAACACTACATTATATACTACTACACTACATTATATACTACTATACTACACTGTATACTAAACTACATTATATACCACTACACTACATTATACACTACTACACTACATTATACACTACTATACTACATTATATACTACTACACTACATTTTATACTACAATACATTATATACTACAATACATTATATACTACACTACATTATATACTACATCACTACATTGTATAATACTATGCTACGTTATATACTACGACACTACATTATATACTACTACACTACATGATACACTACTACACTACATTATACACTACTACACTACATTATATACCACTACACTACATTATATATTAATAAACTATATTATATACAACTACATTACATTATATACTACTACACTACATTATATACTACTATACTACATTATACACTACTAAACTAAATTATATACTACACTTCATAATAAAGGTTTTTGAGGGTTAGATCGCGTTATTTATAAATGTGTCGTAACCCTCCACCACCTGACACGGCCAATCAGCTAAAAAAGTGTCACGTTGACAAAAGACAAAAATAGTTCACTACTTTAGCCCACCGGTGTGTTGTTGAAGAGTGAATCCACAACATTTACAGTTTTAGTAACTGTGACGTTTCGCTAATAATTACATCCAGCATCATCGGACAATTCGCCAAAATGGTAAAGCCCTCGCTTGCTCCCAGTCTTAAATAGAGCAGCATCAGGGTGACGTCATCATTTAACTCATATCAAGTGCAGTGATTTGAGGCGGAGGTATTGTAATTATATAATCGATTAGTAATCAGTCAATGGTTATGATTAGTAATATTATTAAATAATACATATTACAATTCCTTATAGGGGATACACATATTAATCAGCGGATTACTAATGTAGCATATAATCACAATAACACACGTAACAACTAATTACTCATCTACAACTCATTACTAATCATAACCATTGACTGATTACTAATCGATTATATAATTACAATATCCCCCCCCCCTCCGGCTCAAATCACTGCACCTGATATGAGATAAATGATGACGTCACCCTGATGCTGCTCTATTTAAGACCGGGAGCAAGCGAGGACTTTAGCATTCTGGCGAATTGCCCGATGATGCTGGATGTAATTACCAGCGAAACGTCACAGTACAACTCAAACTGTAAATGTTGTGGATTCACTCTTCAACACACCGGTGGGCTAAAGTAGTGAACTATTTTTGTCTTTTGTCAACGTGACACTTTTTTTGCTGATTGGCCGTGTCGGGTGGTGGAGGGTTACGACACATTTATAAATAACGCGATCTAACCCAAACACCTTTATTATGAATAATATTGGTCGCGAAAGCCTACGTGTTAAATATACTATGCTACATTATATACTACTACACTACATTATATACTGCTAAACTACATTATATACTACTACACTACATTATATACTACTACACTACACTACATTATATACTACTACACTACATTATACACTACTACTCTACATTATACAATACTACACTACATTATACACTACTACACTACATTATATACCACTAAACTACATTATACACTACTACACTACATTATACACTACACTACATTATATATTACTACACTACATTATGTACTACTACACTACATTACACACTACTACACTGCATTTTACACTACTAAACTGCATTATATACTACTACAGTACATTATATACTACTACACTACATTATATGCTACTACACTGCATTATATACTACTACACTACATTATATGCTACTACACTGCATTATACACTACTATACTACATTATAAACTACTACACTACATTATACACTACTGCACTACATTATATATTACTACACTACATTATACACTACTATACTACATTATATACTACTACACTACAATCTATACTACAATACATTATATACTAATATACTACATTATACACTACTATACTACATTATATACTACTACACTACATTATACACTACTATACTACATTATATACTACTACACTACATTATACACTACTACACTACATTATACACTACTAAATTACATTATATATTACACTATATTATATACTATTACACTACATTATATGCTACTACACTACATTATACACTACTATACTACATTATAAACTACTACACTACATTATACACTACTACACTACATTATATATACTACACTACATTATACACTACTATACTACAATATATATTACTACACTACATTATACACTACTATACTACATTATATACTACTACACTACATTATATACTACTACATTATATACTACTACACATTATACACTACTATACTACATCATATACTACTACACTACATTATACGCTACTATACTACATCATATACTACTACACTACATTACATACTACATACTACAATACATTATATACTACATTATATACTACTACACCACATTATATACTATTACACTACATTATATACTACTACGCTACATTATATACTACTACATTATATACTACTACACATTATACACTACTATACTACATTATATACTACTACACTACATTATTCGCTACTATACTACATTATATACTACTACACTACATTATACACTACTACACTACATACTACTACACTACATTATATACTACTACAACTACGTTATATACTACTAGACTACATTATACACTACTATACTAAATTATAAACTACTACACTACATTATACACTACTACACTACATTTTATATTACTACACTACATTATACACTACTTCACTACATTCTATATTACTACACTACATTGTATACTACAATACATTATATACTACTATACTACATTATATGCTACTACACTACATTTTATACTACTACACTACATTATATACTACTACCTGATATACTACTACACTACATTATACACTACTATACTACATTATATACTACTACACTACATTATACACTACTACACTACATTATATACTACTATACTACATTATACACTGCTATACTACATTATATACTACTATATTACATTATACACTATATTACATTATATACTACTACATTATACACTTTATACACTACTATACATTATACACTACTACACTTCATTATACACTACTATACATTATATACAATACTACACTACATCATACACTACTATACATTATATACAATACTACTATACATTATATACTACTACACTACATTATACACTACTATACATTATATACAATACGTTATATACTACAGCACAGCGACTGCCTCTGCTTTACGAACGAGTTGGGGTCCAGGAGGTCCGTCCGTTCGTAAGTTAAATTTGTTCGTAAGTTAAATTTGTTCGTAAGTCGAACGTTCGTAAGTTTGAGGAGTCCCCGTTTTGGTTAGAGGCAGGGCGGAGAGGAGACTGCGATGTTGATTGGCTGGACAGGGGGGAGAGTGGCGAGGTGATTGGCTGATGAAGGGAGGGGGTTAGGGGCGGGGGTTAGAGATGGGGGAGGGGCTAGGGGGGGTTAGAGGGGGTTAGGGGGTGGGGCGTTAAATATTTGTGAGGGGGTGCTTGGAGCACCGTGACACTGGGGGAGCGGTGGTGCAACGGTTAGCGCGCTCGGGCTCACTCCGTCAGTCCTAACTCACTCGCTCCGTGACTCCGCAAGTGGAAAATGGACCCAGTCGATCGCGGCCTCACAGCTGAACTGTAACCCACCCCCCCTCACCCACCCACTCACTCACCAACGCACCCACTCATTCACCCACTCAGTCATCCACTCACTCACCCACTCACTCACCCACTCAGTCACCCACTCACTCACCCACTCAGTCATCCACTCACTCACCCACTCACTCACCCACTCAGTCACCCACTCACTCACCCACTCAGTCATCCACTCAGTCATCCACTCACTCACCCACTCACTCACCCACTCAGTCACCCACTCAGTCATCCACTCACTCACCCACTAACTTACCCACTCAGTCATCCACTCACTCACCCACTCACTCACCCACTCAGTCATCTACTCACTCACCCACTCACTCACCCACTCAGTCATCCACTCACTCACCCACTCACTCACCCACTCAGTCACCCACTCAGTCATCCACTCACTCACCCACTCACTCACCCACTCAGTCATCCACTCACTCACCCACTCACTCACCAACTCAGACGTCCACTCACTCACCCGCTCACTCACCCACTCAGTCACCCACTCAGTCATCCACTCAGTCACCCACTCACTCACCCACTCAGTCATCCACTCACTCACCCACTCACTCACCCACTCACTCACCCAGCCACCCACTTACCCACTCACTCACTCACCCACGCACCCACTCATTCACTTACTCAGTCATCCACTCACTCACCCGCTCACTCACCCACTCAGTCATCCACCTACTCACCCACTCAGTCACCCACTCAGTCACCCACTCACTCACCCACTCAGTCATCCACTCAGTCATCCACTCACTCACCCACTCAGTCATCTACTCAGTCATCCACTCACTCACCCACTCACTCGCCCACCCACTCACCCACTCACGCACTCACCCACTCAGTCACTCACCCACTCAGTCACCCACCCACTCACCCACCCACTCACTCACCCACCCATTCACCCACCCACTCACTCACCCACGCACTCACCCACTCAGTCACCCACCCACTCACCTACCCACTCACGCACTCACCCACTCAGTCACTCACCCACCCACTCACCCACTCACTCACTCACCCACTCACTCACCCACTCACCCACTCGCCCTACCGACCCAGGTACAATCTTCCTACATAAATCATTAACCGATTATAAACCACCCAGATGCACACTCATCCACCCCCCTAGACACCCAACCACTCACTCACCCACCCACTCACTCACCCACTCCCTCACTCACCCACCCCTTCTCTAACCCACTCACTCAGCTGAGCTTTGCCATCACGAGTTTCGGCGGCTGCCAAATCATCAGCAGCTGCCAAAGCATCAGCAGCAGCCAAATCAGCAAGCAGCAGCAGCATCAGCAGCAGCTGCTGCACACTCAACAACACCACCGCCACAACCACCGCAACCACCGCCACCACAAACACCGCCACAAACACCACCACCGCAACCACCACAAACACCACCGCAACCACAAACACCACCACCACAAATACCGTCACCGCCACCACCACCACAACCACAAACACCACCACCACAAACACCGCCACCGCCACCACAAACACCACCACCACAAACACCGCCACCACCACAACCACCACCACCACCACAAACACCGCCACCACAACCACCGCCACAACCACCACCACCCCCCTACAGCGATGCCCTTCCCAGCGATGCTGGAGCACGTGGGCAGCGCGGGCCGCTTCCAGCTGCTGCACGTGTTTCTCAACGCGTTCCCGCTCCTCTTCCTCGCCTCCCACAACCTGCAGCAGAACTTCGGCGCAGCCACTCCGCCCCATCGCTGCCGCGTGCCCTGGCTCGTACGGGGACCCGGCAATGGCACTGTGGAGTGGCCGCCGGGTGGCGGCGCTGGTGGTGTCATGAGTGGTGGTGGAATGAGTGGTGGTGTAATGAATGGTAGTGGTGTAATGAGTGGTGGTGTAATGAATGGTGGTGGTGTAATGAGTAGTGGTGTAATGAGTGGTGGTGTAATGAATGGTGGTGGTGTAATGAATGGTGGTGGTGATGGTAGTGGTGTAATGAGTGGTGGTGGTGTAATGAATGGTGGTGGTGTAATGAGTGGTGGTGGTGTAATGAATGGTGGTGGTGTAATGAGTAGTGGTGTAATGAGTGGTGGTGTAATGAATGGTGGTGGTGGAGCTGCTACTCAGACTACCACCTCCACCTCCACCCACCACCACCACCACACCTCTCCGTCACCACCACCACCACCACGACCTCCACCGACCAACTCGCTGGAGACGCGGCTCTTGGCCGTGGCCGTTCCGATGTCCCCCAGCGGGGTGCCGAGCTCCTGCTACGAGTTCGCACGACCTCAGTGGCATCTGCTGCATCAGCTGCAGCAGCAGCAGAGCAAGGAGTTAGAGGATGCGCCAGTGGAGGATGCGCAAGTGAAGGATGCACAAGTGAAGGATGCACAAGTGAAGGATGCACAAGTGAAGGATGCACAAGTGAAGGATGCACAAGTGAAGGATGCACAAGTGAAGGATGCACAAGTGAAGGATGCACAAGTGAAGGATGCACCAGCGACCACGCAGATATCGCAGCAGGGAAAGGCGGACGAGATGTTGGATGAGGCTGCGGTGCAGATCAGCTGTTCACACGGATGGGTTTACGATCAGAGCCAGTACCAGTCTACCATCGTGACGGAGGTGAGATCTCCTCCTCGATCATCAGCAACATCATCATCATCGGAACAATCATCCTCATCAGCAGCAGCATCGTTGTCATCATCAGAATCATCAGGAAAATCATCATCAGAAGAATCATCATCGCAACAGTCATCAGCAGCAGCAGTAGCAGCAGAATCGTCATCGTGAGCAGAATCCTCATGTGTGAGTGGCTGTGTGTGTGAGTGGCTGTGTGTGTGAGTGGCTGTGTGAGTGGCTGGCTGTGTGTGTGAGTGGCTGTGTGTGTGAGTGGCTGTGTGAGTGAGTGGCTGTGTGAGTGAGTGGCTGTGTGAGTGGCTGTGTGAGTGGCTGTGTGTGTGAGTGGCTGTGTGTGTGAGTGGCTGTGTGAGTGAGTGGCTGTGTGAGTGGCTGTGTGAGTGAGTGGCTGTGTGAGTGGCTGTGTGAGTGAGTGGCTGTGTGAGTGGCTGTGTGTGTGAGTGGCTGTGTGTGTGAGTGGCTGTGTGAGTGAGTGGCTGTGTGAGTGAGTGGCTGTGTGAGTGGCTGTGTGAGTGGCTGTGTGTGTGAGTGGCTGTGTGTGTGAGTGGCTGTGTGAGTGAGTGGCTGTGTGAGTGGCTGTGTGTGTGAGTGGCTGTGTGTGTGAGTGGCTGTGTGTGTGAGTGGCTGTGTGTGTATGAGTGGCTGTGTGTGTGAGTGGCTGTGTGTATGAGTGGCTGTGTGTGTGAGTGGCTGTGTGTGTGGCTGTGTGTGTGAGTGGCTGTGTGTGTGTGTGAGTGGCTGTGTGTGTGTGAGTGGCTGTGTGTGTGAGTGGCTGTGTGAGTGAGTGGCTGTGTGAGTGGCTGTGTGAGTGAGTGGCTGTGTGAGTGGCTGTGTGTGTGAGTGGCTGTGTGAGTGAGTGAGTGGCTGTGTGAGTGACTTTGTGCGTGAGTGGCTTTGAGTGAGTGGCTGGGTGTGAGTGACTGTGTGTGTGAGTGGCTGTGTGAGTGACTGTGTGTGAATGAGTGGCTGTGTGTGTGAGTGGCTGTGTGTGTGAGTGGCTGTGTGTGTGAGTGGCTGTGTGAGTGAGTGGCTGTGTGAGTGAGTGGCTGTGTGAGTGGCTGTGTGTGTGAGTGACTGTGTGAGTGACTGTGTGTGTGTGTGAGTGACTGTGTGTGAGTGACTGTGTGTGAGTGGCTGTGTGAGTGAGTGACTGTGTGTGAGTGAGTGCCTGTCTGTGAGTGGCTGTGTGTGTGTGTGAGTGACTGTGTGTGAGTGGCTGTGTGAGTGGCTGTGTGTGAGTGGCTCTGTGAGTGGCTGTGTGAGTGGCTGTGTGTGTGAGTGGCTGTGTGAGTGGCTGTGTGTGTGAGTGACTGTGAGTGGCTGTGTGTGTGTGAGTGGCTTTGTGTGTAAGTGGCTGTGTGTGAGTGGCTGTGTGAGTGAGTGGCTGTGTGTGAGTGGCTGTGTGAGTGGCTGTGTGTGTGAGTGACTGTGTGTGAGTGACTGTGTGTGTGTGTGAGTGACTGTGTGTGAGTGGCTGTGTGAGTGGCTGTGTGTGAGTGGCTGTGTGAGTGGCTGTGTGTGAGTGGCTGTGTGAGTGGCTGTGTGTGTGACTGTGTGTGAGTGAGTGCTGGCCTGCCTACGATCCATCCTGGGTTTAACCAGACTGGATTGTGTGAGGAGCTCACAAATCCTTGAAAGATCTGGGCAAGGTCCCATCGGTGAGCTCCACCGGCGGGCAAGGCTGCGATGGCTGGGTCATGTAGCCCGCATGCCCAGCCACCGCATGCCGAAACAGCTTTTGTTCGGCCGGATTGAGGGGGCTAAGCGGGCGCGGCACGGGCTAGAGAAGAGATGGAGTGATGTGGTACAGGAGGACGTGGAGCTGAGTGGACTTGACGATGACTGGTACCAGCGGTGTCAAGATCGGCCTCTGTGGAGGAGGCTCGTGAAGGATGCTACTGGGCAGTTGGAGGTAGTCGCCCTCCAACAACAACGGAGGGCGGAGGAGCGACGCTCACAACAACGAGCGGAGCGCCGGGTGGCTAAAGCACAGCAGGTTGGCACAGTAGGGAGCACAGGTGGTGCATCAGCCAGTCATCTCAGTCAGTCGACCCGTGGCACCTGGGTCTGCCCCGTGACCTCCTGCCAGCGGGCGTTCGACACTTCACGTGGCCTCAGGGTGCACATAGCCTGGCACAAGCGTCGTGGTGACGTCACCGCCACTTAGTGGCGAATGGCGGTTGTTGTTGTGTGAGTGAGTGAGTGGCTGTGTGAGTGAGTGACTGTGTGTGTGTGAGTGGCTGTGTGAGTGAGTGACTGTGTGAGTGTGTGAGTGGCTGTGTGAGTGAGTGACTGTGTGTGTGAGTGAGTGGCTGTGTGAGTGGCTGTGTGTGTGAGTGAGTGGCTGTGTGAGTGGCTGTGTGTGTGAGTGAGTGGCTGTGTGAGTGAGTGAGTGACTGTGTGTGTGTGTAAGTGAGTGGGTAAGTGAGTAGCTGTGTGAGTGAGTAGCTGTGTGTGTGTGTGAGTGGGTGTCTGAGTGAGTAGCTGTGTGTGTGAGTGAGTGGCTGTGTGTGTGGGTGAGTTATTGGCTGTGTGTGTGTGAGTGAGTGGATGAGTGAGTGGGTGAGTGAGTGACTGTGTGTGTGAGTGGCTGTGTGTGTGTGTGGGTTAGTGAGTGACTGTGTGTGTGTGTCTGTGTGTGTGAGTGAGTGACTGTGTGTGAGTGAGTGGGTGAGTGGCTGTGTGTGTGTGTGAGTGGGTGTCTGAGTGAGTGGCTGTGTGTGTGAGTGAGTGGCTGTGTGTGTGGGTGAGTTAGTGGCTGTGTGTGTGTGAGTTGGTGAGTGTCTGTGTGTGAATGAGTAGCTGTGTGTGTGAATGAGTAGCTGTGTGTGTGGGTGAATGAGTAGCTGTGTGTGTGACTGTGTGTGTGTCATCTCAGTCATCTTAGTCGACCCGTGGCACTTGGGTCTGCCCCGTGACCTCCTGCCAGCGAGCATTGTCTTTGTATCTTTGTCTCTGTGTGTGTGTGAGGGTGTGTGTGAGACTGTGTGTGTGTCTGTGTGTGTGTCTCTGTGTGTGTGTGACTGTGTGTGTCTGTGTGTGTGTGTGACTGTGTGTGTGTCTCTGTGTGTGTGTGTGACTGTGTGTGTCTGTGTGTGTGTGTATGTGTGTGTGTGACTGTGTGTGTATGTGACTGCGCTATGAACCTGGCACCCGGGTTCGATTCCCGCTCACGGCCAATATCAGTGACGATTATCTGAACCGGTCCCGGGCCTCCCCTAGGTCGACTCAGCCTCAAATGAGTACCTGGTGCGATGTGTAAACATTGCCACCAGGGAGACAAAGGCGGTCGGGCGTGGTGCTGGCCACCCACTCCCTCGTGTACCGTTCCGGCCTTCATAGGTGCTCGCTAACAGCACTTGCCCCTACAGTCTGTTAAGGCTATATGGGGGATCTTTGTCTTTGTGTGGAGCTGATCTGCCCTCTGACCATCGAATAGTCATCTGTAAGATGCGCCTGCCATTCTTCCACTCCGGTGGTGGGTGTACACCCTGGACCCCATTCCAACCTAAAGTGGCCTGGTCTCAGTTATCTGATGAAAGTTGCAAGCGAGAATTTCATCATCGCTTGCGGCTGGGGTTGGCATCGTCCCCACTCTGATGTCGAGGGTAAATGGGCGAGGTTTAGGACTGTGACTCATGCAGCTGCAATGGCTGCTTTGGGTACGCGGTCCAGACCTCCCCAGAGACCCTGGCTGACAGAGGAGGTGTTAAGGATGGTTGAGAAAAAGCGACAGGCCCACTGTCATCGGCTACAGAATCCCACGTCAGAGAATGAGGAGGCTTACCGCAGCCTTCGCTCGGAGGTTCGGAGAGCCGTGAGGCACTGCAAGGATGGGTGGTGGTCGCGGGTTGCTGAGGAGATGGAGTCTGCCTCAGTGGCCCGCGATCACAAATCTCTATTTAATTCTATCAAGTAACCTGCGGTGCCACACCTATTACCATCATTAGGGGGAAAAAATGGTGTTCCAATCTCCGACCCCCAGGAACAGGTTTGCAGATTTGCTGAGCATTTCTGTGAGGTCCTGGGGGAGGGAAAATCCCTCAGCCAGGAAAACATCGTGGCACAAAGTGAGGATGACCCTGCTGAGGCTGCGGTGCCTCAAATATTGGAAGAAGTCACCCCCTGTGAGTGGCTGGCTGAGGTGCCATTTGTTGAGGAAGTACTGAAGGCGTTCCGGAGTCTGAGACCAGGAAAGGCAGCGGGCAGAGATGATTTCCCAAGCAAAATGCTGAGGGAGGGTGGCGTTTGTGCACAGACTGCCCTACAAGACATGATAACAACAGTCTGGACCACTGGACGGGTTCCGCAGGATTGGAAGGATGCCCTGGTGGTCCCCCTCTTTAAGAAGGGGGACCGCACAGACTGTAACAACTACAGGGGTATTTCACTCCTCAGTGTGCCGGGAAAGGTCCTGGCAAGGATTATTCAACATCGCCTTGCCAGGCACGCTGAGGAGAGGCTTGTGGAGCCCCAATGCGGTTTCAGGAAAGGGCGGTCCTGCACGGATGCCATATTTTCTGTCCGTCTGCTAGAGCAGAGGTGTAGGGAATTCCAGCAAGACCTACATCTCTGCTTTATTGACCTGGTCAAGGCCTATGATACCATCAGAAGGCCTGGGCTCTGGGTTGTTCTTCGTGCTTTCGGAGTCCCTGACCCTCTGCTCACGATCATTAAGGACCTTCATGATGGTGAGCAGGCCCGGGTAAAACTACGTGGCCGGGAGTCCGAGCCATTCCCTGTACACCTTGGGGTGCGACAGGGATGTCCTCTGGCTCCCACGATTGTGTGTGTGTCTGTGTGTGTGTCTGTGTGTGACTGTGTGTGTGTGTGACTGTGTGTGTGTCACTGTG
Organism: Petromyzon marinus; assembly: GCF_048934315.1. Taxonomy (NCBI): domain Eukaryota; kingdom Metazoa; phylum Chordata; class Hyperoartia; order Petromyzontiformes; family Petromyzontidae; genus Petromyzon; species Petromyzon marinus. The sequence goes on along the minus strand of NC_133745.1, from coordinate 21,907,609 downwards.
TGTGTGTGTGACTGTGTGTGTGACTGTGTGTGTGTGTGACTGTGTGTGTGTGACTGTATGTGTGTGACTGTATGTGTGTGACTGTGTGTGTGTCTGTGTGTGTGACTGTATGTGTGTGACTGTGTGACTGTGTGTGTGTCTGTGTGTGTCTGTGTGTGTGTGACTGTGTGACTGTGTGTGTGTGACTGTGTGTGTGTGACTGTGTGTGTATGTCTCTGTGTGTGTGTGTCTCTGTGTGTGTGTGTGTGTCTGTGTGTGGGTGACTGTGTGACTGTGTGTGTCTGTGTATGTGTGTGACTGTGTGACTGTGTGTGTCTGTGTGTGTGTGTCTCTGTGTGTGTGACTGTGTGACTGTGTGTGTGTGTGACTGTGTGTGTGTGTGACTGTGTGTGTGTGTCTGTGTGTATGTGTGTCTGTGTGTGTGTGTGACTGTGTGACTGTGTGTGTGTGACTGTGTGTGTGTGTGACACACACACAGTCACACACAGTCAAGGCCTATGATACCATCAGTAGGCCTGGGCTCTGGGTCGTTCTTCGTGCTTTTGGAGTACCTGAACCTCTGCTCACGATCATTAAGGACCTTCATGATGGTGAGCGGGCCCGGGTAAAACTACGTGGCCGGGAGTCAGAGCCATTCCCTGTACACCTTGGGGTGCGACAGGGATGTCCTCTGGCTCCCACATTATTTAACATCTATTTTGACCACGTAGTTCGTGAAGCCTTCAATAGCTGTACCGGGGGAATCTCCATATGGTACAGATATAATGGGAGGCTAATCGATGCCCGGGTGCGGTCAAGGGATGGCTCCCTATTGCTCAACCACGTTATGTATGCTGATGACTTGGTAATAGCTGCTCAGTCAGAGGAGGAGTTGGAGACGCTGCTGCTGAGACTGGAGCGTGCCACTAAGAGGTGGTGCCTTACCATCAGCCCCACCAAAACTAAGCACCTGCCTGGGTATTTTGTACCATCGGACACTCCACCCCCACAACTCCCAATCGGTGATGGGGCAGTTGTGGAGAGAGTGGAGAGTTTCCCATACCTGGGCAGTGTGCTTATGACTGGCTCCAGTTTAACAGCAGAGGTCTCACTCCGAATCAGTCGAGCGGCAATATCTTTTCATCGGTTGCGTAACGCTGTGTGGAAGCTACCTGGTCTGTCGCTCCGCACTAAGCTTCAGGTCTTCTCGGCCACGGTCATTCCCTCCCTTCTCTACGCTTGCGAAACGTGGACCCCCCTAATGGAACATCTTCGCCGGTTAGAAACATTTAGGCTGGCCTGCCTACGATCCATCCTGGGTTTAACCAGACTGGATTGTGTGAGGAGCTCACAAATCCTTGAAAGATCTGGGCAGGGTCCCATCGGTGAGCTCCTCCGGCAGGCAAGACTGCGATGGCTGGGTCATGTAGCCCGCATGCCCAGCCACCGCATGCCGAAACAGCTTTTGTTTGGCCGGATTGAGGGGGCTAAGCGGGCGCGGCACGGGCTAGAGAAGAGATGGAGTGATGTGGTACAGGAGGACGTGGAGCTGAGTGGACTTGCCGATGACTGGTACCAGCGGTGTCAAGATCGGCCTCTGTGGAGGAGGCTCGTGAAGGATGCTACTGGGCAGTTGGAGGCAGTCGCCCTCCAACAACAACGGAGGGCGGAGGAGCGACGCTCACAACAGCGAGCGGAGCGCCGGGTGGCTAAAGCACAGCAGGTTGGCACAGTAGGGGGCACAGGTGGTGCATCAGCCAGTCATCTCAGTCAGTCGACCCGTGGCACCTGCTGGGTCTGCCCCGTGACCTCCTGCCAGCGGGCGTTCGACACTTCACGTGGCCTCAGGGTGCACATAGCCTGGCACAAGCGTCGTGGTGACGTCACCGCCACTTAGTGGCGAATGGCGGTTGTTGTTGTTGTGTGTCTGTGTGTGTGTGACTGTGTGACTGTGTGTGTGTGTCTGTGTGTGTGTCTCTGTGTGTGTGTGTGACTGTGTGTGTGTGTGTGTCTGTGTGTGTCTGTGTGTGTGTGTGTCTGTGTGTGTGTGTGACTGTGTGTGTGTGTGACTGTGTGTGTGTCTGTGTGTGTGACTGTGTGTGTGTGTCTCTGTGTGTGTGTGTAGTGGGATCTGGTCTGCACGAGAGCTCCATTGAAGCAGCTGGCTCAGACTATCTACATGACCGGACTCCTGGCGGGAGCTTTCATCCTGGGACCACTCGGAGACAGGTGATGGGGGTGGTGATGGTGGTGGTGGTGATGGTGGTGATGGTGGTGGTGGTGGTGATGGTGGTGAGGGTGGTGATGATGGTGGTGATGGTGGTGGTGATGGTGGTGATGGTGGTGGTGGTGGTGATGGTGGTGATGGGGGTGATGATGGTGGTGATGGGGGTGGTGGTGATGGTGGTGGTGATGGTGGTGGTGATGGTGGTGGTGATGGTGGTGGTGGTGGTGGTGGTGATGGTGGTGATGGTGGTGGTGATGGTGGTGGTGATGGTGGTGGTGATGGTGGTGGTGATGGTGGTGATGGGGGTGATGATGGTGGTGATGGTGGTGATGGTGGTGGTGGTGGTGGTGATGGTGATGGTGGTGATGGGGGTGGTGATGGTGGTGGTGGTGGTGGTGATGGTGGTGATGGGGGTGATGATGGTGGTGATGGTGGTGGTGGTAGTGATGGTGGTGATGGTGATGGTGGTGATGGTGGTGGTGGTGATAGTGGTGGTGGTGATAGTGGTGGTGGTGGTGATGGTGGTGGTGATGGTGGTGATGGTGGTGGTGATGGTAGTGATGGTGGTGGTGATGGTGGTGATGGTGGTGATGGTGGTGGTGATGGTGGTGGTGATGGTGGTGGTGATGGTGGTGATGGTGGTGGTGATGGTGGTGATGGTGGTGGTGATGGTGGTGATGATGGTGGTGGTGATGGTGGTGGTGGTGATGGTGGTGATGGTGGTGGTGGTGATGGTGGTGGTGATGGTGGTGATGGTGGTGGTGATGGGGGTGGTGGTGGTGGTGATGGTGGTGGTGATGGTGGTGGTGATGGTGGTGATGGGGGTGATGATGGTGGTGATGGTGGTGATGGTGGTGGTGGTGATGGTGATGGTGGTGATGGGGGTGGTGATGGTGGTGGTGGTGGTGATGGTGGTGATGGGGGTGATGATGGTGGTGATGGTGGTGGTGGTAGTGATGGTGGTGATGGTGATGGTGGTGATGGTGGTGGTGGTGATAGTGGTGGTGGTGGTGATGGTGGTGGTGATGGTGGTGATGGTGGTGGTGATGGTAGTGATGGTGGTGGTGATGGTGGTGATGGTGGTGATGGTGGTGGTGATGGTGGTAGTGATGGTGGTGGTGATGGTGGTGATGGTGGTGGTGATGGTGGTGATGGTGGTGGTGGTGATGGTGGTGGTGATGGTGGTGGTGATGGTGGTGGTGATGGTGGTGATGATGGTGGTGGTGATGGTGGTGGTGGTGATGGTGGTGATGGTGGTGGTGGTGATGGTGGTGGTGATGGTGGTGATGGTGGTGGTGATGGGGGTGGTGGTGGTGGTGATGGTGGTGGTGATGGGGGTGGTGATGGTGGTGATGGTGGTGGTGATGTTGGTGATGGTGGTGGTGATGGTGGTGATGGTGGTGGTGATGGTGGTGATGGTGGTGATGGTGGTGGTGGTGATGGTGGTGATGGTGGTGGTGGTGGTGATGGTGGTGGTGATGGGGGTGGTGATGGGGGTGGTGGTGATGGTGGTGGTGATGGTGGTGGTGGTGGTGATGGGGGTGGTGGTGGTGATGGGGGTGGTGGTGGTGGTGGTGGTGGTGATGGTGGTGGTGGTGGTGGTGATGGTGGTGGGGGTGGTGATGGTGGTGGCGGTGATGGTGATGGTGGTGGTGATGGTGGTGATGGTGGTGATGGTGGTGGTGATGGTGGTGATGGTGGTGGTGATGGGGGTGGTGGTGGTGGTGGTGATGATGGTGGTGATGGTGATGATGGTGATGATGGTGGTGATGGTGGTGATGGTGGTGATGGTGGTGGTGATGATGGTGATGATGGTGGTGATGGTGGTGATGGTGATGATGGTGGTGATGGTGGTGATGGTGATGGTGGTGATGGTGGTGATGGTGATGATGGTGGTGGTGGTGATGGTGATGGTGGTGGTGATGGTGGTGGTGGTGATGGTGGTGGTGTTGGTGATGGTGGTGATGGTGGTGATGGTGATGATGGTGGTGATGGTGGTGATGGTGGTGGTGATGATGGTGATGATGGTGGTGATGGTGGTGATGGTGATGATGGTGGTGATGGTGGTGATGGTGATGGTGGTGATGGTGGTGATGGTGATGATGGTGGTGGTGGTGATGGTGGTGATGGTGATGGTGGTGATGGTGGTGGTGATGGTGGTGGTGGTGGTGATGGTGGTGGTGTTGGTGATGGTGGTGATGGTGGTGATGGTGGTGGTGGTGATGGTGATGGTGGTGATGGTGGTGGTGATGGTGATGATGGTGGTGGTGGTGATGGTGGTGATGGTGGTGGTGATGGTGGTGATGGTGATGGTGGTGATGGTGGTGGTGATGGTGGTGGTGTTGGTGATGGTGGTGATGGTGGTGGTGGTGATGGTGATGATGGTGATGATGGTGATGATGGTGATGGTGATGATGGTGATGATGGTGGTGATGGTGGTGATGGTGGTGATGGTGGTGATGGTGATGTTGATGGTGATGATGATGGTGATGATGGTGATGATGGTGATGATGGTGATGGTGGTGGTGATGGTGGTGATGGTGGTGATAGTGATGATGGTGATGATGATGGTGATAGTGATGATGGTGATGGTGATGATGGTGGTGATGGTCTCACTTTGGCTGTGCCTCTCACTCCCTCCATCTGTATCAAAGCTCAACCACAAACCTCGTGACCCATTGACCCCGTGACCACGTGGTCTCCCCCCCACCCCCACGTCTCACCCCCCAACCCATGCCCCGCCCCCCTTCCCATGCCCCGCCCCCCGCCCACGTGACCAGGCTGGGCCGCAAGCGAGTGGTGACGCTCTCCCACCTGTTGCTGGGGACGAGCGGCACGGCAGCCGCCTGCACCACCTCGCTGGGGCCCTACGTCGCGTGCAGGTTCCTGGTGGGCGTGGCCACCACGGGCATGCTGCTCAACAGCCTGGCACTCTGTGAGTCACTCAGTCACTCAGTCAGTCAGTCACTCAGTCAGTCACTCAGTCAGTCACTCAGTGACTAAGTCACTCTGTGAGTCACTCAGTCAGCCACTCAGTCACTCAGTCAGTCACTCAGCCAGTCAGTCACTCAGTCAGTCAGTCACTCAGTCACCGCCTCCCTGGGGCCCTACGTCGCGTGCAGGTTCCTGGTGGGCGTGGCCACCACGGGCATGCTGCTCAACAGCCTGGCACTCTGTGAGTCAGTCAGTCAGTCACTCAGTCACTCAGTCACTTAGTCACTCAGTCAGTCAGTCACTCAGTCAGTCACTCAGTCAGTCACTCAGTGACTAAGTCACTCTGTGAGTCACTCAGTCAGCCACTCAGTCACTCAGTCACTCAGCCAGTCAGTCACTCAGTCACTCAGTCAGTCACTCAGTCAGTCAGTCACTCAGTCACCGCCTCCCTGGGGCCCTACGTCGCGTGCAGGTTCCTGGTGGGCGTGGCCACCACGGGCATGCTGCTCAACAGCCTGGCACTCTGTGAGTCACTCAGTCAGTCACTCAGCCAGTCAGTCAGTCACTCAGTCACTCAGTCAGTCACTCAGTCAGTCAGTCACTCTGTAAGTCACTCAGTCAGTCACTCAGTTACTCTGTGAGTCAGTGACTCAGTCAGTCATTCAGTCAGTCAGTCAGTCACTCAGTCACTCAGTCAGTCACTCACTCACTCAGTCACCCAGTCAGTCACTCAGTCACTTAGTCAGTCACTCAGTTATGCAGTCATTCAGTCAGTCAGGCAGTCATTCATTCACGCAGTCATTCACTCAGTCAGTCAGACAGTCACTCACTCACTCACCCACCCACCCACTCACTCACTCACCCACCCCCCACCCACCCACGCACTCACCCACCCACCCACTCACCCACCCACCCACCCACTCACCCACCCACCCACCCACTCACCCACCCACCCACCCACTCACCCACCCACCCACTCACCCACCCACTCACTCACTCACCCACTCACTCACCCACCCCCCCCACTTACTCACTCACTCACCCACCCACTCACCCACCCACTCACCCACCCACTCACCCACTCACTCATTCACCCACTCAATCACTCACTCACTCACCCACTCACCCACTCACTCACCCACTCACTCACTGACCCACTCACTCACCCACCCACTCACCCACCCCCCACCCACTCACCCACTCACTCACTCACCCACTCACTCACCCACTGCCTCACTCACCCATTCACTCACTCACCCACTCACTCACTCACCCACTCACTCACCCACTCACCCACTCACTTACCCCCCCCACCCACCCCCCCACCCCCCCCACCCACCCTCCTACCCACCCCCAACCCCCCCACCCACCCCCCACCCCCCACCCACCCCCCACTCCCCCCCCACCCCAGGCGTGGAGTGGTTGTCTCCACGCCACCGTGAGCTCTACAGTGCTGTGAGTGGAGGCGTCTACACAGCCGGGCAGTTGCTCCTGGCGGGGTTGGCGTTTGGGATCCGCGACTGGCGCCTCTTGCAGATCGTCATCTCGGTACCATACTTCGTCTTCTTCCTGTGGTCATGGTAAGTCACTCAGTCAGTCACTCAGTCACTTAGTCAGTTAGTCACTCAGTCAGTCACTCAGTCACTTAGTCAGTCACTCAGCCAGTCACTCAGTCACTCAGTCATCTCGGTACCATACTTCGTCTTCTTCCTGTGGTCGTGGTAAGTCAGTCAGTCAGTCAGCCAGTCACTCAGTCACTCAGTCACTCAGTCACTCAGTCAGTCACTCAGTCAGTCACTCAGCCAGTCACTCAGTCACTCAGTCATCTCGGTACCATACTTCGTCTTCTTCCTGTGGTCATGGTAAGTCACTCAGTCAGTCAGTCAGTCAGTCACTCAGTCAGTCAGTCAGTCACTCAGTCAGTCACTCAATCACTCAGCCAGTCACTCAGTCACTCAGTCATCTCGGTACCATACTTCGTATTCTTCCTGTGGTCATGGTAAGTCAGTCACTCAGTCAGTCACTCAGTCAGTCACTCAGTCAGTCACTCAGTCAGTCACTCAGTCAGTCAGTCACTCAGTCACTCAGTCAGTCACTCAGTCACTCAGTCAGTCACTCAGTCAGTCACTCAGTCACTCAATCAGTCACTCAGTCACTCAGTCAGTCACTCAGTCAGTCACTCAGTCACTCAGTCACTCAGCCAGTCACTCAGTCACTCAGTCAGTCACTCAGCCAGTCACTCAGTCACTCAGTCACTCAGTCAGTCACTCAGTCACTCAGTCAGTCACTCAGCCAGTCACTCAGTCACTCAGCCAGTCACTCAGTCACTCAGTCAGTCACTCAGTCAGTCAGTCACTTAGTCAGTCACTCAGTCACTCAGTCAGTCACTCAGCCAGTCAGTCATTCAGTCACTCAGTCAGTCAGTCACTCAGTCAGTCACTCAGTCAGTCAGTCACTCAGTCACTCACTCAGTCATCTCGGTACCATACTTCGTCTTCTTCCTGTGGTCGTGGTAAGTCACTCAGTCAGTCACTCAGTCACTCAGTCACTCAGTCAGTCAGTCAGTCAGTCACTTAGTCAGTCAGTCACTCAGCCAGTCACTCAGTCACTTAGTCATCTCGGTACCATACTTCGTCTTCTTCCTGTGGTCGTGGTAAGTCACTTAGTCACTCAGTCAGTCACTCAGCCAGTCAGTCAGTCAGTCACTCAGCCAGTCAGTCAATCAGCCAGTCACTCAGCCAGTCAGTCACTCAGCCAGTCACTCAGCCAGCCACTCAGTCACTCAGTTAGTCACTCAGTCAGTCACTCAGTCACTCAGCCAGTCACTCAGTCACTCAGTCACTCACTCAGTCATCTCGGTACCGTACTTCGTATTCTTCCTGTGGTCGTGGTAAGTCAGTCAGTCACTTAGTCAGTCACTCAGCCAGTTAGTCACTCAGTCAGTCACTCACTCAGCCAGTCACTCAGTCACTCAGTCAGTCAGTCACTCAGTCACTCAGCCAGTCACTCAGTCACTCAGTCACTCACTCAGTCATCTCGGTACAATACTTCGTCTTTTTCCTGTGGTCGTGGTAAGTCAGTCAGTCACTCAGTCACTCAGTCACTCAGTCAGTCAGTCAGTCACTCAGTCAGTCACTCACTCAGCCAGTCACTCAGTCACTCAGCCAGTCACTCAGTCAGTGACTCAGTCAGTTAGTCAGTCAGTCACTCAGCCAGTCACTCAGCCAGTCAGTCACTCAGTCACTCAGTCATTCAATCAGTCACTCAGTCAGTCAGTCACTCACTCACTCAGTCAGTCAGTCAGTTACTCAGCCAGTCAGTCACTCAGTCAGTCACTCAGTCAGTCACTCAGTCACTCAGTCATTCAGTCAGTCACTCAGTCAATCACTCAGTCAGTCAGTCACTCAGTCAGTCAGTCACTTAGTCAGTCAGTCAGTCACTCAGTCAGTCACTCAGCCAGTCACTCAGTCACTCAGCCAGTCACTCAGTCACTCAGTCATTCACTCAGTCACTCACTCAGTCACTCACTCAGTCAGTCACTCAGTCACTCACTCAGTCACTCAGTCACTCAGTCAGTCAGTCACTCAGCCAGTCACTCAGTCAGTCAGTTAGTCAGTCAGCCAGTCACTCAGTCAGTCAGTCAGTCACTCAGTCAGTCACTCACTCAGTCACTCAGTCACTCAGTCAGTCACTCAGTCACTCACTCAGTCACTCACTCAGTCACTCAGTCACTCATCCAGTCACTCAGTCACTCAGTCATTCACTCAGTCACTCACTCAGTCACTCAGTCACTCACTTAGTCAGTCACTCAGTCACTCACTCAGTCACTCAGTCAGTCAGTCACTCAACCAGTCACTCAGTCAGTCATTTAGTTAGTCAGCCAGTCACTCAGTCAGTCAGTCACTCAGTCATTCTCTCAGTCACTCAGTCACTTACTCAGTCACTCACTCAGTCAGTCACTCAGTCACTCACTCAGTCACTCAGTCACTCAGTCAGCCAGTAACTCAGCCAGTCACTCAGTCAGTCAGTCACTCAGCCAGTCACTCAGCCAGTCAGTCAGCCAGTCACTCAGTCACTCAGCCAGTCAGTCAGCCAGTCACTCAGTCAGTCACTCAGTCAGTCACTCAGTCACTCAGTCATTCACTCAGTCAGTCACTCAGCCAGTCACTCAGTCATTCACTCAGTCAGTCACTCAGCCAGTCACTCATTCACCCACTCACTCACCCACCCACTCACTCACTCACCCACCCACCCTCTCACTCACTCGTCCACCCACTCACTCACACACTCACTCACCACTCACTCATCCACTCACTCACCCACTCACTCACTCACTCACCCACTCACCCACTCACCCACTCACCCACCCACTTACTCACTCAATCAGCCACTCACCCACTCACTCACTCACTCACCCACTCACCCACTCACTCACTCGCTCACCCACTCACCCACTCACTCACTCACCGAAGCACTCACCCACCCACTCACCCACTCACTCACTCACTCACCCACTCACTCACTCACCACTCACCCACTCACCCACTCACTCACTCACCACTCACCCACTCACTCACCCACTCACTCACCCACCCACTCACTTACCCACTCACCCACTCACTCACTCACCCACTCACTCACCCACTCACTCACCACTCACTCACCCACTCACCCCCCTCACCCACTCACCCACTCACTCCCCCACTCACTCACTCACTCACCCACTCACCCACTCACTTACACACCCACCCACTCACTCACTCACCCACTCACTCACCCACTCACTCACCACTCACCCACTCACTCACCCACCCAGTCACTCCCCCACTTACTCACTCACTCACCCACATACTCACTCCCCCACTCACTCACTCACTCACCCACTCACCCACTCACTCACCCACTCACCCACTCACCCACTCACTCACCACTCACTCACCCACTCACCCCCCTCACCCACTCACCCACTCACTCCCCCACTCACTCACTCACCCACTCACTCACTCCCCCACTCACTCACTCACCCACTCACTCACTCACTCACCCACCCACTGACTCACCCACTCACCCACCCACCCACCCACTCACTCACTCACTCACCCACTCACCCACTCACTCACCACTCACCCACTCACTCACCCACCCACTCACTCCCCCACTCACTCACTCACTCACCCACTCACCCACTCACTCACCCACTCACCCACCCACTCACTCACCCACCCGCTCACCCACTCACTCAACCACTCACTCACCCCCCTCACCCCCAGGTTCACCCCTGAGTCTGCCCGCTGGCTGATTCAGCGTGGCCGATTTGAGGCGGCCCTCAAAGAGCTTCGCTTCGTCGCCAAAATCAACGGACGCCGAACTCAGGGGGACAAGCTCAGCCTGCAGGTGGGTCTCTGTGGGTCTGTGTGTGTCTCTGTGTGTCTCTGTGTGTCTCTGTGTGTCTCTGTGGGTCTCTGTGGGTCTCTGTGTGTCTCTGTGTGTCTCTGTGGGTCTCTGTGGGTCTCTAAGGGTCTCTGTGGGTCTCTGTGGGTCTCTGTGTGTCTCTGTGTGTCTCTAAGGGTCTCTGTGGGTCTCTGTGGGTCTCTGTGTGTCTCTGTGGGTCTCTGTGTGTCTCTAAGGGTCTCTGTGGGTCTCTGTGGGTCTCTGTGGGTCTCTGTGTGTCTCTGTGGGTCTCTAAGGGTCTCTGTGGGTCTCTGTGTGTCTCTGTGTGTCTCTGTGGGTCTCTGTGGGTCTCTGTGTGTCTCTGTGGGTCTCTATGTGTCTCTGTGGGTCTCTGTGTGTCTCTGTGGGTCTCTGTGTGTCTCTGTGGGTCTCTGTGTGTCTCTGTGGGTCTCTGTGTGTCTCTGTGGGTCTCTGTGTGTCTCTGTGGGTCTCTGTGTGTCTCTGTGGGTCTGTGTGTGTCTAAGGGTCTCTGTGTGTCTCTGTGGGCCTCTGTGTGTCTCTGTGGGTCTCTGTGGGTCTCTGTGTGTCTCTAAGGGTCTCTGTGTGTCTCTGTGGGTCTCTGTGTGTCTCTGTGGGTCTCTGTGTGTCTCTGTGGGTCTCTGTGGGTCTCTAAGGGTCTCTGTGGGTCTCTGTGGGTCTCTAAGGGTCTCTGTGGGTCTCTGTGGGTCTCTGTGGGTCTCTGTGGGTCTCTATGTGTCTCTGTGGGTCTCTGTGGGTCTCTTTGCGTTTCTATGGGTCTCTGTGGGTTTCTGTGGGTCTCTATGGGTCTCTGTGGATCTCTGTGGGTCTCTGTGGGTCTCTGTGGGTCTCTGTGTGTCTCTGTGGGTCTCTAAGGGTCTCTGTGTGTCTCTGTGTGTCTCTGTGGGTCTCTGTGTGTCTCTGTGGGGTTCTGTGTGTCTCTGTGGGTCTCTGTGGGTCTCTGTCGGTCTCTGTGTGTGTCTGTGGGTCTCTGTGTGTCTCTAAGGGTCTCTGTGGGTCTCTGTGGGTCTCTGTGGGTCTCTGTGTGTCTCTGTGGGTCTCTAAGGGTCTCTGTGGGTCTCTGTGTGTCTCTGTGTGTCTCTGTGGGTCTCTGTGGGTCTCTGTGTGTCTCTGTGGGTCTCTGTGTGTCTCTGTGGGTCTCTGTGTGTCTCTGTGGGTCTCTGTGTGTCTCTGTGGGTCTCTGTGTGTCTCTGTGGGTCTCTGTGTGTCTCTGTGTGTCTCTAAGGGTCTCTGTGTGTCTCTGTGGGTCTCTGTGTGTCTCTGTGTGTCTCTAAGGGTCTCTGTGTGTCTCTGTGGGTCTCTGTGGGTCTCTGTGGGTCTCTGTGGGTCTCTAAGGGTCTCTGTGTGTCTCTGTGGGTCTCTGTGTGTCTCTGTGGGTCTCTGTGGGTCTCTAAGGGTCTCTGTGTGTCTCTGTGGGTCTCTGTGTGTCTCTGTGGGTCTCTGTGGGTCTCTAAGGGTCTCTGTGGGTCTCTGTGGGTCCCTAAGGGTCTCTGTGTGTCTCTGTGGGTCTCTGTGGGTCTCTGTGGGTCTCTGTGGGTCTCTGTGTGTCTCTAAGGGTCTCTATGTGTCTCTGTGGGTCTTTGTGGGTCTCTTTGCGTCTCTATGGGTCTCTGTGGGTCTCTGTGGGTCTCTGTGGGTCTCTGTGGGTCTCTGTGTGTCTCTGTGCGTCTCTGCGTGTCTCTGTGGGTCTCTGTGTGTCTCTGTGGGTCTCTGTGGGTCTCTGTGGGTCTCTGTGTGTCTCTGTGGGTCTCTGTGGGTCTCTGTGTGTCTCTGTGGGTCACTTTGGGTCTCTATGGGTCTTTATGGGTCTCTATGATACTCTATGGGTCTCTGTGGGTCTCTGTGGGTCTCTATGAGTCTCTGTGGGTTTCTGTGGGTCTCTATAGGTCTCTATGGGTCTCTGTGGGTCTCTATGATACTCTATAGGGGTCTCTGGGTCTCTGTGGGTCTCTAAGGGTCTCTAAGGATCTCTATGAGTCTCTATGATACTCTATGAGTCACTGTGGGTCTCTATGGGTCTCTATGGGTTTCTATGAGTCTCTGTGGGTCTCTATGAGTCTCTGTGGGTCTCTATGTGTCTCTATGTGTCTCTGTGTGTCTCTGTGGGTCTCTATGTGCCTCTGTGGGTCTCTATGGGTCTCTATGATTCTCTGTGGGACTCTGTGGGTCTCTACGGGTCTCTGTGGGTCTCTGTGGGTCTGAATGGGTCTCTGTGGGTCTCTAAGTTTCTCTATGGGTCTCTGTGGGTCTCTATGGGTCTCTATGGGCCTCTGTGGGTCTCTGTGGGTCTCTATGGGTCTCTGTGGGACTCTGTGGGTCTCTATGGGTCTCTGTGGGTCTCTGTGGGTCTCTATGGGTCTCTGTGGGTCTCTTTGCATCTCTATGGGTCTCTGTGGGTCTCTATGGGTCTCTGTGGGTCTCTGTGGGTCTCTGTGTCTCTGCGGGTCTCTAAGGGTCTCTGTGGGTCTCTGTGGGTCTGAATGGGTCTATGTGGGTCTCTAAGTTTCTCTATGGGTCTCTGTGGGTCTCTATGGGTCTCTATGGGCCTCTGTGGGTCTCTGTGGGTCTCTATGGGTCTCTGTGGGACTCTGTGGGTCTCTATGGGTCTCTGTGGGTCTCTGTGGGTCTCTATGGGTCTCTGTGGGTCTCTTTGCATCTCTATGGGTCTCTGTGGGTCTCTATGGGTCTCTGTGGGTCTCTATGGGTCTCTGTGGGTCTCTGTGGGTCTCTGTTTCTCTGTGGGTCTCTGTGGGTCTCTGTGGGTCTCTAAGGGTCTCTGTGGGTCTCTGTGGGTCTCTGTGTGTCTCTGTGGGTCTCTGTGGGTCTCTGTGGGTCTCTATGGGTCTCTAAGGGCCTCTGTGGGTCTCTATGGGTCTCTGTGTGTCTCTGTGGGTCTCTGTGTGTCTCTGTGGGTCTCTGTGTGTCTCTGTGGGTCTCTGTGGGTCTCTGTGGGTCTCTGTGTGTCTCTGTGGGTCTCTGTGTGTCTCTGTGGGTCTCTGTGGGTCTCTGTGTGTCTCTATGGGTCTCTGTGGGTGTCTGTGGGTCTCTGTGTGTCTCTGTGGGTCTCTGTGCGTCTCTGTGTCTCTGTGGGTCTCTGTGGGTCTCTGTGTGTCTCTGTGGGTCTCTGTGGGTCTCTGTGTGTCTCTGTGGGTCTCTGTGTGTCTCTGTGGGTCTCTGTGTATCTCTGTGGGTCTCTGTGGGTCTCTGTGTGTCTCTGTGGGTCTCTGTGTGTCTCTGTGGGTCTCTGTGTGTCTCTGTGGGTCTCTGTGGGTCTCTGTGTGTCTCTGTGGGTCTCTGTGTGTCTCTGTGGGTCTCTGTGTGTCTCTGTGGGTCTCTGTGTGTCTCTGTGGGTCTCTGTGGGTCCCTGTGGGTCTCTGTGTGTCTCTGTGGGTCTCTGTGGGTCTCTGTGTGTCTCTGTGGGTCACTTTGGGTCTCTATGGGTCTTTATGGGTCTCTATGATACTCTATGGGTCTCTGTGGGTCTCTGTGGGTCTCTATGAGTCTCTGTGGGTTTCTGTGGGTCTCTATAGGTCTCTATGGGTCTCTGTGGGTCTCTATGATACTCTATGGGGGTCTCTGGGTCTCTGTGGGTCTCTAAGGGTCTCTAAGGATCTCTATGAGTCTCTATGATACTCTATGAGTCACTGTGGGTCTCTATGGGTCTCTATGGGTTTCTATGAGTCTCTGTGGGTCTCTATGAGTCTCTGTGGGTCTCTATGTGTCTCTATGTGTCTCTGTGTGTCTCTGTGGGTCTCTATGTGCCTCTGTGGGTCTCTATGGGTCTCTATGATTCTCTGTGGGACTCTGTGGGTCTCTACGGGTCTCTGTGGGTCTCTGTGGGTCTGAATGGGTCTCTGTGGGTCTCTAAGTTTCTCTATGGGTCTCTGTGGGTCTCTATGGGTCTCTATGGGCCTCTGTGGGTCTCTGTGGGTCTCTATGGGTCTCTGTGGGACTCTGTGGGTCTCTATGGGTCTCTGTGGGTCTCTGTGGGTCTCTATGGGTCTCTGTGGGTCTCTTTGCATCTCTATGGGTCTCTGTGGGTCTCTATGGGTCTCTGTGGGTCTCTGTGGGTCTCTGTGTCTCTGTGGGTCTCTAAGGGTCTCTGTGGGTCTCTGTGGGTCTGAATGGGTCTCTGTGGGTCTCTAAGTTTCTCTATGGGTCTCTGTGGGTCTCTATGGGTCTCTATGGGCCTCTGTGGGTCTCTGTGGGTCTCTATGGTCTCTGTGGGACTCTGTGGGTCTCTATGGGTCTCTGTGGGTCTCTGTGGGTCTCTATGGGTCTCTGTGGGTCTCTTTGCATCTCTATGGGTCTCTGTGGGTCTCTATGGGTCTCTGTGGGTCTCTATGGGTCTCTGTGGGTCTCTGTGGGTCTCTGTTTCTCTGTGGGTCTCTGTGGGTCTCTGTGGGTCTCTGTGGGTCTCTGTGTGTCTCTGTGGGTCTCTGTGTGTCTCTGTGGGTCTCTGTTTCTTTGTGGGTCCCTAAGGGTCTCTATGGGTCTCTGTGGGTCTCTAAGGGTCTCTGTGGGTCTCTGTGAGTCTCTGTGTGTCTCTGTGGGTCTCTATGATACTCTATGGGTCTCTGTGGGTCTCTATGGGTCTCTATGAGTCTCTGTGGGTCTCTGTGGGTCTCTATGGGTCTCTGTGGGTCTCTGTGGGTCTCTATGATACTCTATGGGGGTCTCTGGGTCTCTGTGGGTCTCTAAGGGTCTCTAAGGATCTCTATGAGTCTCTATGATACTCTATGAGTCACTGTGGGTCTCTATGGGTCTCTATGATTCTCTGTGGGTCTCTGTGGGTCTCTACGGGTCTCTGTGGGTCTCTGAGGGTCTCTATGGGTCTCTGTGGGTCTCTAAGTTTCTCTATGGGTCTCTGTGGGTGTCTATGGGCCTCGGTGGGTCTCTGTGGGTCTCTATGGGTCTCTGTGGGCCTCTATGGGTCTCTATGGGTCTCTGTGGTTCTCTGTGGGTCTCTGTGTGTCTCTGTGGGTCTCTGTGTGTCTCTAAGGGTCTCTGTGTGTCTCTGTGGGTCTCTGTGTGTCTCTGTGGGTCTCTGTGTGTATCTGTGGGTCTCTGTGGGTCTCTGTGGGTCTCTGTGTGTCTCTGTGGGTCTCTGTGTGTCTCTGTGGGTCTCTGTGGGTCTCTGTGGGTCTCTGTGTGTCTCTATGGGTCTCTGTGGGTGTCTGTGGGTCTCTGTGCGTCTCTGTGTCTCTGTGGGTCTCTGTGGGTCTCTGTGTGTCTCTGTGGGTCTCTGTGTGTCTCTGTGGGTCTCTGTGGGTCTCTGTGTGTCTCTGTGGGTCTCTGTGTGTCTCTGTGGGTCTCTGTGTGTCTCTGTGGGTCTCTGTGGGTCTCTGTGTGTCTCTGTGGGTCTCTGTGTGTC
Source organism: Petromyzon marinus (assembly GCF_048934315.1). Classification (NCBI taxonomy): domain Eukaryota; kingdom Metazoa; phylum Chordata; class Hyperoartia; order Petromyzontiformes; family Petromyzontidae; genus Petromyzon; species Petromyzon marinus. Next base: position 21,891,665 of record NC_133745.1, on the reverse strand, counting down.
TCTGTGCGTCTCTGTGTGTCTCTGTGGGTCTCTGTGTGTCTCTGTGGGTCTCTGTGGGTCTCTGTGGGTCTCTGTGTGTCTCTGTGGGTCTCTGTGGGTCTCTGTGTGTCTCTGTGGGTCACTTTGGGTCTCTATGGGTGTTTATGGGTCTCTATGATACTCTATGGGTCTCTGTGGGTCTCTGTGGGTCTCTATGAGTCTCTGTGGGTTTCTGTGGGTCTCTATAGGTCTCTATGGGTCTCTGTGGGTCTCTATGATACTCTATGGGGGTCTCTGGGTCTCTGTGGGTCTCTAAGGGTCTCTAAGGATCTCTATGAGTCTCTATGATACTCTATGAGTCACTGTGGGTCTCTATGGGTCTCTATGGGTTTCTATGAGTCTCTGTGGGTCTCTATGAGTCTCTGTGGGTCTCTATGTGTCTCTATGTGTCTCTGTGTGTCTCTGTGGGTCTCTATGTGCCTCTGTGGGTCTCTATGGGTCTCTATGATTCTCTGTGGGACTCTGTGGGTCTCTACGGGTCTCTGTGGGTCTCTGTGGGTCTGAATGGGTCTCTGTGGGTCTCTAAGTTTCTCTATGGGTCTCTGTGGGTCTCTATGGGTCTCTATGGGCCTCTGTGGGTCTCTGTGGGTCTCTATGGGTCTCTGTGGGACTCTGTGGGTCTCTATGGGTCTCTGTGGGTCTCTGTGGGTCTCTATGGGTCTCTATGGGTCTCTTTGCATCTCTATGGGTCTCTGTGGGTCTCTATGGGTCTCTGTGGGTCTCTGTGGGTCTCTGTGTCTCTGCAGGTCTCTAAGGGTCTCTGTGGGTCTCTGTGGGTCTGAATGGGTCTATGTGGGTCTCTAAGTTTCTCTATGGGTCTCTGTGGGTCTCTATGGGTCTCTATGGGCCTCTGTGGGTCTCTGTGGGTCTCTATGGGTCTCTGTGGGACTCTGTGGGTCTCTATGGGTCTCTGTGGGTCTCTGTGGGTCTCTATGGGTCTCTGTGGGTCTCTTTGCATCTCTATGGGTCTCTGTGGGTCTCTATGGGTCTCTGTGGGTCTCTATGGGTCTCTGTGGGTCTCTGTGGGTCTCTGTTTCTCTGTGGGTCTCTGTGGGTCTCTGTGGGTCTCTAAGGGTCTCTGTGGGTCTCTGTGTGTCTCTGTGGGTCTCTGTGTTTCTCTGTGGGTCTCTGTTTCTTTGTGGGTCCCTAAGGGTCTCTATGGGTCTGTGTGGGTCTCTAAGGGTCTCTGTGGGTCTCTGTGGGTCTCTGTGTGTCTCTGTGGGTCTCTATGATACTCTATGGGTCTCTGTGGGTCTCTATGGGTCTCTATGAGTCTCTGTGGGTCTCTGTGGGTCTCTATGGGTCTCTGTGGGTCTCTGTGGGTCTCTATGATACTCTATGGGGGTCTCTGGGTCTCTGTGGGTCTCTAAGGGTCTCTAAGGATCTCTATGAGTCTCTATGATACTCTATGAGTCACTGTGGGTCTCTATGGGTCTCTATGATTCTCTGTGGGTCTCTGTGGGTCTCTACGGGTCTCTGTGGGTCTCTGAGGGTCTCTATGGGTCTCTGTGGGTCTCTAAGTTTCTCTATGGGTCTCTGTGGGTGTCTATGGGCCTCTGTGGGTCTCTGTGGGTCTCTATGGGTCTCTGTGGGCCTCTGTGGGTCTCTATGGGTCTCTGTGGTTCTCTGTGGGTCTCTGTGGGTCTCTATGGGTCTCTGTGGGTCTCTGTGGGTCTCTATGGGTCTCTGTGGGTCTCTTTGCATCTCTATGGGTCTCTGTGGGTCTCTATGGGTCTCTGTGGGTCTCTGTGGGTCTCTGTGGGTCTCTGTGTCTCTGTGGGTCTCTAAGGGTCTCTGTGGGTCTCTGTGGGTCTGAATGGGTCTCTGGGGATCTCTAAGTTTCTCTATGGGTCTCTGTGGGTCTTTATGGGTCTCTATGGGCCTCTGTGGGTCTCTGTGGGTCTCTATGGGTCTCTGTGGGACTCTGTGGGTCTCTATGGGTCTCTGTGGGTCTCTGTGGGTCTCTATGGATCTCTGTGGGTCTCTATGGGTCTCTGTGGGTCTCTATGGGTCTCTGTGGGTCTCTGTGGGTCTCTGTGTCTCTGTGGGTCTCTAAGGGTCTCTGTGGGTCTCTGTGTGTCTCTGTGTGTCTCTGTGGGTCTCTGTGGGTCTCTGTGTGTCTCTGTGGGTCTCTGTGTGTCTCTGTGGGTCTCTGTGTGTCTCTGTGGGTCTCTGTGGGTCTCTATGGGTCTCTAAGGGCCTCTGTGTGTCTCTGTGGGGCTCTGTGTGTCTCTGTGGGTCTCTGTGGGTCTCTGTGGGTCTCTGTGTGTCTCTGTGGGTCTCTATGATACTCTATGGGTCTCTGTGGGTCTCTATGGGTCTCTATGAGTCTCTGTGGGTCTCTGTGGGTCTCTATGGGTCTCTGTGGATCTCTGTGGGTCTCTATGGGTCTCTGTGGGTGTCTGTGGGTCTCTGTGGGTCTCTATGAGTCTCTGTGTCTCTATGTGTCTCTATGAGTCTCTAATGGGTCTCTAAGGATCTCTATGAGTCTCTATGATACTCTATGAGCCTCTATGATACTCTATGGGTCTCTGTGGGTCTCTGTGGGTCTCTGTGGGTCTCTATGGGTCTCTGTGCGTCTCTGTGGGTCTCTGTGGGTCTCTATAGGTCTCTATGAGTCTCTGTGGGTCTCTATGATACTCTATGGGGGTCTCTGGGTCTCTGTGGGTCTCTAAGGGTCTCTAAGGATCTCTATGAGTCTCTATGATACTCTATGAGTCACTGTGGGTCTCTATGGGTCTCTATGATTCTCTGTGGGTCTCTGTGGGTCTCTACGGGTCTCTGTGGGTCTCTGAGGGTCTCTATGGGTCTCTGTGGGTCTCTAAGTTTCTCTATGGGTCTCTGTGGGTGTCTATGGGCCTCTGTGGGTCTCTGTGGGTCTCTATGGTTCTCTGTGGGACTCTGTGGGTCTCTATGGGTCTCTGTGGTTCTCTGTGGGTCTCTATGGGTCTCTGTGGGTCTCTTTGCATCTCTATGGGTCTCTGTGGGTCTCTATGGGTCTCTTTGGGTATCTGTGGGTCTCTGTGGGACTCTGTGGGTCTCTATGGGTCTCTGTGGGTCTCTGTGGGTCTCTATGGGTCTCTGTGGGTCTCTGTGGTTCTCTATGGGTCTCTATGGGTCTCTGTGGTTCTCTGTGGGTCTCTATGGGTCTCTGTGGGACTCTGTGGGTCTCTGTGGGACTCTGTGGGTCTCTATGGGTCTCTGTGGGTCTCTGTGGGTCTCTATGGGTCTCTGTGGGTCTCTGTGGGTCTCTATGGGTCTCTATGGGTCTCTGTGGTTCTCTGTGGGTCTCTATGGGTCTCTGTGGGACTCTGTGGGTCTCTATGGGTCTCTGTGGGTCTCTGTGGGTCTCTATGGGTCTCTGTGGGTCTCTGTGGGTCTCTATGAGTCTCTGTGTCTCTATGTGTCTCTATGAGTCTCTAATGGGTCTCTAAGGATCTCTATGAGTCTCTATGATACTCTATGAGCCTCTATGATACTCTATGGGTCTCTGTGGGTCTCTGTGGGTCTCTGTGGGACTCTGTGGGTCTCTATGGGTCTCTGTGGGTCTCTGTGGGTCTCTATGAGTCTCTGTGTCTCTATGTGTCTCTATGAGTCTCTAATGGGTCTCTAAGGATCTCTATGAGTCTCTATGATACTCTATGAGCCTCTATGATACTCTATGGGTCTCTGTGGGTCTCTGTGGGTCTCTGTGGGTCTCTATGGGTCTCTGTGCGTCTCTGTGGGTCTCTGTGGGTCTCTATAGGTCTCTATGAGTCTCTGTGTGTCTCTATGTGTCTCTATGAGTCTCTAATGGGTCTCTAAGGATCTCTATGAGTCTCTATGATACTCTATGAGCCTCTATGATACTCTATGGGTCTCTGTGGGTCTCTGTGGGTCTCTGTGGGTCTCTGTGGGTCTCTATGGGTCTCTGTGCATCTCTGTGGGTCTCTGTGGGTCTCTATAGGTCTCGATGAGTCTGTGTGTGTCTCTATGTGTCTCTATGAGTCTCTAATGGGTCTCTAAGGATCTCTATGAGTCTCTATGATACTCTATGAGCCTCTATGATACTCTATGGGTCTCTATGGGTCTCTGTGGGTTTCTGTGGGTCTCTGTGGGTCTCTATGGGTCTCTATGAGTCTCTGTGCTCTGCTTCCCAGATGCTGAGGGCAGCGATGGGCAGTGAGGGGAGCCTGGAGCCACCCAAGAGGCATGGAGCCATCGATCTCCTGCGGCAGCCGCAGCTCCGTAGACGTACACTCGCTCTGTCCGCCATCTTGTACGCTCACCCACTCACTCACCCACTCACTCATTCACTCACTCACCACTCATTCACTCACTCACTCATTCACTCACCCACTCACCCACTGACTCATTCACCCACTCACTCACCACTCATTCACTCACTCACTCATTCACTCACTCACCACTCATTCACTCACCCACTCACTCACCCACTCACTCACCACTCACCACTCACTCACTCACCACTCACTCACCTACTCACTCACCCACCCACTCACCCACTCACCCACTCACCAACTCACTCACCCACTCACTCACTCACCCACTCACCCACTCACTCACTCACCCACTCACTCACCCACTCACCCACTGACTCATTCACCCACTCACTCACCACTCATTCACTCACTCACTCACTCATTCACTCACTCACCACTCATTCACTCACCCACTCACTCACCCACTCACTCACCACTCACTCACTCACCACTCACTCACCTACTCACTCACCCACCCACTCACCCACTCACCCACTCACCAACTCACTCATCCACTCACTCACTCACTCATCCACTCACACACTCACTCACCACTCATTCACTCACTCACTCATTCACTCACTCACCACTCATTCACTCACCCACTCACCCACTCACCCACTCACCCACTCACTCATTCACTCACTCACTCACCCACTCACTCATCCACTCACTCACTCACCTACTCACTCACCAACTCACCCACCCACCCACTCACCCCCCCACCCTCCCCCCCACCCACCCACCCCCCCACCCACCCCCCCCCCACTCCCCCCACCCCCCCACTCCCCCCACCCCCCCTCTCCGCACCACCACGGCAGCTTCACGACGTCGTTCTCGTACTACGGCGTGGCCCTGAACCTGCAGAGCTTCGGCGTGGACGTCTACCTGATGCAGCTCGTGTTCGGCGCCATCGACCTGCCCGCCAAGGCGCTGGGGCTGCTGGGCATGGCGCTAGTGGGGCGCAGGGCCACGCAGAGCGCCGCTCTGCTCAGCGCCGCCGCCGCGCTGCTGGGGATGCTCATCGTGCCCCCCGGTACGTGGTGGGTGGGGGTGGGGTGGGTGGGTGGGTGGGTGGGGGGTGGGTGGGTGGGTGAGTGGGTGAGTGGGTGGGTGGGTGAGTGAGTGGGGGGTGAGTGAGTGTGTGAGTGTGTGGGTGAGTGTGTGGGTGGGTGAGTGAGTGTGTTAGTGGGTGGTGAGTGAGTGGGTGAGTGGGTGAGTAGGTGGGTGGGTGGGTGAGTGAGTGAATGAGTGACTGAGTGGGTGGGTGAGTGGGTGAGTGAGTGGGTGAGTGGGTGAGTGGGTGGGTGAGTGAGTGAGTGAGTGGGTGATTGAGTGAGTGAGTGGGTGAGTGTGTGAGTGAGTGGGTGAGTGAGTGAGTGGGTGAGTGAGTGAGTGGGTGATTGAGTGAGTGAGTGGGTGATTGAGTGAGTGAGTGGGTGAGTGTGTGAGTGGGTGAGTGAGTGTGTGGGTGAGTGAGTGGGTGAGTGAGTGTGTGGGTGAGTGGGTGAGTGAGTGAGTGGGTGAGTGAGTGAGTGAGTGTGTGGGTGAGTGAGTGGGTGAGTGAGTGTGTGGGTGAGTGAGTGAATGTGTGGGTGGGTGAGTGGGTGAGTGAGTGAGTGAGTGGGTGATTGAGTGAGTGGTGAGTGAGTGAGTGGTGAGTGAGTGAGTGGTGAGTGAGTGAGTGTGTGAGTGAGTGTGTGGGTGAGTGAGTGGGTGAGTGAGTGAGTGTGTGGGTGGGTGAGTGAGTGAGTGGGTGAGTGAGTGTGTGGGTGGGTGAGTGTGTGAGTGAGTGTGTGAGTGAGTGAGTGAGTGGTGAGTGAGTGGGTGAGTGAGTGGGTGAGTGGGTGAGTGAGTGAGTGAGTGGGTGAGTGAGTGTGTGGGTGGGTGAGTGTGTGAGTGAGTGTGTGAGTGAGTGAGTGGGTGAGTGAGTGAGTGAGTGTGTGGGTGGGTGAGTGAGTGTGTTAGTGGGTGGTGAGTGAGTGGGTGAGTGGGTGAGTAGGTGGGTGGGTGGGTGGGTGAGTGAGTGAGTGAGTGACTGAGTGGGTGGGTGAGTGGGTGAGTGAGTGGGTGAGTGGGTGAGTGGGTGAGTGGGTGGGTGAGTGAGTGAGTGAGTGGGTGATTGAGTGAGTGAGTGGGTGAGTGTATGAGTGAGTGGGTGAGTGAGTGAGTGGGTGAGTGAGTGAGTGGGTGATTGAGTGAGTGAGTGGGTGATTGAGTGAGTGAGTGGGTGAGTGTGTGAGTGGGTGAGTGAGTGTGTGGGTGAGTGAGTGGGTGAGTGAGTGTGTGGGTGAGTGGGTGAGTGAGTGAGTGGGTGAGTGAGTGAGTGAGTGTGTGGGTGAGTGAGTGGGTGAGTGAGTGTGTGGGTGAGTGAGTGAATGTGTGGGTGGGTGAGTGGGTGAGTGAGTGGGTGATTGAGTGAGTGGTGAGTGAGTGAGTGGTGAGTGAGTGAGTGGTGAGTGAGTGAGTGTGTGAGTGAGTGTGTGGGTGAGTGAGTGGGTGAGTGAGTGAGTGTGTGGGTGGGTGAGTGAGTGAGTGGGTGAGTGAGTGTGTGGGTGGGTGAGTGTGTGAGTGAGTGTGTGAGTGAGTGAGTGAGTGGTGAGTGAGTGGGTGAGTGAGTGGGTGAGTGGATGAGTGAGTGAGTGAGTGGGTGAGTGAGTGTGTGGGTGGGTGAGTGTGTCAAAGATCCCCAATATAGCCTTAACAGACTGTAGGGGCAAGTGCTGTTAGCGAGCACCTATGAAGGCCGGAACGGTACACGAGGGGGTGGGTGGCCAGCACCACGCCCGACCGCCTTTGTCTCCCTAGTGGCAATGTTTACACACCGCACCAGGTACTCATTTGAGGCTGAGTCGACCTAGGGGAGGCCCGGGACCGGTTCAGATAATCGTCACTGGTGTTGGCCGTGAGCGGGAATCGAACCCTGTGTCGCCAGGTTCATAGCGCAGCGCGCTAACCGCTACACTATCGCTCCCCAAGTCTGGACCACTGGACGGGTTCCGCAGGATTGGAAGGATGCCCTGGTGGTCCCCCTTTTTAAGAAGGGGGACCGCACAGACTGTAACAACTACAGGGGCATCTCACTCCTCAGTGTGCCGGGAAAGGTCCTGGCAAGGATTATTCAGCATCGCCTTGCCAGGCACGCTGAGGAGAGGCTTGCGGAGCCCCAATGCGGTTTCAGGAAAGGGCGGTCCTGCACAGATGCCATATTTTCTGTCCGTCTGCTACAGCAGAGGTGTAGGGAATTCCAACAAGACCTACATCTCTGCTTTATTGACCTGGTCAAGGCCTATGATACCATCAGTAGGCCTGGGCTCTGGGTCGTTCTTCGTGCTTTTGGAGTACCTGACCCTCTGCTCACGATCATTAAGGACCTTCATGATGGTGAGCGGGCCCGGGTAAAACTACGTGGCCGGGAGTCAGAGCCATTCCCTGTACACCTTGGGGTGCGACAGGGATGTCCTCTGGCTCCCACATTATTTAACATCTATTTTGACCACGTAGTTCGTGAAGCCTTCAATAGCTGTACCGGGGGAATCTCCATATGGTACAGATATAATGGGAGGCTAATCGATGCCCGGGTGCGGTCAAGGGATGGCTCCCTATTGCTCAACCACGTTATGTATGCTGATGACTTGGTAATAGCTGCTCAGTCAGAGGAGGAGTTGGAGACGCTGCTGCTGAGACTGGAGCGTGCCACTAAGAGGTGGGGCCTTACCATCAGCCCCACCAAAACCAAGCACCTGCCTGGGTATTTTGTACCATCGGACACTCCACCCCCACAACTCCCAATCGGTGATGGGGCAGTTGTGGAGAGAGTGGAGAGTTTCCCATACCTGGGCAGTGTGCTTATGACTGGCACCAGTTTAACAGCAGAGGTCTCACTCCGAATCAGTCGAGCGGCAATATCTTTTCATCGGTTGCGTAACGCTGTGTGGAAGCTACCTGGTCTGTCGCTCCGCACTAAGCTTCAGGTCTTCTCGGCCACGGTCATTCCCTCCCTTCTCTACGCTTGCGAAACGTGGACCCCCCTAATGGAACATCTTCGCCGGTTAGAAACATTTAGGCTGGCCTGCCTACGATCCATCCTGGGTTTAACCAGACTGGATTGTGTGAGGAGCTCACAAATCCTTGAAAGATCTGGGCAGGGTCCCATCGGTGAGCTCCTCCGGCAGGCAAGGCTGCGATGGCTGGGTCATGTAGCCCGCATGCCCAGCCACCGCATGCCGAAACAGCTTTTGTTTGGCCGGATTGAGGGGGCTAAGCGGGCGCGGCACGGGCTAGAGAAGAGATGGAGTGATGTGGTACAGGAGGACGTGGAGCTGAGTGGACTTGCCGATGACTGGTACCAGCGGTGTCAAGATCGGCCTCTGTGGAGGAGGCTCGTGAAGGATGCTACTGGGCAGTTGGAGGCAGTCGCCCTCCAACAACAACGGAGGGCGGAGGAGCGACGCTCACAACAGCGAGCGGAGCGCCGGGTGGCTAAAGCACAGCAGGTTGGCACAGTAGGGGGCACAGGTGGTGCATCAGCCAGTCATCTCAGTCAGTCGACCCGTGGCACCTGGGTCTGCCCCGTGACCTCCTGCCAGCGGGCGTTCGACACTTCACGTGGCCTCAGGGTGCACATAGCCTGGCACAAGCGTCGTGGTGACGTCACCGCCACTTAGTGGCGAATGGCGGTTGTTGTTGAGTGAGTGTGTGAGTGAGTGAGTGGGTGAGTGAGTGAGTGAGTGTGTGGGTGGGTGAGTGAGTGTGTTAGTGGGTGGTGAGTGAGTGGGTGAGTGGGTGAGTAGGTGGGTGGGTGGGTGGGTGAGTGAGTGAGTGAGTGACTGAGTGGGTGGGTGAGTGGGTGAGTGAGTGGGTGGGTGGGTGAGTGGGTGAGTGGGTGGGTGAGTGAGTGAGTGGGTAAGTGGGTGGGTGGGTGAGTGAGTGAGTGGGTGAGTGTGTGAGTGAGTGTGTGGGTGGGTGAGTGTGCTAGTGAGTGAGTAGTGAGTGAGTGAGTGGGTGAGTGAGTGAGTGGATGAGTGGGTGAGTGAGTGAGTGTGTGGGTGGGTGAGTGTGTGAGTGAGTGTGTGAGTGAGTGTGTGGTTGGGTGAGTGAGTGAGTGAGTGGTGAGTGAGTGAGTGTGTGAGTGAGTGGGTGAGTGAGTGAGTGGGTGAGTGAGTGTGTGAGTGAGTGAGTGGATGAGTGAGTGAGTGGATGAGTGAGTGAGTGGGTGATTTAGTGAGTGAGTGGTGAGTGAGTGAGTGGTGAGTGAGTGAGTGTGTGAATGAGTGTGTGGGTGAGTAAGTGGGTGAGTGAGTGAGTGGGTGAGTAAGTGAGTGTGTGGGTGGGTGAGTGTGTGAGTGAGTGTGTGAGTGAGTGAGTGTGTGAGTGAGTGGTGAGTGAGTGTGTGAGTGAGTGGTGAGTGAGTGTGTGAGTGAGTGTGTGAGTGAGTGTGTGAGTGAGTGTGTGGGTGGGTGGGTGAGTGAGTGAGTGGTGAGTGAGTGTGTGAGTGAGTGGGTGAGTGAGTGAGTGGGTGAGTGAGTGTGTGAGTGAGTGAGTGGATGAGTGAGTGAGTGGATGAGTGAGTGAGTGGGTGATTTAGTGAGTGAGTGGTAAGTGAGTGAGTGTGTGAATGAGTGTGTGGGTGAGTAAGTGGGTGAGTGAGTGAGTGTGTGGGTGGGTGGGTGAGTGAGTGAGTGAGTTAGTGAGTGAGTGGATGAGTGGGGTGAGTGAGTGTGTGAGTGAGTGTGTTAGTGGGTGAGTGTGGGGGGGTGAGTGTGTGGGTGATGAGTGTGTGGGTGAGTGGGTGGGTGAGTGAGTGAATGAGTGGGTGAGTGAGTGAGTGGGTGATTGAGTGAGTGAGTGGTGAGTGAGTGAGTGTGTGAGTGAGTGAGTGAGTGGGTGATTGATGGTGAGTGAGTGAGGTGTGGTGAGTGGTGGGTGATTGAGTGAGTGGAGTGGTGAGTGAGTGAGTGTGTGAGTGAGTGTGTGGGGGAGTGAGTGTGTGGGTGGGTGGGTGAGTGAGTGAGTGTGTGAGTGTGTGAGTAAGTGTGTGTGAGGTGAGTGATATTGTGAGTGAGTGTGTGGGTGAGTGAGTGGGTGAGTGAGGTGGGTGAGTGTGTGTGTGGTGGGTGAGTGAGTGTGTGAGTGAGTGAGTGGGTGAGTGAGTGAGTGAGTGGGTGATTGAGTGAGTGAGTGAGTGAGTGAGTGTGTGAGTGAGAGTGTGGTTGGGTGAGGTGAGTGAGTGTGTGGGTGGGTGAGTGAGTGAGTGTGTGGGTGGGTGTGAGTGAGTGTGGTGAGTGTGTGTGTGAGTGGTGTGTGTGGGTGAGTGTGTGTCTGGGTGATGAGTGAGTGAGTGTGTGAGTGAGTGAGTGAGTGGGTGAGTGAGTGAGTGAGTGAGTGGTGAGTGAGTGAGTGTGTGAGTGAGTGGGTGAGTGGTGAGTGAGTGAGTGTGTGAGTGAGTGTGTGTGTGAGTGAGTGTGTGTGTGTGTGGGTGGTGTGGTGAGTGAGTGAGTGTGTGAGTGTGTGGTGAGTGAGTGTGTGAGTGAGTGAGTGGTGGTGAGTGAGTGAGTGGTGAGTGAGTGAGTGAGTGTGTGAGTGGGTGATTTAGTGAGTGAGTGGTGAGTGAGTGAGTGAGTGGTGAGTGAGTGAGTGTGTGAATGAGTGTGTGGGTGAGTAAGTGGGTGAGTGAGTGAGTGGGGTGAGTAAGTGAGTGTGTGGGTGGGTGAGTGTGTGAGTGAGTGTGTGAGTGAGTGAGTGTGTGAGTGAGTGGTGAGTGAGTGTGTGAGTGAGTGGTGAGTGAGTGTGTGAGTGAGTGTGTGAGTGAGTGTGTGAGTGAGTGTGTGGGTGGGTGGGTGAGTGAGTGAGTGGTGAGTGAGTGTGTGAGTGAGTGGGTGAGTGAGTGAGTGAGTGGGTGAGGAGTGAGTGTGTGAGTGAGTGAGTGGATGAGTGAGTGAGTGGATGAGTGAGTGAGTGGGTGATTTAGTGAGTGAGTGGTAAGTGAGTGAGTGTGTGAATGAGTGTGTGGGTGAGTAAGTGGGTGAGTGAGTGAGTGTGTGGGTGGGTGGGTGAGTGAGTGAGTGAGATAGTGAGTGAGTGGATGAGTGGGTGAGTGAGTGTGTGAGTGAGTGTGTTAGTGGGTGAGTGTGTGGGTGAGTGAGTGTGTGGGTGAGTGAGTGTGTGGGTGAGTGGGTGGGTGAGTGAGTGAATGAGTGGGTGAGTGAGTGAGTGGGTGATTGAGTGAGTGAGTGGTGAGTGAGTGAGTGTGAGTGAGTGAGTGGGTGATTGAGTGGTGAGTGAGTGAGTGTGTGAGTGAGTGAGTGGGTGATTGAGTGAGTGAGTGGTGAGTGAGTGAGTGTGTGAGTGAGTGTGGTGGGTGAGTGAGTGTGTGGGTGGGTGGGTGAGTGAGTGAGTGTGTGAGTGTGTGAGTAAGTGTGTGGTGAGTGAGTGAGTATGTGAGTGAGTGTGTGGGTGAGTGAGTGGGTGAGTGAGTGGGTGAGTGTGTGTGTGTGTGGGTGAGTGAGTGTGTGAGTGAGTGAGTGGGTGAGTGAGTGAGTGAGTGGTGAGTGAGTGTGTGAGTGAGAGTGTGGTTGGGTGAGTGAGTGAGTGTGTGGGTGGGTGAGTGAGTGAGTGTGTGGGTGGGTGAGTGAGTGAGTGTGTGAGTGTGTGAGTGAGTGTGTGTGTGGGTGAGTGTGTGTCTGGGTGAGTGAGTGAGTGAGTGTGTGAGTGAGTGAGTGAGTGGGTGAGTGAGTGAGTGAGTGGTGAGTGAGTGAGTGTGTGAGTGAGTGAGTGAGTGGTGAGTGAGTGAGTGTGTGAGTGAGTGAGTGAGTGGTGAGTGAGTGGTGTGTGAGTGAGTGTGTGTGTGAGTGAGTGAGTGAGTGTGTGGGTGGGTGAGTGAGTGAGTGAGTGTGTGAGTGTGTGAGTGAGTGAGTGTGTAAGTGAGTGAGTGAGTGGTGAGTGAGTGAGTGAGTGGTGAGTGAGTGAGTGAGTGTGTGAGTGAGTGTGTGGGTGAGTGAGTGGGTGAGTGAGTGAGTGTGTGGGTGAGTGAGTGAGTGAGTGTGTGAGTGAGTGTGTGGGTGAGTGAGTGTGTGGGTGGGTGGGTGAGTGAGTGTGTGAGTGAGTGTGTGGGTGAGTGGGTGAGTGAGTGAGTGAGTGTGTGAGTGAGTGAGTGGTTGAGTGAGTGAGTGTGTGAGTGGGTGAGTGAGTGAGTGGGTGAGTGAGTGAGTGGTGGGTGAGTGTGTGAGTGGGTGAGTGTGTCAGTGAGTGAGTGAGTGGGTGAGTGAGTGAGTGAGTGGGTGAGTGAGTGGGTGAGTGAGTGAGTGAGTGAGTGAATGGTGAGTGAGTGAGTGGGTGAGTGTGTGAGTGAGTGGGTGAGTGAGTAAGTGGGTGATTGAGTGAGTGAGTGGTGAGTGAGTGTGTTAGTGGGTGGTGAGTGATGGGTGAGTGGGTGAGTAGGTGGGTGGGTGGGTGGGTGAGTGAGTGAGTGAGTGACTGAGTGGGTGGGTGAGTGGGTGAGTGAGTGGGTGGGTGGGTGAGTGGGTGAGTGGGTGGGTGAGTGAGTGAGTGGGTAAGTGGGTGGGTGGGTGAGTGAGTGAGTGGGTGAGTGTGTGAGTGAGTGTGTGGGTGGGTGAGTGTGCTAGTGAGTGAGTAGTGAGTGAGTGAGTGGGTGAGTGAGTGAGTGGATGAGTGGGTGAGTGAGTGAGGTGTGGGTGGGTGAGTGTGTGAGTGAGTGTGTGAGTGAGTGTGTGGTTGGGTGAGTGAGTGAGTGAGTGGTGAGTGAGTGTGTGAGTGAGTGGGTGAGTGAGTGAGTGGGTGAGTGAGTGTGTGAGTGAGTGAGTGGATGAGTGAGTGAGTGGATGAGTGAGTGAGTGGGTGATTTAGTGAGTGAGTGGTGAGTGAGTGAGTGGTGAGTGAGTGAGTGTGTGAATGAGTGTGTGGGTGAGTAAGTGGGTGAGTGAGTGAGTGGGTGAGTAAGTGAGTGTGTGGGTGGGTGAGTGTGTGAGTGAGTGTGTGAGTGAGTGAGTGTGTGAGTGAGTGGTGAGTGAGTGTGTGAGTGAGTGGTGAGTGAGTGTGTGAGTGAGTGTGTGAGTGAGTGTGTGAGTGAGTGTGTGGGTGGTGGGTGAGTGAGTGAGTGGTGAGTGAGTGTGTGAGTGAGTGGGTGAGTGAGTGAGTGGGTGAGTGAGTGTGTGAGTGAGTGAGTGGATGAGTGAGTGAGTGGATGAGTGAGTGAGTGGGTGATTTAGTGAGTGAGTGGTAAGTGAGTGAGTGTGTGAATGAGTGTGTGGGTGAGTAAGTGGGTGAGTGAGTGAGTGTGTGGGTGGGTGGGTGAGTGAGTGAGTGAGTTAGTGAGTGAGTGGATGAGTGGGTGAGTGAGTGTGTGAGTGAGTGTGTTAGTGGGTGAGTGTGTGGGTGAGTGAGTGTGTGGGTGAGTGAGTGTGTGGGTGAGTGGGTGGGTGAGTGAGTGAATGAGTGGGTGAGTGAGTGAGTGGGTGATTGAGTGAGTGAGTGGTGAGTGAGTGAGTGTGTGAGTGAGTGAGTGAGTGGGTGATTGAGTGGTGAGTGAGTGAGTGTGTGAGTGAGTGAGTGGGTGATTGAGTGAGTGAGTGGTGAGTGAGTGAGTGTGTGAGTGAGTGTGTGGGTGAGTGAGTGTGTGGGTGGGTGGGTGAGTGATTGAGTGTGTGAGTGTGTGAGTAAGTGTGTGGTGAGTGAGTGAGTATGTGAGTGAGTGTGTGGGTGAGTGAGTGGGTGAGTGAGTGGGTGAGTGTGTGTGTGTGTGGGTGAGTGAGTGTGTGAGTGAGTGAGTGGGTGAGTGAGTGAGTGAGTGGGTGATTGAGTGAGTGAGTGGTGAGTGAGTGTGTGAGTGAGAGTGTGGTGGGTGGAGTGAGTGAGTGTGTGGGTGGGTGAGTGAGTGAGTGTGTGGGTGGGTGAGTGAGTGAGTGTGTGAGTGTGTGAGTGAGTGTGTGTGTGGGTGAGTGTGTGTCTGGGTGAGTGAGTGAGTGAGTGAGTGAGTGTGAGAGGTGAGTGAGTGAGTGTGGGGTGAGTAGTGAGTGAGTGGTGAGTGAGTGAGTGTGTGAGTGAGTGAGTGAGTGGTGAGTGAGTGAGTGTGTGAGTGAGTGTGTGTGTGAGTGAGTGAGTGAGTGTGTGGGTGGGTGAGTGAGTGAGTGAGTGTGTGAGTGTGTGAGTGAGTGAGTGTGTGAGTGAGTGAGTGAGTGGTGAGTGAGTGAGTGAGTGGTGAGTGAGTGAGTGAGTGTGTGAGTGGGTGATTTAGTGAGTGAGTGGTGAGTGAGTGAGTGAGTGGTGAGAGTGAGTGAGTGTGTGAATGAGTGTGTGGGTGAGTAAGTGGGTGAGTGAGTGAGTGGGTGAGTAAGTGAGTGTGTGGGTGGGTGAGTGTGTGAGTGAGTGTGTGAGTGAGTGAGTGTGTGAGTGAGTGGTGAGTGAGTGTGTGAGTGAGTGGTGAGTGAGTGTGTGAGTGAGTGTGTGAGTGAGTGTGTGAGTGAGTGTGTGGGTGGGTGGGTGAGTGAGTGAGTGGTGAGTGAGTGTGTGAGTGAGTGGGTGAGTGAGTGAGTGAGTGGGTGAGTGAGTGAGTGTGTGAGTGAGTGAGTGGATGAGTGAGTGAGTGGATGAGTGAGTGAGTGGGTGATTTAGTGAGTGAGTGGTAAGTGAGTGAGTGTGTGAATGAGTGTGTGGGTGAGTAAGTGGGTGAGTGAGTGAGTGTGTGGGTGGGTGGGTGAGTGAGTGAGTGAGTTAGTGAGTGAGTGGATGAGTGGGTGAGTGAGTGTGTGAGTGAGTGTGTTAGTGGGTGAGTGTGTGGGTGAGTGAGTGTGTGGGTGAGTGAGTGTGTGGGTGAGTGGGTGGGTGAGTGAGTGAATGAGTGGGTGAGTGAGTGAGTGGGTGATTGAGTGAGTGAGTGGTGAGTGAGTGAGTGTGTGAGTGAGTGAGTGGGTGATTGAGTGGTGAGTGAGTGAGTGTGTGAGTGAGTGAGTGGGTGATTGAGTGAGTGAGTGGTGAGTGAGTGAGTGTGTGAGTGAGTGTGTGGGTGAGTGAGTGTGTGGGTGGGTGGGTGAGTGAGTGAGTGTGTGAGTGTGTGAGTAAGTGTGTGGTGAGTGAGTGAGTATGTGAGTGAGTGTGTGGGTGAGTGAGTGGGTGAGTGAGTGGGTGAGTGTGTGTGTGTGTGGGTGAGTGAGTGTGTGAGTGAGTGAGTGGGTGAGTGAGTGAGTGAGTGGTGAGTGAGTGTGTGAGTGAGAGTGTGGTTGGGTGAGTGAGTGAGTGTGTGGGTGGGTGAGTGAGTGAGTGTGTGGGTGGGTGAGTGAGTGAGTGTGTGAGTGTGTGAGTGAGTGTGTGTGTGGGTGAGTGTGTGTCTGGGTGAGTGAGTGAGTGAGTGTGTGAGTGAGTGAGTGAGTGGGTGAGTGAGTGAGTGAGTGGTGAGTGAGTGAGTGTGTGAGTGAGTGAGTGAGTGGTGAGTGAGTGAGTGTGTGAGTGAGTGAGTGAGTGGTGAGTGAGTGAGTGTGTGAGTGAGTGTGTGTGTGAGTGAGTGAGTGAGTGTGTGGGTGGGTGAGTGAGTGAGTGAGTGTGTGAGTGTGTGAGTGAGTGAGTGTGTAAGTGAGTGAGTGAGTGGTGAGTGAGTGAGTGAGTGGTGAGTGAGTGAGTGAGTGTGTGAGTGAGTGTGTGGGTGAGTGAGTGGGTGAGTGAGTGAGTGTGTGGGTGAGTGAGTGAGTGAGTGTGTGAGTGAGTGTGTGGGTGAGTGAGTGTGTGGGTGGGTGGGTGAGTGAGTGTGTGAGTGAGTGTGTGGGTGAGTGGGTGAGTGAGTGAGTGAGTGTGTGAGTGAGTGAGTGGTTGAGTGAGTGAGTGTGTGAGTGGGTGAGTGAGTGAGTGGGTGAGTGAGTGAGTGGTGGGTGAGTGTGTGAGTGGGTGAGTGTGTCAGTGAGTGAGTGAGTGGGTGAGTGAGTGAGTGAGTGGGTGAGTGAGTGGGTGAGTGAGTGAGTGAGTGAATGGTGAGTGAGTGAGTGGGTGAGTGTGTGAGTGAGTGGGTGAGTGAGTAAGTGGGTGATTGAGTGAGTGAGTGGTGAGTGAGTGAGTGGGTGAGTGAGTGAGTGGGTGAGTGAGTGAGTGAGTGTGTGGGTGAGTGGTGAGTGTGTGAGTGTGTGGGTGAGTGAGTGAGTGGGTGAGTGAGTGGGTGAGTGAGTGAGTGGTGGGTGAGTGTGTGAGTGGGTGAGTGAGTGAGTGAGTGGGTGGGTGAGTGAGTGAGTGAGTGGGTGAGTGTGTGGGTGAGTGAGTGAGTGAGTGGTGGGTGAGTGTGTGAGTGAGTGGGTGAGTGTGTGAGTGAGTGAGTGAGTGGTGAGTGAGTGTGTGAGTGAGTGGTGAGTGAGTGTGTGAGTGAGTGTGTGAGTGAGTGTGTGAGTGAGTGTGTGGGTGGGTGGGTGAGTGAGTGAGTGGTGAGTGAGTGTGTGAGTGAGTGGGTGAGTGAGTGAGTGGGTGAGTGAGTGTGTGAGTGAGTGAGTGGATGAGTGAGTGAGTGGATGAGTGAGTGAGTGGGTGATTTAGTGAGTGAGTGGTAAGTGAGTGAGTGTGTGAATGAGTGTGTGGGTGAGTAAGTGGGTGAGTGAGTGAGTGTGTGGGTGGGTGGGTGAGTGAGTGAGTGAGTTAGTGAGTGAGTGGATGAGTGGGTGAGTGAGTGTGTGAGTGAGTGTGTTAGTGGGTGAGTGTGTGGGTGAGTGAGTGTGTGGGTGAGTGAGTGTGTGGGTGAGTGGGTGGGTGAGTGAGTGAATGAGTGGGTGAGTGAGTGAGTGGGTGATTGAGTGAGTGAGTGGTGAGTGAGTGAGTGTGTGAGTGAGTGAGTGGGTGATTGAGTGGTGAGTGAGTGAGTGTGTGAGTGAGTGAGTGGGTGATTGAGTGAGTGAGTGGTGAGTGAGTGAGTGTGTGAGTGAGTGTGTGGGTGAGTGAGTGTGTGGGTGGTGGGTGAGTGAGTGAGTGTGTGAGTGTGTGAGTAAGTGTGTGGTGAGTGAGTGAGTATGTGAGTGAGTGTGTGGGTGAGTGAGTGGGTGAGTGAGTGGGTGAGTGTGTGTGTGTGTGGGTGAGTGAGTGTGTGAGTGAGTGAGTGGGTGAGTGAGTGAGTGAGTGGGTGATTGAGTGAGTGAGTGGTGAGTGAGTGTGTGAGTGAGAGTGTGGTTGGGTGAGTGAGTGAGTGTGTGGGTGGGTGAGTGAGTGAGTGTGTGGGTGGGTGAGTGAGTGAGTGTGTGAGTGTGTGAGTGAGTGTGTGTGTGGGTGAGTGTGTGTCTGGGTGAGTGAGTGAGTGAGTGTGTGAGTGAGTGAGTGAGTGGGTGAGTGAGTGAGTGAGTGGTGAGTGAGTGAGTGTGTGAGTGAGTGAGTGAGTGGTGAGTGAGTGAGTGTGTGAGTGAGTGTGTGTGTGAGTGAGTGAGTGAGTGTGTGGGTGGGTGAGTGAGTGAGTGAGTGTGTGAGTGTGTGAGTGAGTGAGTGTGTGAGTGAGTGAGTGAGTGGTGAGTGAGTGAGTGAGTGGTGAGTGAGTGAGTGAGTGTGTGAGTGGGTGATTTAGTGAGTGAGTGGTGAGTGAGTGAGTGAGTGGTGAGTGAGTGAGTGTGTGAATGAGTGTGTGGGTGAGTAAGTGGGTGAGTGAGTGAGTGGGTGAGTAAGTGAGTGTGTGGGTGGGTGAGTGTGTGAGTGAGTGTGTGAGTGAGTGAGTGTGTGAGTGAGTGGTGAGTGAGTGTGTGAGTGAGTGGTGAGTGAGTGTGTGAGTGAGTGTGTGAGTGAGTGTGTGAGTGAGTGTGTGGGTGGGTGGGTGAGTGAGTGAGTGGTGAGTGAGTGTGTGAGTGAGTGGGTGAGTGAGTGAGTGAGTGGGTGAGTGAGTGAGTGTGTGAGTGAGTGAGTGGATGAGTGAGTGAGTGGATGAGTGAGTGAGTGGGTGATTTAGTGAGTGAGTGGTAAGTGAGTGAGTGTGTGAATGAGTGTGTGGGTGAGTAAGTGGGTGAGTGAGTGAGTGTGTGGGTGGGTGGGTGAGTGAGTGAGTTAGTGAGTGATTGGATGAGTGGGTGAGTGAGTGTGTGAGTGAGTGTGTTAGTGGGTGAGTGTGTGGGTGAGTGAGTGTGTGGGTGAGTGAGTGTGTGGGTGAGTGGGTGGGTGAGTGAGTGAATGAGTGGGTGAGTGAGTGAGTGGGTGATTGAGTGAGTGAGTGGTGAGTGAGTGAGTGTGTGAGTGAGTGAGTGGGTGATTGAGTGGTGAGTGAGTGAGTGTGTGAGTGAGTGAGTGGGTGATTGAGTGAGTGAGTGGTGAGTGAGTGAGTGTGTGAGTGAGTGTGTGGGTGAGTGAGTGTGTGGGTGGGTGGGTGAGTGA
Organism: Petromyzon marinus; assembly: GCF_048934315.1. NCBI lineage: Eukaryota > Metazoa > Chordata > Hyperoartia > Petromyzontiformes > Petromyzontidae > Petromyzon > Petromyzon marinus. The sequence goes on along the minus strand of NC_133745.1, from coordinate 21,873,036 downwards.
GTGAGTGTGTGAGTGTGTGAGTAAGTGTGTGGTGAGTGAGTGAGTATGTGAGTGAGTGTGTGGGTGAGTGAGTGGGTGAGTGAGTGGGTGAGTGTGTGTGTGTGTGGGTGAGTGAGTGTGTGAGTGAGTGAGTGGGTGAGTGAGTGAGTGAGTGGTGAGTGAGTGTGTGAGTGAGAGTGTGGTTGGGTGAGTGAGTGAGTGTGTGGGTGGGTGAGTGAGTGAGTGTGTGGGTGGGTGAGTGAGTGAGTGTGTGAGTGTGTGAGTGAGTGTGTGTGTGGGTGAGTGTGTGTCTGGGTGAGTGAGTGAGTGAGTGTGTGAGTGAGTGAGTGAGTGGGTGAGTGAGTGAGTGAGTGGTGAGTGAGTGAGTGTGTGAGTGAGTGAGTGAGTGGTGAGTGAGTGAGTGTGTGAGTGAGTGAGTGAGTGGTGAGTGAGTGAGTGTGTGATTGAGTGTGTGTGTGAGTGAGTGAGTGAGTGTGTGGGTGGGTGAGTGAGTGAGTGAGTGTGTGAGTGTGTGAGTGAGTGAGTGTGTAAGTGAGTGAGTGAGTGGTGAGTGAGTGAGTGAGTGGTGAGTGAGTGAGTGAGTGTGTGAGTGAGTGTGTGGGTGAGTGAGTGGGTGAGTGAGTGAGTGTGTGGGTGAGTGAGTGAGTGAGTGTGTGAGTGAGTGTGTGGGTGAGTGAGTGTGTGGGTGGGTGGGTGAGTGAGTGTGTGAGTGAGTGTGTGGGTGAGTGGGTGAGTGAGTGAGTGAGTGTGTGAGTGAGTGAGTGGTTGAGTGAGTGAGTGTGTGAGTGGGTGAGTGAGTGAGTGGGTGAGTGAGTGAGTGGTGGGTGAGTGTGTGAGTGGGTGAGTGTGTCAGTGAGTGAGTGAGTGGGTGAGTGAGTGAGTGAGTGGGTGAGTGAGTGGGTGAGTGAGTGAGTGAGTGAATGGTGAGTGAGTGAGTGGGTGAGTGTGTGAGTGAGTGGGTGAGTGAGTAAGTGGGTGATTGAGTGAGTGAGTGGTGAGTGAGTGAGTGGGTGAGTGAGTGAGTGAGTGGGTGGGTGAGTGAGTGGGTGAGTGGGTGAGTGAGTGAGTGGGTGAGTGAGTGAGTGAGTGTGTGGGTGAGTGGTGAGTGTGTGAGTGTGTGGGTGAGTGAGTGAGTGGGTGAGTGAGTGGGTGAGTGAGTGAGTGGTGGGTGAGTGTGTGAGTGGGTGAGTGAGTGAGTGAGTGGGTGGGTGAGTGAGTGAGTGAGTGGGTGGGTGAGTGTGTGGGTGAGTGAGTGAGTGAGTGGTGGGTGAGTGTGTGAGTGAGTGGGTGAGTGTGTGAGTGAGTGAGTGAGTGTGTGGGTGAGTGCAGAGATGACGACGCTTCGTGCCTGTGTGGTGGTGCTGGGCAAGGGAGCTCTCTCCGCATCCTTCACCTGCATCATCCTCTTTGCCAGCGAGAGCTTCCCCACCGTGGTGAGGTGAGTGGTTGAAGGATGGTGGTGAAGATGATATATACACTACACTATACACTACACTATACACTACTACACTATACACTACTACACTATACACTACACTATACACTACTACACTATACACTACTACACTATACACTACACTATACACTACACTATACACTACACTATACACTACTATACACTACACTATACACTACACTATACACTACACTATACACTACACTACACACTGCATTATACACGGTACTATACACTGCACTATGCACTACACTACACACTACACACTACACTATGCACTACACTATGCACTACACTATACACTACACTACACACTACACTATACACTACACTATACACTGCTATACACTACATTATATTATATACTATAAACTACACTATACACTACACTACACACTACACTATACACTACTATACACTACACTATGCACTACACTACTTTGCCTGGGGTTGTGTGGGCATTACCCGAGAGTGCCTGGGCATGGCTGGACCTGTCTCGGTGTGTCTGGGCGTGTCTGGGGCGTGTCTGGGGCGTGTCTGGGGCGTGTCTGGGCGTGTCTGCGGCGTGTCTGGGGCGTGTCTGGGGCGTGTCTGGGCGTGTCTGGACCTGTCTGGACATATCTGGACCTGTCTGGACCTGTCTGAACCCGTCTGGACCTGTCTGGGGCGTGTCTGGACCTGTCTAGACCTGTCTGGACCTGTCTGGACCTGTCTGGACGTGTCTGGACCTGTCTGGACCTGTCTGGACGTGTCTGGACCTGTCTGGATCTGTCTGGACCTGTCTGAACCTGTCTGGACGTGTCTGGGGCGTGTCTGAACCTGTCTGGACCTGTCTGGACCTGTCTGGACGTGTCTGGACCTGTCTGGACCTGTCTGGACCTGTCTGAACCTGTCTGGACCTGTCTGGACCTGTCTGAACCTGTCTGGACCTGTCTGGACCTGTCTGAACCTGTCTGAACCTGTCTGGACCTGTCTGGACCTGTCTGGACCTGTCTCGACCTGTCTGAACCTGTCTGGACCTGTCTGGACCTGTCTGAACCTGTCTGGACCTGTCTGGACCTGTCTGGACCTGTCTGAACCTGTCTGGACCTGTCTGGACCTGTCTGGACCTGTCTGGACCTGTCTGAAGTTGTCTGGACCTGTCTGGACCTGTCTGGACCTGTCTGGACCTGTCTCGACCTGTCTGGACCTGTCTGAACGTGTCTGGACCTGTCTGGACCTGTCTGGACCTGTCTGGACCTGTCTGAACCTGTCTGGACCTGTCTGGACCTGTCTGAACCTGTCTGGACCTGTCTGAACCTGTCTCGACCTGTCCGGACCTGTCTGGACCTGTCTGGACCTGTCTGAACCTGTCTGGACCTGTCTGAACCTGCCTGGACCTGTCTGGACCTGTCTGGACGTATCTGGACCTGTCTGGACCTGTCTGAACCTGTCTGGACCTGTCTGAACCTGTCTCGACCTGTCCAGACCTATCTGGACCTGTCTGAACCTGTCTGGACCTGTCTGAACCTGTCTGGACCTGTCTGGACCTGTCTGGACGTGTCTGGACCTGTCTGGACCTGTCTGGACCTGTCTGGACCTGTCTGAGCCTGTCTGGACCTGTCTGGACCTGTCTGAACCTGTCTGAACCTGTCCGGACCTGTCCGGACCTGTCTGGACCTGTCTGGACCTGTCTGAACCTGTCTGGACCTGTCTGGACCTGTCTGGACCTGTCTGGACCTGTCTGAACCTGTCTGGACCTGTCTCGACCTGTCTCGACCTGTCTGGACCTGTCTGGACCTGTCTGAACCTGTCTGGACCTGTCTGAACCTGTCTGGAGCTGTCTGGACGTGTCTGAACCTGTCTGGACCTGTCTGGACCTGTCTGGACCTGTCTGGACCTGTCTGAACCTGTCTGGACCTGTCTGAACCTGTCTGGACCTGTCTGAACCTATCTGTACCTGTCTGGACCTGTCTGGACCTGTCTGGACCTGTGTGGACGTGTCTGGACCTGTCTGGACCTGTCTGGACCTGTCTGGACCTGTCTAGACGTGTCTGGACCTGTGTGAACCTGTCTGGACCTGTCTGAACCTGTCTGGACCTGTCTCGACCTGTCTGGACCTGTCTGGACCTGTCTGAACCTGTCTGGACCTGTCTGAACCTGTCTGAACCTGTCTGGACCTGTCTGAACCTGTCTGAACCTGTCTGGACCTGTCTGAACCTGTCTGAACCTGTCTGAACCTTTTTGGACCTGTCTGAACCTGTCTGGACCTGTCTGGACCTGTCTGGACCTGTCTGAACCTGTCTGGACCTGTGTGAACCTGTCTGGACCTGTCTGAACCTGTCTGGACCTGTCTCGACCTGTCTGGACCTGTCCGGACCTGTCTGAACCTGTCTGGACCTGTCTGAACCTGTCTGGACCTGTCTGAACCTGTCTGAACCTGTCTGAACCTGTCTGGACCTGTCTGGACCTGTCTGGACCTGTCTGAACCTGTCTGGACCTCTCTGGACCTGTCTGGACCTGTCTGAACCTGTCTGGACCTGTTTGAACCTGTCTGGACCTGTCTCGACCTGTCTGGACCTGTCCGGACCTGTCTCGACCTGTCTGAACCTGTCTGGACCTGTCTGGACCTGTCTGGACCCGTCTGAACCTGTCTGAACCTGTCTGGACCTGTCTGGACCTGTCTGGACGTGTCTGAACCTGTCTGGACCTGTCTGAACCTGTCCGGACCTGTCTGAACCTGTCCGAACCTGTCTGGACCTCTCTGAACCTGTCTGGACCTGTGTGAACCTGTCTGGACCTGTCTGGACCTGTCTGGACCTGTCTGGACCTGTCTGAACCTGTCCGAACCTGTCTGAACCTGTCTCGACCTGTCTGGACCTGTCTGGACCTGTGTGGACCTGTCTGGACCTGTCTGAACCTGTCTGAACCTATCTGAACCCGTCTGAACCCGTCTGGACCTGTCTGGACCCGTCTGGACCTGTCTGGACCTGTCTGAACCTGTCTGAACCTGTCTGGACCTGTCTGGACCTGTCTGAACCTGTCTGGACCTGTCTGAACCTGTCTGAACCTGTATGAACGTGTCTGGACCTGTCTGGACCTGTCTGAACCTGTCTGGACCTGTCTGAACCTGTCTGGACCTCTCTGGACCTGTCTGGACCTGTCTGAACCTGTCTGGACCTCTCTGGACCTGTCTGGACCCGTCTGAACCTGTCTGGACCTGTCTCAAACCTGTCTGAACCTGTCTGAACCTGTCTGAACCTGTCTGAACCTGTCCAGACCTGTCTGGACCCGTCTGAACCCGTCTGGACCCGTCTGAACCCGTCTGAACCTGTCTGAACCTGTCTGGACCTGTCTGGACCTCTCTGAACCTGTCTGAACATGTCTGGACCTGTCTGGACCTGTCTGGACGTGTCTGGACCTGTCTGGACCTGTCCGGACCTGTCTGGACCTGTCTGAACCTGTCTGAACCTGTCTGGACCTGTCTGAACCTGTCTGAACCTGTGTGAACCTGTGTGGACCTGTCTGGACCTGTCTCGACCTGTCTGAACCCGTCTGAACCTGTCTGGACCTCTCTGAACCTGTCTGGACCTGTCTGGACCTGTCTGAACCCGTCTGAACCTGTCCGAACCTGTCTGGACCTGTCTGAACCTGTCTGAACCTGTCTGGACCTCTCTGAACCTGTCCGAACCTCTCTGGACCTGTCTGGACCTGTCTGGACCTGTCTAAACCCTTCATGAACGTGTCTGGACCTGTCTGGACCTGTCTGGACCTGTCTGGACCTGTCTGAACCCGTCTGAACCTGTCTGGACCTCTCTGAACCTGTCTGGACCTGTCTGGACCTGTCTGAACCCGTCTGAACCTGTCCGAACCTGTCTGGACCTGTCTGAACCTGTCTGAACCTGTCTGGACCTCTCTGAACCTGTCCGAACCTCTCTGGACCTGTCTGGACCTGTCTGGACCTCTCTGAACCTGTCCGAACCTCTCTGGACCTGTCTGGACCTGTCTAAACCTGTCTGAACGTGTCTGGACCTGTCTGGACCTGTCTGGACCTGTCTGAACCTGTCTGAACCTGTCTGGACCTGTCTGGACCTGTATGAACCTGTCTGTACCTGTCTGGACCTGTCTGAACCTGTCTGGACCTGTCTGGACCTGTCTGGACCTGTCTGAACCTGTCTGGACCTGTCTGAACCTGTCTGAACCTGTCTGGACCTGTCTGGACCTGCTGGACCTGTCTGAACCTGTCTGGACCTGTCTGGACCTGTCTGAACCTGTCTGAACCTGTCTGAACCTGTCTGAACCTGTCTGGACCTGTCTGATCCTGTCTGGACCTATCTGGACCTGTCCGGACCTGTCTGGACCTCTCTGAACCTGTCTGAACCTGTCTGAACCCGTCTGAACCTGTCTGAACCTGTCTGGACCTGTCTGGACCTGTGTGAACCTGTCTGAATCTGTCTGGACCTGTCTGAACCTGTCTGAACCTGTCTGTACCTGTCTGAACCTGTCTCGACCTGTCCGGACCTGTCTTGACCTGTCTGGACCTGTCTGGACCTCTGAACGTGTCTGGACCTGTCTGGACCTGTCTGGACGTGTCTGGACCTGTGTGAACCTGTCTGGACCTGTCTGGACCTGTCTGAACCCGTCTGAACCTGTCCGAACCTGTCTGGACCTGTCTGAACCTGTCTAAACCTGTCTGAACCTGTCTGAACCTGTCTGAACCTGTCTCGACCTGTCTGAACCTGTCTGGACCTGTCTGAACCTGTCTGGACCTGTCTGAACCTGTCTGAACCCGTCTGAACCTGTCTGGACCTGTCTGAACCTGTCTGGACCTGTCTGAACCTGTCTGAACCTGTCTGAACCTGTCTGAACCTGTCTGGACCTGTCTGAACCTGTCCGGACCTGTCTGGACCTGTCTGAACCTGTCTGAACCTGTCTGGACCTGTCTGAACCTGTCTGGACCTCTCTGAACCTCTCTGAACCTGTCTGTACCTGTCTGAACCTGTCTGAACCTGTCTGGACCTGTCTGGACCTGTCTGGACCTGTCTGAACCTGTCTGGACCTGTCTGAACCCGTCTGAACCCGTCTGAACCTGTCTGGACCTGTCTCAAACCTGTCTGGACCTGTCTGGACCTGTCTGGACCTGTCTGAACCTGTCTGAACCTGTCTGAACCTGTCTGGACCTGTCTGAACCTGTCTGAACCTGTCTGTACCTGTCTGAACCTGTCTGAACCTGTCTGGACCTGTCTGAACCTGTCTGAACCTGTCTGGACCTGTCTGGACCTGTCTGAACCTGTCTGGACCTGTCTGGACCTGTCTGGACCTGTCTCAAACCTGTCTGGACCTGTCTGGACCTGTCTGGACCTGTCTGAACCTGTCTGTACCTGTCTGGACCTGTCTGAACCTGTCTGGACCTGTCTGGACCTGTCTGGACCTGTCTCAAACCTGTCTGGACCTGTCTGGACCTGTCTGGACCTGTCTGAACCTGTCTGGACCTCTCTGGACCTGTCTGAACCTGTCTGAACCTGTCTGGACCTGTCTGAACCTCTCTGAACCTGTCTCGACCTGTCCGGACCTCTCTGGACCTGTCCGAACCTGTCTGAACCTGTCTGGACCTGTCTGGACCTGTCCGAACCTGTCTGAACCTGTCTGGACCTGTCTGGACCTGTCTGGACCTCTGAACGTGTCTGGACCTGTCTGGACCTGTCTGGACGTGTCTGGACCTGTGTGAACCTGTCTGGACCTGTCTGGACCTGTCTGAACCCGTCTGAACCTGTCCGAACCTGTCTGGACCTGTCTGAACCTGTCTAAACCTGTCTGAACCTGTCTGAACCTGTCTGAACCTGTCTGAACCTGTCTCGACCTGTCTGAACCTGTCTGGACCTGTCTGAACCTGTCTGGACCTGTCTGAACCTGTCTGAACCCGTCTGAACCTATCTGGACCTGTCTGAACCTGTCTGGACCTGTCTGAACCTGTCTGAACCTGTCTGAACCTGTCTGAACCTGTCTGGACCTGTCTGAACCTGTCCGGACCTGTCTGGACCTGTCTGAACCTGTCTGAACCTGTCTGGACCTGTCTGAACCTGTCTGGACCTCTCTGAACCTCTCTGAACCTGTCTGTACCTGTCTGAACCTGTCTGAACCTGTCTGAACCTGTCTGGACCTGTCTGGACCTGTCTGGACCTGTCTGAACCTGTCTGGACCTGTCTGAACCCGTCTGAACCGGTCTGAACCTGTCTGGACCTCTCTGGACCTGTCCGAACCTCTCTGGACCTGTCTAAACCTGTCTGAACCTGTCTGAACCTGTCTGGACCTGTCTGAACCTGTCTGAACCTGTCTGTACCTGTCTGAACCTGTCTGAACCTGTCTGGACCTGTCTGAACCTGTCTGAACCTGTCTGGACCTGTCTGGACCTGTCTGAACCTGTCTGGACCTGTCTGGACCTGTCTGGACCTGTCTCAAACCTGTCTGGACCTGTCTGGACCTGTCTGGACCTGTCTGAACCTGTCTGTACCTGTCTGGACCTGTCTGAACCTGTCTGAACCTGTCTGGACCTGTCTGGACCTGTCTGGACCTGTCTCAAACCTGTCTGGACCTGTCTGGACCTGTCTGGACCTGTCTGAACCTGTCTGGACCTGTCTGAACCTGTCTGAACCTGTCTGAACCTGTCTGGACCTGTCTGAACCTCTCTGAACCTGTCTCGACCTGTCCGGACCTCTCTGGACCTGTCCGAACCTGTCTGAACCTGTCTGGACCTCTCTGGACCTGTCTGAACCTGTCTGAACCTGTCTGGACCTGTCTCGACCTGTCTGGACCTGTCTGGACCTGTCTGGACCTCTCTGAACCTGTCTGAACCTGTCTGGACCTATCTAAACCTGTCTGAACCTGTCTGAACCTGTCTAAACCTGTCTGGACCTGTCTGAACCTGTCTGAACCTGTCTGAACCTGTCTGGACCTGTCTGAACCTCTCTGAACCTGTCTCGACCTGTCCGGACCTCTCTGGACCTGTCCGAACCTGTCTGAACCTGTCTGGACCTCTCTGGACCTGTCTGAACCTGTCTGAACCTGTCTGGACCTGTCTCGACCTGTCTGGACCTGTCTGGACCTGTCTGGACCTCTCTGAACCTGTCTGAACCTGTCTGGACCTATCTAAACCTGTCTGAACCTGTCTGAACCTGTCTAAACCTGTCTGGACCTGTCTGAACCTGTCTGAACCTGTCTGGACCTGTCTGGACCTATCTAAACCTGTCTGAACCTGTCTGAACCTGTCTAAACCTGTCTGGACCTGTCTGAACCTGTCTGAACCTGTCTGGACCTGTCTCGACCTGTCTGAACCTGTCTGGACCTGTGTCCTCGTGCCCCCCTGCCCCCTCCGCTCGTTCCCTGCGGCGTTGCGCAGGCAGAACGGCCTTGGCGCGTGCTCGGTGGCCGCGAGGGTCGGAGGCCTCCTGGCGCCCCTCGTGATCCTGGCCGGTGACGTCGTTCCGGCCCTGCCCCTGGCCGCCTACGGCTGCACGTCGGCGCTGGCGAGCGCCGTGCCGTGGCTGCTGACCGAGACGCTCCGGCGGCCGCTGCCCGACACGGTGGAGGCGCTGAGCGGGGGCGGGGCCGTGGCGATGGCCGTCGTTGCCGGCGGCGACGCCGACGGCGGCGACGGCGACGGCGGCGGCGGAGAGGCGGCGGCGGAGAGGCACGCGCTGGAGCCCAGGTCGTCAGTGCTACGCTGTGATACGCTACACTATACACTACACTATACACTACACTATACACTATACACTACACTATACACTACACTATACATTACACTATACACTACTATACACTACACTATACGCTACACTACACTATACACTACACTATACACTACTATACACTACACTATACGCTACACTACACTATACACTACACTATACACTACTATACACTACACTATACACTACACTATACACTACACTATACACTACTATACACTACACTATACACTACTATACACTACACTATACACTACACTATACACTACTATACACTACACTATACACTACACTATACACTACACTATACACTACACTATACACTATACACTACACTATACACTACACTATACACTACACTATACACTACACTACACTATACACTACACTATACATTACACTATACACTACTATACACTACACTATACACTACACTATACACTACACTATACACTACACTACACATTACACTATACACTACACTATACACTACACTATACACTACACTATACACTATACACTACACTATACACTACACTATACACTATACACTACACACTACACTATACACTACACTATACACTACACTATACACTACACTTTACACTATACACTACTATACACTGCACTATACACTAATATACACTACACTATACACTACACTATACACTACACTACTATACACTATACACTACACTATACTATACACTACTATACACTACACTATACACTATACTATACACTATACTATACACTACACTATACACTACACTATACACTACACTATACACTATACTATACACTACACTATACACTACACTATACACTATACTATACACTACACTATACACTACACTATACACTACACTATACACTATACTATACACTACACTATACACTACACTATACACTACACTATACACTACTATACACTACACTATACACTACACTATACACTACACTATACACTACACTACACACTACACTATACACTACACTATACACTACACTATACACTACACTATACACTACACTATACACTACACTATACACTACACTATACACTACACTATACTATACACTACACTATACACTACACTATACACTACACTATGCACTACACTATACACTACACTATACACTACACTACTATACACTACACTATACACTACACTATACACTACACTATACACTACACTATACACTACACTATACACTACTATACACTACACTATACACTACACTATACACTACACTATACAATACACTACACTATACACTATACACTACACTATACACTACACTATACACTATACTATACACTACACTATACACTACACTACACACTACACTATACACTATACACTACACACTACACTATACACTACACTATACACTACACTATACACTACATTATACACACTACACTACACTATGCACTACACTATACACTATACTATACACTACACTATACACTACACTATACTACACACTACACTATACACTACTATACACTACACTATACACTACTATAAACTACACTACACACTACACTATACACTACACTATAAACTACTATACACTACACTATACACTACACTATAAACTACTATACACTACACTATACACTCCATACGTCATTCACTCGCGCTGGCCAATCGGTGCCTCCTGCTGTCGTGTGGCCCCTCTGCCCATGCAGGAAGGAGCTTCCCCTGGGAGAGAAGTTCCAGGAGGAGGAGTAGGAGGAAGACGCGGAGATGCAGGAGAAGGAGGAGGTGGAGGAGGTGGAAGAGGTGGAAGAGGTGGAGGAGGTGCAGGAGGTGCAGGAGGTGCAGGAGAAGGAGGAGGTGGAGGAGGAGGTGCAGGAGGAGGTGGAGGAGGTGGAGGAGGAGGTGGAGGAGGTGGAGGAGGTGGAGGAGGAGGAGGTGGAGGAGGTGGAGGAGGAGGAGGTGGAGGAGGTGCAGGAGAAGGAGGAGGTGCAGGAGGTGGAGGAGGAGGTGAAGGAGGAGGAGGTGCAGGAGAAGGAGGAGGTGGAGGAGGAGGAGGAGGAGGTGCAGGAGGAGGTGGAGGAGTTGAAGAAGCGGAGGGGGAAGAGGGGGTGGAGGAGGAGGTGAAAGAGGTGGAGGAGGAGGTGGAGGAGGTGGAGGAGGAGAATGTGAAGGATGAGGAGGTGGAGGTGGAGGAGGAGGAGGTGCAGGAGGAGGAGGTGCAGGAGGAGGTGCAGGAGGAGGAGGTGGAGGAGGAGGTGAAGGAGAAGGAGGATGTGGAGGAGGAGGTGGAGGAGGTGGAGGTGAAGGAGGAGGTGGAGGAGGAGGTGGAGGAGGTGGAGGAGGAGGTGCAGGATGAGGAGGAGGTGGAGGAGGAGGAGGAAGATGAGTAGGAGAAGGTGGACGAGTGAGCATGATTATTCGAGGCTAATGTAAAGAATGCCGGCATTGTTCTTGATTTGAAGCTTTCGTGACGGCAGGAATCCACACTCTTTAGTTGTTTCGGTAAAGTCATCACGCAGTAATAGATTATGACGTTTCAATCGCCGCACAAGCAACGGCCTTCAAAATAATGGATCACGTCGTGATCTATCATTCTTTCTACCTACGTTACTTTATCGAAAATTACTAAAGAGTCTACCTGCGTTACTTTACCGAAAATAACTAGAGAGTCTCTCTACGTTACTTTACCGACAATAACTAAAGACTCTACCCACATTACTTTACCGAAAATAACTAAAGAGTCTACCCAGTTACTTTACCGAAAATAGCTAAAGGGTCTACCCACATTACTTTTCCGAAAATAACTAAAGAGTCTACCTACGTTACTTTACCGAAAATAACTAAAGGGTCTACTCGCGTTACTTTACCGAAAATAACAAAAGAGTCTTCCTACGTGACTTTTCCGAAAATAACTAAAGAGTCTACCTATGTTACTTTACCGTAAATAAATAAAGTCTACCTACGTTACTTTACAAAAAATAACTAAAGAGTCTTCTGACATTACTTTACCGTAAATAACTAAAGGGTCTACCTATGTTACTTTATAGAAAATAACTAAAGGGTCTACCTGCGTTACTTTACCGAAAATAACTAAAGAGTCTACCCACGTTACTTTACCGAAAATAACTAAAGAGTCTACCCACGTGAATTTACCGAAAATAACTAAAGAGTCTACCTATGTTACTTTACCGAAAATAACTAAAGAGTCTACCCACGTTACTTTACCGAAAATAACTAAAGAGTCTACCTACGTGACTTTACCGAAAATAACTATGTCTACCTAGGTTAGTTTACCGTAAATAACTAAAGAGTCTACCTACGTTACTTTAGCGAAAATAACTAAAGACTCTACCCACGTTACTTTACCGAAAATAACTAAAGAGTCTACCTGCGTTACTTTACCAATAATAACTAAAGAGTCTTCCTACGTTACTTTACCGTAAATAAATAAAGTCTACCTACGTTACTTTACCAAAAATAACTAAAGAGTCTACCCACGTTACTTTACCGAAAATAACTAAAGAGTCTACCCACGTGAATTTACCGAAAATAACTAAAGAGTCTACTTGCGTTACTTTACCGAAAATAACTAAAGAGTCTACCCACGTGAATTTACCGAAAATAACTAAAGAGTCTACCCGCGTTACTTTACCGAAAATAACTAAAGAGTCTACCCACGTTACTTTACCGAAAATAACTAAAGAGTCTACCCACGTGAATTTACCGAAAATAACTAAAGAGTCTACCTATGTTACTTTACCGAAAATAACTAAAGAGTCTACCCACGTTACTTTACCGAAAATAACTATAAGTCTACCTAGGTTAGTTTACCGTAAATAACTAAAGAGTCTACCTACGTTACTTTAGCGAAAATAACTAAAGAGTCTCTCTACGTTACTTTACCGACAATAACTAAAGACTCTACCCACGTTACTTTACCAAAAATAACTAAAGAGTCTACCCGCGTTACTTTACCAAAAATAACTAAAGAGTCTACCCACGTTACTTTACCGAAAATAACTAAACAGTCTACCTACGTTACTTTAGCGAAAATAACTAAAGGGTCTACCTACGTTACTTTACCGAAAATAACTAAACAGTCTACCCACGTTACTTTACCGAAAATAACTAAACAGTCTACCTACGTTACTTTAGCAAAAATAACTAAAGGGTCTACCTACGTTACTTTACCGAAAATAACTAAAGAGTTTACTTACATTACTTTACCAAAAATAACTAAAGACTCTACCCACGTTACTTTACCGAAAATAAATAAAGAGTCTACCCACGTTACTTTACCGAAAATAACTAAAGGGTCTACCCGCGTTACTTTACCGAAAATAGCTAAAGGGTCTACCCACATTACTTTTCCGAAAATAACTAAAGAGTCTACCTACGTTACTTTACCGAAAATAACTAAAGGGTCTACTCGCGTTACTTTACCGAAAATAACTAAAGAGTCTTCCTACGTGACTTTTCCGAAAATAACTAAAGAGTCTACCTATGTTACTTTACCGTAAATAAATAAAGTCTACCTACGTTACTTTACCAAAAATAACTAAAGAGTCTTCTGACATTACTTTACCGAAAATAACTAAAGAGTCTACCTACGTTACTTTATAGAAAATAACTAAAGGGTCTACCTGCGTTACTTTACCGAAAATAACTAAAGGGTCTACCTACGTGACTTTACCGAAAATAACTAAAGAGTCTACCCACGTTACTTTACCGAAAATAACTAAAGAGTCTACCTATGTTACTTTACCATAAAAAAAATAAAGTCTACCTACGTTACTTTACCAAAAATAACTAAAGAGTCTTCTGACATTACTTTACCGAAAATAACTAAAGAGTCTACCTACGTTACTTTATAGAAAATAACTAAAGGGTCTACCTGCGTTACTTTACCGAAAATAACTAAAGGGTCTACCTACGTGACTTTACCGAAAATAACTAAAGAGTCTACCCACGTTACTTTACCGAAAATAACTAAAGAGTCTACCCACGTGAATTTACCGAAAATAACTAAAGAGTCTACCTGCGTTACTTTACCGAAAATAACTAAAGAGTCTACCCACGTGAATTTACCGAAAATAACTAAAGAGTCTACCCACGTTACTTTACCGAAAATAACTAAAGGGTCTACCCGCGTTACTTTACCGAAAATAACTAAAGAGTCTACCCACGTTACTTTACCGAAAATAACTAAAGAGTCTACCCACGTGAATTTACCGAAAATAACTAAAGAGTCTACCTATGTTACTTTACCGAAAATAACTAAAGAGTCTACCCACGTTACTTTACCGAAAATAACTATAAGTCTACCTAGGTTAGTTTACCGTAAATAACTAAAGAGTCTACCTACGTTACTTTAGCGAAAATAACTAAATAGTCTACCCACGTTACTTTACCAAAAATAACTAAAGAGTCTACCCGCGTTACTTTACCAAAAATAACTAAAGAGTCTTCCTACGTTACTTTACCGTAAATAAATAAAGTCTCCCTACGTTACTTTACCAAAAATAACTAAAGAGTCTACCCATGTTACTTTATCGAAAATAACTAAACAGTCTACCTACGTTACTTTAGCGAAAATAACTAAAGGGTCTACCTACGTTACTTTACCGAAAATAACTAAAGAGTTTACCTACATTACTTTACCAAAAATAACTAAAGACTCTACCCACGTTACTTTACAGAAAATAAATAAAGAGTCTACCCACGTTACTTTACCGAAAATAACTAAAGGGTCTACCCGCGTTACTTTACCGAAAATAGCTAAAGGGTCTACCCACATTACTTTTCCGAAAATAACTAAAGAGTCTACCTACGTTACTTTACCGAAAATAACTAAAGGGTCTACTCGCGTTACTTTACCGAAAATAACTAAAGAGTCTTCCTACGTGACTTTTCCGAAAATAACTAAAGAGTCTACCTATGTTACTTTACCGTAAATAAATAAAGTCTACCTACGTTACTTTACCAAAAATAACTAAAGAGTCTTCTGACATTACTTTACCGAAAATAACTAAAGAGTCTACCTACGTGACTTTACCGAAAATAACTAAAGGGTCTACCTGCGTTACTTTACCGAAAATAACTAAAGAGTCTACCCACGTGAATTTAGCGAAAATAACTAAAGAGTCTACCTGCGTTACTTTACCGAAAATAACTAAAGAGTCTACCTACGTGACTTTACCGAAAATAACTAAAGAGTCTACCCACGTTACTTTACCGAAAATAACTAAAGGGTCTACCCGCGTTACTTTACCGAAAATAACTAAAGAGTCTACCCACGTTACTTTACCGAAAATAACTAAAGAGTCTACCTACGTGACTTTACCGAAAATAACTATGTCTACCTAGGTGAGTTTACCGTAAAAAACTAAAGAGTCTACCTACGTTACTTTAGCGAAAATAACTAAAGAGTCTCTCTACGTTACTTTACCGACAATAACTAAAGACTCTACCCACGTTACTTTACCAAAAATAACTAAAGAGTCTACCCGCGTTACTTTACCAAAAATAACTAAAGAGTCTTCCTACGTTACTTTACCGTAAATAAATAAAGTCTACCTACGTTACTTTAGCGAAAATAACTAAAGAGTCTCTCTACGTTACTTTACCGACAATAACTAAAGACTCTACCCACGTTACTTTACCAAAAATAACTAAAGAGTCTACCCGCGTTACTTTACCAAAAATAACTAAAGGGTCTACCTACGTTACTTTACTGAAAATAACTAAAGAGTCTACCTACGTTACTTTAGCGAAAATAACTAAAGAGTTTACCTACATTACTTTACCAAAAATAACTAAAGATTCTACCCACGTTACTTTACCGAAAATAAATAAAGAGTCTACCCACGTTACCTTACCGAAAATAAATAAAGAGTCTACCCACGTTACTTTACTGAAAATAACTAAAGAGTCTACCCGCGTTACTTTACCGAAAATAACTAAACAGTCTACCTATGTTACTTTACCGAAAATAACTAAAGAGTCTTCCTACGTTACTTTACCGAAAATAACTAAAGGGTCTACTCGCGTTACTTTACCGAAAATAACTAAAGATTCTTCCTACGTGACTTTTCCGAAAATAACTAAAGAGTCTACCTATGTTACTTTACCGTAAATAAATAAAGTCTACCTACGTTACTTTACCAAAAATAACTAAAGAGTCTTCTGACATTACTTTACCGAAAATAACTAAAGAGTCTACCTACGTTACTTTATAGAAAATAACTAAAGGGTCTACCTGCGTTACTTTACCGAAAATAACTAAAGGGTCTACCTACGTGACTTTACCGAAAATAACTAAAGAGTCTACCCACGTTACTTTACCGAAAATAACTAAAGAGTCTACCCACGTGAATTTACCGAAAATAACTAAAGAGTCTACCTGCGTTACTTTACCGAAAATAACTAAAGAGTCTACCCACGTGAATTTACCGAAAATAACTAAAGAGTCTACCCACGTTACTTTACTGAAAATAACTAAAGAGTCTACCCACGTTACTTTACCGAAAATAACTAAACAGTCTACCCGCGTTACTTTACCGAAAATAACTAAAGGGTCTACCCGCATTACTTTACTGAAAATAACTAAAGAGTCTACCCACGTTACTTTACCGAAAAAAACTAAAGAGTCTACCCACGTGAATTTACCGAAAATAACTAAAGAGTCTACCTATGTTACTTTACCGAAAATAACTAAAGAGTCTACCCACGTTACTTTACCGAAAATAACTAAAGAGTTTACCCACGTGAATTTACCGAAAATAACTAAAGAGTCTACCTACGTTACTTTACCGAAAATAACTAAAGGGTCTACCCACGTTACTTTACCGAAAATAACTAAAGGGTCTACCCACGTTACTTTAGCGAAAATAACTAGAGAGTCTACCCACGTCACTTTACCGAAAATAACTAAAGAGTCTACCTACGTTACTTTACCGTAAATAACTAAAGAGTCTACCTACGTTACTTTACCGAAAATAACTAAAGGGTCTACCCACGTTACTTTAGCGAAAATAACTAAAGAGTCTCTCTACGTTACTTTACCGAAAATAACTAAAGAGTCTACCTACGTGACTTTACCAAAATGACTAAAGAGTCTACCTACGTTACTTTACCGAAAATAACTAAAAAGTCTACTCACGTGACTTTACCGAAAGTAACTAAACAGTCTACCCACGTTACTTTACCGAAAATAACTAACGAGTCTACCTACGTTACTTTACCTAAAATAACTAAAGGGTCTACCCACGTTACTTTACCGAAAATAACTAAAGAGTCTACCTACATTACTTTACCGAAAATAACTAAACAGTCCACCTACGTTACTTTACCGAAAATAACGAAAGGATCTACCTACGTTACTTTAGCGAAAATAACTGAATAGTGTGGACTTGTGCTTCCTCTTTGGTTCTTTAGGTAATGTAAAGTAACGTATAAAATAAAATAAATCACGTTTTGGGCAGCAACACTCAAGCGTCCATCATCAGGTGGGGAAGTGTGGTCTGCTGCCGATGCAGACTGTTTTAAAAGGTTTGAAATGGGTGTAGCCCAAGGGTCACAAAGAAGTGGCCGGGGCTGGTGATGTTAATGTGAGAGCTTAACGTGATCTTAATGTGAGGAATTAGCGTGATGTTAATCTGAGGGATTAGCGTGATGTTAACGTGAGAGATTATCGTGATGATAATGTGAGAAATTAGCTTGATGTTAGCATGATGTTAACGTAAGGAATTAGCGTGATGTTAACATGAGAAACTAGCGTGATGTTAATGTGATAGATTACGTGATGTTAATGTGAGAGATTAGCGTGATGTTAACGTGAGGGATTAGCGTGATCTTAATGTGAAGTATTAGCGTGATGTTAATCTGAGGTATTAGCGTGATGTTAACGTGAGAAACTAGCGTGATGTTAACGTGAGGGATTAGCGTGATGTTAACGTGAGAGCTTAGCGTGATGTTAACGTGAGAAATTAGCGTGATGTTAACGTGAGAAATTAGCGTGATGTTAACGTGAGGGATTAGCGTGATGTTAACGTGAGAGCTTAGCGTGATGTTAACGTGAGGGATTAGCGTGATGTTAACGTGAGGTATTAGCGTGATGTTAACGTGAGAAATTAGCATGATGTTAATGTGATAGATTACGTGATGTTAACGTGAGAAATCAGCATGATGTTAACGCGAGAGCTTAGCGTGATGTTAACGTGAGGTATTAGCGTGATGTTAACGTGAGGGATTAGCGTGATGATAACGTGAGCGCTTAGCGTGATGTTAACGTGAGAAATTAGCGTGATGTTAACGTGAGGTATTAGCATGATGTGAATGTGATAGATTACGTGATGATAATGTGAGAGCTTAGTGTGATGTTAACGTGAGGGATTAGCGTGATGTTAACGTGAGAGCTTAGCGTGATGTTAACGTGAGAGCTTAGCGTGATGTTAACGTGAGAGCTTAGCATGATGTTAATGTGAGGTATTAGCGTGATGTTAACGTGAGGAATTAGCGTGATGTTAACGCGAAAAATTACCGTGATGATAATGTGAGAGCTTAGCGTGATCTTAATGTGAGGGATTAGCGTGATGTTAACGTGAGAAATTAGCGTGTTGTTAATGTGAGAGATTAGCGTGATATTAATGTGAGAGATTAGTGTGATGTTAATGTGAGGGATTAGCATGATGTTAACGTGAGAAATTTGCGTGATGTTAATGTGAGAGCTTAGCGTGATCTTAATGTGCGGGATTAGCGTGATGTTAACGTGAGAAATTAGCGTGATGTTAATGTGAGAGATTAGCGTGATCTTAATGTGAGGGATTAGCGTGATGTTAACGTGAGAAATTAGCGTGATGTTAATGTGAGAGATTAGCGTGATATTAATGTGAGAGCTTAGTGTGATGTTAACGTGAGGGATTATCGTGATGTTAACGTGAGAGCTAAGCGTTATGTTAATGTGAGAGCTAAGCATGGTGTTAATGTGAGAAATTAGCGTGATGTTAACGTGAGAGCTTAGCGTGATGTTAATGTGAGAGCTTAGCATGATATTAACGTGAGCGATTAGCGTGATGTTAATGTGAGAAATTAGCGTGATATTAACGTGAGGAATTAGCGTGATGTTAACGTGAGGGATTAGCGTGATGTTAACGTGAGAAATTAGCGTGATGTTAACGTGAGAGCTAAGCCTGATGTTAATGTGAGAGCTTAGCGTGATGTTAACGTGAGAGCTTAGCGTGATCTTAATGTGAGGGATTAGCGTGATGTTAATGTGAGAAATTAGCGTGATGTTAACGTCAGAAATTAGCGTGATGTTAAAGTGAGAAATTAGCGTGATGTTAACGTGAGAGCTTAGCGTGATGTTAACGTGAGGAATTAGCGTGATGTTAACGTGAGGTATTAGCGTGATGTTAAAGTGAGAAATTAGCGTGATGTTAACGTCAGAAATTAGCGTGATGTTAAAGTGAGAAATTAGCGTGATGTTAACGTGAGAGCTTAGCGTGATGTTAACGTGAGGAATTAGCGTGATGTTAACGTGAGGTATTAGCGTGATGTTAAAGTGAGAAATTAGCGTGATGTTAACGTGAGAAATTAGCATGATGTTAAAGTGAGAAATTAGCGTGATGTTAATGTGAGAGCTTAGCGTGATGTTAATGTGAGGGATTAGCGTGATGTTAACGTGAGAAATTATCGTGATGTTAACGTGAGGGATTAGCGTGATGTTAACGTGAGAAATTAGCGTGATGTTAACGTGAGAAATTAGCGTGATGTTAACGTGAGAGCTAAGCGTTATGTTAATGTGAGAGCTAAGCATGGTGTTAATGTGAGAAATTAGTGTAATGTTAACGTGAGAGCTTAGCGTGATGTTAATGTGAGAGCTTAGCATGATATTAACGTGAGCGATTAGCGTGATGTTAATGTGAGAAATTAGCGTGATGTTAATGTGGGAGCTTAGCGTGATCTTAATGTGAGGTATTAGCGTGATGTCAATCTGAGGGATTAGCGTGATGTTAACGTAAGGTTTTAGCGTGATGTTAACGTGAGAAATTAGCGTGATGTTACCGCGAGATCTAAGAGTGGTGCAATCCAAAGGCACGAGAGTGCAATCCTACGCGATGGCTTTACCATCCTGCAGCCACGAAAGCTTCAAGTCAACAATGTACTCGTGCTGTTCGCCAATTTGGCGTCGTTCTGCGGTCTAACTCTGGTGGGTGAGACTGGTGGTCACGGCGAGGGGGCTGGAACCTCGGAGTAGCAGGCCAATAACTTTCAAGGACAAAGAGGAGGGCGACGTTACAAGGGGACTCCTGTACCTACGAACGTTCGACCGACGAACTTTGAGAGATACGAACGAGCCTGGTCCCGTATATCCAGCTGCAGCCTGTTGGGATCGAGAGTTCGTAAGTTCAGCCGCCTCGCAATGGATGGCGGTGGTGGCATCTACATCTGCAGAACGTGAAGAACCAGTGGCATCTACATCTGCAGAACGTGAAGAACCAGTGGCATCTACAGAACGAGAAGAACCAGTGGCATCTACATCTACAGGACGTGAAGAACCAGTGGCATCGACATCTGCAGAACGCGAATAACCAGTGGTATCTGCATCCGTAGAACGCGAAGCAGCAGTGGTATCTGCATCTGCAGAACCTGAAGAACCAGTGGCATCGACATCTGCAGAACATGAAGAACCAGTGGCATCTACATCTGCAGGACGTGAAGAACCAGTGGCATCTACATCTGCAGGACGTGAAGAACCAGTGGCATCTACATCTGCACAACGTGAAGAACCAGTGGCATCTACATCTGCAGAACGTGAAGAACCAGTGGCATCTACATCTATAGAACGTAAAGAACCAGTGGCATCTACATCTGCAGAACGTGAAGAACCAGTGGCATCTACATCTGCAGAACATGAAGAACCAGTGGTATCTACATCTGCAGAACGTGAAGAACCAGTGGTATCTGCATCTGTAGAATGTGAAGAACCAGTGGCATCTACATCTGCAGAACGTGAAGAGCCAGTGGCATCTACATCATCATCATCGTCCTATACAGAAACGTCAACGGACCGGCTATGATTTTTAAAAAAATCCCTTTTGCACTTTTCAATGCTTCTTTAAAAGTGGGAACAATGTTGACAGAGGCACTAAAATTGTAACTTGATTACAATTTCAAATTGTAAAACATGATACCAATAATTCTAGTCGTGATATCGTGCGAACGCCTATTAGTAGATTTACACTTTAATGCCCTTTAAAGTGGAAACAATGTTGACAAAGGCACTTATATTGTAACTTTATTACAATAACAAATTGGAAAACATGATACCAATAATTGTAGTCGTGATATCTGGCGAACGCCTATTAGTAGATTTACACTTTAATGCCCTTTAAAGTGGAAACAATGTCGACAAAGGCACTTATATTGTAACTTTATTACAATAACAAATTGCAAAACATGATACCAATAATAATACTAATTATCGTAGAAGTTATATCTGGTGAATACGATTTGTAGATTTACACTCTTGCACTTTAAACGCTCCTTAAAAGTCGATTTAATGTTGACAGAGGCACTGAAATCATAAAACATGATACCAACAATAATAATACTAATTGTTGTCGAAGTGACATCTGATGAACCAGATTTTTAGATTTACACTTTTGCACTTTCAATGCTCCTTAGAAGTGGAAACTGTTGACAGAGGCACTCAAATTGTAACATGATACCAGTAACACACTGTAACACCATTGGAGAACCTCCTTTGCCAGTAGAAAAAATATGATAATTGTTTTTTTTACCATTTTATCTGGCAACAAAACTGACACCATTTAACAAAAAAAAACGCCGTCTCGGGTGTGGACCAATCAATTTCAAGGACAGTGCCAATACATTATCCGAGTTGTGTTTTTTTGTTTGCATTCCGACCGCAGGTATTGTGGTCAATGCAAACACGACTCCTTGTAAAAAAGGTGTCAGTTTTGTTGCCAAATAGTAAATTTTTTTTATCACATTGTAACATGTAATTAACACATTGTAACATGATCCCAACAAAGATAATAAGTCTGGCAGTAGTGATATCTGGTAAAGTGGGAATGTTGACAGGGGCTCCACATTGTAATATGATGGTGATGATGATGGTGATTGTTGTTATAGAGGAATACAACGCCGAGCTGACGTTTGTACCCACGAGGAAATTAAACAATTTTAATTTACACTTTGAATTTTTGGTTTCAAACATCACTCTTTAGTGGTTCTACAGACATTGATGGTGGCGGTTGTGGTGCTGATGGTGGTGATGATGGTGGTGGTGATGATGGTGGTGATGATGGTGTGGGGGCCCTGTGTGGGAGCGACCCTCACAACAACGAGCGGAGCGCCGGGTGGCTAAAGCACAGCAGGTTGGCACAGTAGGGGGCACAGGTGGTGCATCAGCCAGTCATCTCAGTCATCTCAGTCAGTCGACCCGTGGCACCTGCTGGGTCTGCCCCGTGACCTCCTGCCAGCGGGCGTTCGACACTTCACGTGCTTCAACGTGCACATGGCCTGTCACAAGCGTCGTGGTGACGTCACCGCCACTTAGTGGCGAATGGCGGTTGTTGTTGTTGTTGTTGTGGGGGCCCACGCCCCTCCTCCTCCGCCGCTTCTCGCCGCCCCCCCCCCCCGTGCCAGCGCCCCCCCCTGAGGGAGACGGCTAAGTGGCTGCCTCGCCACCACCCGGAGTTACCCCGCCCACACTCCCCCGCGTACACGTCCCCCGCCACGGCTGCCGCTAAAGCCACGCGCCCCCCTGCGCTCTGGTGGATCCGCCTTAATCCGCGGAGTACCACCACTGACGCCGCACGGGACCCTGGCTGCGCGTAGGCGACGTGGCTCACGTCGCCTACGCGATGACCTCCTCACCGAAAGGGCCAAAGAGCACGGATCCCCGCAGTCACGGAAGCTCCAAACCGAGGTCATGTCCGCCCGCGTGAGGCTCGCTTGTGCCGACACGCACGCGGGCGCCAGCACGCCTTTAGACGGTGACGGCCGCGTCAGGTGGTCACCTACGCACCACCACCAACCACCACCACCACCTCGCACACACCAACCCCGCGCTGACACACCCCCGGCACGCCGTCGCTCCCACTCAAAAATCACGGACACCGCGCCGATCGATCTGAACCGAAGCCTGTTCATGGCGCGTCTAAAGAAAAATCCCCGCGCGTGCCCGGAGTCAATAACCCCAGCGAGCCGATCCCCATTCAATCCCCTGGGTGCGGTGCCCCACCCCCCCCCCCGCTCGACTTCTCGCCTCCGCAGACGCACGAGGGAGGGGGGGAGGGGGTGGACGAGGATCCGACAGGCTCCTCAGCCTGGGGTCGAGTCGTAGCGGCCGGGAGTCGGACCGGGCGGGCTGGACGGCCCGGGTGGAGAACCGCTCGGCGTTTTTTTTGTTTGTTCCGCCGACCGTCCTTTCACGCCCTCGGAAATCCAAAGACCCAGGGTCACGCGGCGTTGCTGCATGCTGCGCGGGCCAATCGGGTGCCTTCCTTTAGATCTTAAACCGATGGCCCCCTCCCCCCCCGCCGCCGCCCCTTACCTGGAGCGTCGCTTCCCATCGCGACTCGATCCATTTCGTCCACGCCCCTCACCACCGCCACGCCTCCGTCTTACGCGCCCCGGACTCGACCGGTTTGATCGGGGCGGACATTCCCGCGGAATACGCAGCCGCAGTTTGGCCTCGAGGCCCCATCCCCCCCCCGTGCTGCGAGTGCCTCTCATCTCGGGTTAGCCCGCTGGGATTCGTGGCGCCCAACAACATTTTAAGACAGTTCACGGGGACCGCAACGCGATTTGGCCTGGGGGAGTCGGCCAATCTCCTGGCACCGGGAAACCGTGGGACTTCCCGGTGGGACTTCCATGGTACCAGGTGACCTCTCACCCCCCCCCGCCCCGCCCACGAGACCCTACGTGGGGGCGTGTGTGTGTATAGTGGGGGTGTGCGTGCGTTCGTGTGGAGGGGGCGAGTTGGATGGCGGCGGCGGCGGGAGATGCTCCCGTTGGTGTGGCACCACACACGCAATAACATAGACACAGACACACACAGACACGCACACAATAACCCAGACACACACAGACACACACAGACACACACAATAACATACACACAATCACACAGACACACACACACAATCACCCAGACACACACAGACACACACACAATCACCCAGACACACACAGACCCACATAGACACACACAATAACATAGACACAATCACCCAGACACAGACAGACACAGACACACACAGACACCCAGCCACACACACGATCACCCAGACACACACAGACACACACAGACCCACATAGACACACACAGACACACACAATCACCCAGACCCACATAGACACACACAATAACATAGATACAGACCCACATAGACACACACAATAACCCAGACACAGACCCACACAGACACACACACAATCACCCAGACACACACAGACACACACATAATCACACAGACACACCCAGACACAGACAGACACAGACACACCCAGACACACACAGAATCACACAGACACACACAGACCCACATAGACACACACAATAACATAGACACAATCACCCAGACACACACAGACACACACAGAATCACACAGACACACCCAGACACACACAGACACACCCAGACACACATACATAGTTTATTTCATAGTTTATTTATTTATTTGGTATAGCCCTGTGAGCCATTCGCCTCTTGAATCGGGTGCAACCGCAACAAACAAAAAAACAAAAACACGAATAAGAAAAAACATCTTAAAGTGACTACGTGTGACTGTGCAAACAGAAAATCCAGGAAAAATCATCAAAATATTCCTGAAAAAGCACCGTACACCAACGCTGTGTGCAAAACATCCCAGTGGGATGCAAGTCAAAATAACAACAACCACAAGACAACTAAGATTAAGGACATCAGTCCAACTCCGTATGCAATAAACAAAAACATGGCCAAAAAAAAACGTTTTCGAAATCACCAAAATAAAAGCCATAAATGCAATGTAACAGTGATCATAGGGACGGTGACCGAATTTTTTACAATAAACTACATAAATAAATTATAACACCAAAATCTAGAGCCATATTTTAGGCCACTGAATAGCAGTGGCAGCTAGGGGTGTACAACTCCTCTAGAGCAGTTTTGAGTGAAGATCTCATAGGTAGTGATTCAAGTTGCAGTTTATTGGCAATAGCATTCCAGACCCTGGGGGCATCAATAGCATAGGCGCTTCCTCCGGTTTTTGTACGGCAATAGGGAATGTGAAGCTGGTAGATGAGCGAAGACCTGAGGTCAAATTTGTTCTTTGAAACAGAGAGGACATCCAGTAGGTAGTCTGCGGATTTTTTTGTAAGTACATCGTGAATAAATAAGATCTGGTGCACAAGCCGTCGAACATTAAGAGATGTTAAGTTTGACCCAATGTTGAGATCACAGTGGTGAGTCCTATATGGGCAGTTCAATGCAAATCTTAAGGCCGAGTGATAGATGGAATCAAGCTTTGTCAGTACAGTACTTGGGGCTGATTTATACACGATGTCACAGTAGTCAAGTAGAGGCAGTATGGTAGCTTTTATCAATTCCAAACGGAACATTGGGGGGAATCAATGCTTGTGTCGATACAGAAAACCAATTTTTATTTTTGTCTTTTTACCAAAATAATCAATGTGATCTTCAAAATTAAGTTTTGAATCCAGGATGACCCCAAGATACTTATAGATCTTAACTTGCTCTATTTGATAATTATTCAAGGAATGTAATTGGGGAAAAATAACTTCCTGCTTTAGTCCCGGTGAGAAGCATAGCACCTTGGTTTTGGAGGTATTCAAGACTAGTTTAAGAGAAACTAGCTGATGTTGTAGTTTGTTGAAATCACCCTGGAGCTTAGCAATCACGTCATCCGGAGAGCGGCCAGCAGTAATCAGTATCGTGTCATCTGCAAAAAGATTTACCCTGGAATGATCCAGGTCAGTGCCCAAGTCATTGACATAAAGAGAGAACAAGAGGGGGCCGAGGATGGAACCCTGTGGAACCCCTTTTGTTATCTTAACACTGTTTGACCTCCAACCATCTGTGACTACAGTTTGGGTGCGTGAAAAGAGGTAATTTTTTAACCATTGTACTGTGTTATCGGAAAAACCGAGGCAACTTAGTTTACTAAGCAGGGTGTTGTGGTCTACTGTATCAAAAGCTTTGGACAGGTCAAGAAAAAGACAGGCACAGTACTGCTTATTATCAAGGCTATTGTAAATTTGATTCAAAGAGTCTAATGCAGCAGATGTGGTGCTGTATTTTTTTCGGAACG
This sequence comes from Petromyzon marinus, assembly GCF_048934315.1. Classification (NCBI taxonomy): domain Eukaryota; kingdom Metazoa; phylum Chordata; class Hyperoartia; order Petromyzontiformes; family Petromyzontidae; genus Petromyzon; species Petromyzon marinus. The sequence goes on along the minus strand of NC_133745.1, from coordinate 21,846,517 downwards.
CAGATTGTTTTAGATGTAGTAGATTGTTGGTGGACAGGAAACTGCTAATTTGGTAGTTCAATAATTTTTCTAAAATTTTCATCAATGGGGACAAAATTTAGATAGGTCGGTAGTTATTGGGATCATCTTTAGGGCCCCCTTTGTGAAGTGGACGGACATAGGAATGTTTCCATTCTAGAGGAACTGATGCTTCTTTGATGGACAGGTTGAAAATATGGGCTATAGGTTTGTATATTAGGTGACCAACAGTTAGTAGAGCAAAGACGGGAAAACTATCAGCTCCGGTAGAGGAGGACCTTTTGAGGTAGGACAGCTGTTTCAGAACATTACTTTGGTGGATTGGTTGGAAACTAAATTCGTTGAATGTTTGGACAGGGGTGTAGGAATTTGCAGGAGCAGGGGTGACTCCCAATACATTGTCAAAAAGATTACCAGCTTCAGAAAAATGAAGGTTAAAATTGTCAACTATTTTTTGGGGATCTGAAAAATATTCCCCATTTCGGTTAAGCTCAACGGGCAGATTGTCTGTTTTGGATGCCTTTTCGATAGATTTGTTTTCCAAAAAATCATGGCATTTCCATGTGATTCCAGGAGAGTGGAGGAAAAGTAGGCATTTTTTGCATGCCGTATTTTTTTTATGCATCTATTCCTTAAAATCCTGTATTCTAGCCAGTCATTTACCAAATTACTTTTCTAAGCACATGCCCAAGCCTTGTCCCTAGTTTTCATGAGCTTTGTAATCAAAGGATCATACCATGGTGGGCGGTTGCCTTTAGTTTTAAATCTAACCAACGGAGCATGTTTGTTAAGAATTTGGAGAAACGTGTACCTGAAAGTCTCCCAAGCCGTAGTCAGGTTGGGGATATCACAGACCTTGTCAATATCCGAGTAAAGCACATCATTTGTAAATGCCTGAGTGCTGAAGTGCCTCAAAGAGTGCTTCTCAACAATTTTAGGGGGGGCTTTGGGTCTGGCTGATGATCTCACCCCAAAAATGAAGGAGTGATCACTAAGGTTATTACCCAGAACACCAGCCAGTGCGAAATTGTGAGGGGCATTTGTCAATAGGACGTCAAGCAGAGTTGACTGTCCCGGATTTTTTAGGTTGGGTCTTGTGGGGACATTTATTAATTGAAACAGGTTAAATTCATCTGTAAAATTTGTGGCCACGGCCGGCGGGTTTAGCCAATTCCAATTTAGATCACCCACTAAAAATATTTCACCTTTAGGGAGGCCCCCAGAAAGCTCTCTCAGTGCCGATGCAGCTTCAACATCCTTCCCACAAGGCGGTCTATAGCAGCACACTACCAATATCTGTTGATTATTTGGGAGAGTTATTCTGAGAGCCAGACCTTGAAAGCAAAATTTTTTAAACAAGGAGTGAGCTGGTGAACATGCAATAGTATTACGAACATAGATGGCAATTCCACCTCCTTTAGATCCTAGGTCAAGCCGAAAAAGGTTGTAGTTTTCAATCGTAATCTGCAAGTCATTGACGGCAGGAGTGAGAAATGTTTCTGCTAGGCAAAAAATGTCCGGGTCAAGATTTGCCACTTCTAGTTTTAGTTGACTTAATTTAGTCACACAGACACACCCAGACACAGACACACACAGACACACAATCACCCAGCACACACAGACACACACAGACCCACACAGACACAGACCCACACAGACACACACACACAGATACAAATACTAAACCATACCCATCCTACCAGGTAAAGCCCCGACTGAGTGTGCGAATTTATTGCTTACCACAAATGATATCAGTCACTCAACAAAAATGTTTTACCTTTGTCTTGCCAGGCATCTTGTCTCCCGGCTATCCACGTTCCGGAGCCGCAGAGGAACCTGCTATCCACGTCCCGGGCCCCCACCTCCACGCCCCTCACCCACCATGCTGGGTCGTCTGCGTTTTATGCCGGCATCTTGTGGCCTAGCCGCGTCTTGTGCCCGCATCTTGCCGCCCTGCTCCGTCTTGTGCCGGATCTTGCCGCTTGCTGGACGTTGAATGAGCAGACGGAGGGGTCAGGGATAGACCGCTCGGAGAAAGACACAGAGAGACAGAGAGACACACACAGACAGAGACACAGAGAGAGACAGAGACACAGAGAGACACAGAGAGAGACAGACACACAGAGGGAGAGACAGAGAGACACACAGCGAGAGAGAGACAGAGACACAGAGAGACAGAGACACAGACAGAGACACAGACAGAGACACAGACAGAGACACAGACAGAGACACAGAGAGAGGGAGACAGAAACATAGAGAGAGACACAGAGAGAGACACACACACAGAGAGAGACAGAGACACACAGAGAGAGAGAGGGACACACAGAGAGAGAGAGACACACAGAGAGAGAGAGAGACAGAGAAAGAGAGAAAGAAAGAGAGACACACAGAGAGAGACAGACACAGAGAGAGACAGAGACACAGAGAGAGACACAGCGAGAGAGAGACAGAGGCATATAGAGACAGAGACACAGAGAGAGAGACACAGCGAGAGAGACACAGAGACACAGAGAGACACACAGAGAGACAGACACAGCGAGAGAGACAGAGACACACAGAGAGAGAGAGACACAGGGTGACAGAGACACAGAGAGCGACAGATACACAGAGAGAGAGACAGAGACACAGACACAGAGAGACAGAGACAGCGACACAGAGAGACAGCGAGAGAGAGACAGAGACACAGACAGAGACACAGAGAGAGACAGAGAGAGACAGAGACACAGAGAGAGAGACACAGACAGAGACACAGACAGAGAGAGACACACAGACAGAGAGACAGACAGAGAGACAGACAAGACACAGAGAGAGACAGAGGCACAGACAGAGAGAGAGACAGAGACACAGAGAGAGACACAGACATACACAGAGACACAGAGACACACACAGAGACACAGACAGACACAGAGAGAGAGACAGAGACAGAAGAGACACAGACAGACAGAGACACAGAGAGAGACAGAGACAGAGAGAGACACAGACAGAGAGACACAGAGAGACACAGACAGAGACACAGACAGAGAGACACAGACAGAGACGCAGAGGGAGACACAGACAGAGAGAGACACAGAGACAGAGAGAGACGCAGAGAGACACACAGAGACACACACACAGAGGCACACAGAGAGACACACACAAAGACACACAGAGACACAGAGACACACAGACACACAGAGAGACACAGGCACACAGAGAGAGACACAGCGACACAGAAAGACACACAGAGACACAGAGACACACAGACACACAGAGACACACACAGAGAGACACACAGAGAGACACAGAGACACACAGAGAGACACAGAGAGACACACACACAGAGACAGAGAGACACACACAGAGACACACACATAGATACACACAGAGACACACAGAGAGACACACAGAGACACACAGAGAGACACACACAGAGAGAGACACACAGAGAGACACACAGAGAGACACACACACAGACACACTCAGACACACAGAGAGACACACAGAGAGACACACACAGAGACACACAGAGAGACACAGAGACACACAGCGACACAGAAAGACACACATACAGAGACACAGAGACACACAGAGACACACATAGAGACACACATAGAGACACACATAGAGACACACCCAGAGAGACACAGAGAGACACACAGAGAGAGACAGAGACACACACAGAGAGACACACAGACACACACAGAGAGACACACAGAGAGACACACATAGAGAGACACACAACATAGACACATAGTCAGAGGAAGAGACACACACAGAGACACACAGACACACACAGAGAGACACAGAGACACACACAGAGACACACAGAGAGCCACACAGAGAGACACACACAGAGACACACAGAGACACACAGGGAGAGACACACAGAGACACACAGGGAGAGACACAGAGACACACAGAGAGACACACAGACACACACAGAGAGACACACAGAGACACACACAGACACACACAGAGACACAGAGACACAGAGAGACACAGAAACACAGAGAGAGACACAGAGAGACACACAGAGAGACACACACAGAGACACAGAGAGACACACACACAGAGACACAGAGAGACACACACACAGAGAGACACAGAGACACACACAGAGAGACACAGAGAGACACACACAGAGACACACACAGAGAGACACACGGAGAGACACACAGAGACACACAGAGAGCCACACACAGAGAGACACACAGAGAGAGACACACAGAGACACACAGAGAGACACAGACACACAGAGAGACACACAGACACACACACAGACACACAAAGAGATACACACAGAGACAGAGAGAGGAACCCAGACACACAGAGAGACACACACAGAGACACACAGAGAGCCACACACAGAGAGACACACACAGAGACACACAGAGAGACACACAGAGAGACACAGAGACACACAGAGACACAGAGAGACACACACAGAGACACACAGAGAGACACAGAGAGAGACAGAGACACACACAGAGAGACACAGAGAGACACACACAGACACACACTGAGAGACACACAGAGAGACACAGAGAGACACACACAGAGAGACACACAGAGAAACACACACAGAGAAACACACAGACACACAGAGAGACACACACACAGATACACAGAGAGACACACACAGACACACACAGAGACACACAGAGACACAGAGACACACACAGACACACACAGAGAGACACACAGAGAGACACACAGAGAGACACACAGAGAGACACACAGAGAGACACACACAGAAACACACAGACACACAGAGAGACACACAGAGAGACACACACAGACACACACACAGAGGCACACACAGAGACGCACACAGAGACACACACAGAGACACACACACAGAGACACACAGAGAGACGCACACACAGAGAGACACACACAGAGACACACAGAGACACACACAGACGCACACACATAGACACACACAGAGACACACACATAGACACACACAGAGACACACACATAGACACACACAGAGACACACGCAGAGACACACAGAGACACACACAGAGAGACACACAGAGACACACGGGCAGACACACAGACACACAGACAGACACAGAGACACAGAGAGACACAGAGAGACACACACAGAGACACAGGGACACACACAGAGACACACGCAGAGACACACGCAGAGACACAGAAACACACAGAGAGACAAACACAGACACACAGAGAGACACACACATAGACACAGAGAGACACAGAGAGACACACAGAGAGAGACACACACAGAGACACACAGAGACACACAGAGAGACACACACAGAGACACAGAGACACACAGAGAGACAAACACAGACACACAGAGAGACACACACATAGACACAGAGAGACACAGAGAGACACACACAGAGAGAGACACACACAGAGACACACAGAGACACACGCAGAGACACACAGAGACACAGAGACACACAGAGAGACAGAGAGACAAACACAGACACAGAGAGACACACACAGACACAGAGAAACACACACAGAGACACACACATAGAGACACAGAGACACACGCAGAGACACACGCAGAGACACACACAGAGACACACGCAGAGACACACACAGACACACGCAGAGACACACACACAGACACAGAGAGACACACAGAGACACAGAGACAGAGAGACACACAGAGACACACGCAGAGACACACACAGAGACACAGAGACACACAGAAAGACAGAGAGACAAACACAGACACACTAGAGACACACACATAGACACACACACAGAGACAGAGAGACAAACACAGACACACAGAGAGACACAGAGACACAGAGAGACACACAGACACAGAGAGACACACACAGAGACACACAGAGACACACAGAGAGACACACATAGACACACACAGAGAGACAGAGAGACAAACACAGACACACAGACACACAGAGAGACAGAGAGACACACACAGACACAGAGAGACACACAGACACAGAGAGACACACACAGAGACACAGAGACACACGCAGAGACACACATAGACACACATAGACACACACAGAGAGACAGAGAGACACGCGGACTACTGCCACTGCTGCTTCTGCTGCTTCACGTTCCCCCAATCCACCGCTGGACGAGGTCAGCGGTCGCGTGAATCAGTGGTGAATCTCGCACCTCCGCTCCGCACACTTCACCATAACGGTCAGTGGGGGGCTCTTTGAGGGTTGATGGATCACCAAAAGACAAAGATCCCCCGTGTAGCCTTAACAGACTGTAGGGGCAAGTGCTGTTAGCGAGCAGTATCTATGAAGGCCGGAACGGTACACGAGGGGGTGGGTGGCTACCAGCACCACGCCCGGCCGCCTTTGTCTCCCCAGTGGCGATGTTTACACACCGCACCAGGTGTTCATTTGAGGCTGAGTCGACCTCGGGGAGGCCCGGGACCGGTTCAGAGGTGTTGGCCGTGAGCGGGAATCGAATTTGGGTGGCCGGGTTCGTAGTGCAGCGTAACGCTAACCACTACCACCACCTCGCCCACCCACACCACCACGCACACCACCCACACCACCACCCACACCACCCACACCACCACCACCACCCACACCACCACGGACACCACCACCGACACCACCACCACCCACACCACCACCACCCACACCACCACCACCCACACCACCACCCACACCACCACCACCCACACCACCCACAACACCACCCACACCACCACCGACACCACCACCCACACCACCCACACCACCACCTCGGCCACTCACACCACCACCCACACCACCACCCACACCACCACCCACACCACCACCCACACCACCACCTCGCCCACCCACACCACCACCTCGCCCATCCACACCACCCACACCACCACCCACACCACCACCACACCACCACCCACACCATCACCACCACCACCCACACCACCACCCACACCACCACCACACCACCACCCACACCACCACCCACACCACCACCACCCACACCACCACCATCCCCCACACCACCACTCACACCACCACCCACACCACCACCACCACCCACACCACCCACACCACCACCCACACCGCCACCACCCACACCACCACCCACACCACCTCGCCCACCGACACCACCACCCACACCACCACCATCCCCCACACCACCACCCACACCACCACCACCCACACCACCCACACCACCACCCACACCACCCACAGCACCACCACCCACACCTCTATCCACACCACCACCCACACCTCCACCAGACCACCACCACCCACACCACCACCCACACCACCACCTCGCCCACCCACACCACCACCCACACCACCCACACCACCACCCACACTGCCACCCACACCACCACCCACACCACCCACACCACCCACACCACCCACGCCACCACCCACACCACCATCACCACCCACACCGCCACCACCCACACCACCACCCACACCACCACCCACACCGCCACCACCCACACCACCACCACCCACACCACCACCCACGCCACGACCCACACTACCACCCACACTGCCACCACCCACACCACCCACACCACCACCCACACCACCACCACCCACACCACCACCCACACCACCTCCTCGCCCACCCACCCACACCACCTCGCCCACCCACCCACACCACCATCCACACCACCACCCACACCACCACCGCCACACCACCACCCACACCACCACCACCCACACCACCACCTCGCCCACCCACCCACACCATCTCGCCCACCCACCCACACCACCACCCACACCACCACCACCACCCACACCACCACCACCCAAACCACCACCACCCACACCACCACCACCACCGCCACCCACACCGCCACCCACACCACCACCCACACCACCACCCACACCACCACCACCCACACCACCCACACCACCACCACCCGCAACACCACCACCACCCCTACCACCACCCACACCACCACCCACCCCACCACCACCACCCCTACCACTACCCTCACCACCACCACCCCCACCACCACCACCCCTACCACCACCCTCACCACCACAACCACCACCCACACCACCACAATCACCACCCCTACCACCACAACCACCAGCCCCACCACCACCACCCACACCACACTCACCCCCACCGTGGCTATGTTATCGTGTGTAAGTTCTATTTCTGTGGATTGCTACCGTGGTCAACTTCGACACCCTGAGCCGTCGATAGTCGTGGCCGTGATTTCGCCATCAGATATCGTCCAAAATGCAAAGGGGTTCAGTGTCGCGTACTATTAAAGCACTTGTGTGTAGTGTAGTGTATAGTGTAGTGTGTATAGTGTAGTGTGGTGTGTAGTGTGGTGTGTAGTGTAGTGTGTATAGTGTAGTGTAGTGTGTAGTGTAGTGTAGTGTGGTGTGTAGTGTAGTGTGTAGTGTATAGTGTAGTGTATAGTGTAGTGTATAGTAGTTTATAGTGTTGTGTATAGTGTAGTGTATAGTGTCGTGTGTAGTGTGTAGTGTAGTGTATAGTGTAGTGTATAGTGTAGTGTATAGTGTAGTGCATAGTGTAGTGTATAGTGTAGTGTATAGTGTAGTGTGTATAGTGTAGTGTATAGTAGTGTAGTGTATAGTAGTGTATAGTAGTGTAGTGTATAGTGTAGTGTATAGTGCAGTGTATAGTAGTGTAGTGTATAGTGTAGTGTGTAGTGTAGTAGTGTATAGTGTAGTGTAGTAGTGTATAGTGTAGTAGTGTGTATTAGTGTTTCGTGTAGTGTCTAGTGTAGTGTGTATTAGTGTTTAGTGTATAGTGTAGTAGTGTATCGTGTAGTGTGTAGTAATATGTGTCTGTATTAGTGTTTAGTGTAGTAGTGTATAGTGTAGTGTAGTGTGTAGTAATATATAGTGTGTGTATTAGTGTATAGTGTAATGTCTTAGTGTATAGTAGTGCAGTGTACAATAGTGTAGTGTATAGTAGTATACAGTGTAGTGTATAGTGTAATGTGTAGCGTATAGTATAGTGCAATCTATAGTAATGTACAGTGTAATGTGTAGTGTATAGTAGTGTAACGTGTGGTGTATAGCAGTGTTGTGTATAGCGTAGTGTATAGTAGTGTCGTATAGAGTAGTGTATAATTTAGTATGTATGTCAACGCTGTTGATTTGCTCCAACACACAGTTGTGCTGTACTAGTAACATTTTGGCATGTTCTGTCTACGTGACAAACCTTACTAATTGGCTGTGTCGGGTGGTGGCAGCGGGTTTAACGACACAGCGTTTATATTCACTACTACTTGGTGTTATGCTGTGTGTGTCTGTGTGTGTGTAGCGGTTAGCGCTATGCTGCGCTACGAACCTGGCGACCCGGGTTCGATTCCTGCTCACGGCCAACACCAGTGACGAGTATCTGAACCGGTCCTGGGCCTCCCCTAGGTCGACTCAGCCTCAAATGAGTACCTGGTGCGGTGTGTAGTAAACATCGCCACTGGGGAGACAAAGGCGGTCGGGCGTGGTGCTGGCCACCCACCCCCTCGTGTACCGTTCCGGCCTTCATAGGTGCTCGCTAACAGCACTTGCCCCTACAGTCTGTTAAGGCTATTCGGGGGAACTTTTTCTGCGTGTGTGTCTGTGTCTCTGTGTGTGTGTGTCTGTGTCTCTGTGTGAGTGTGTCTGTGCTGTACTAGTAACGAATTGGCACGTTCTGTTTACGTGACAACCCTTACTAACGACACAGCATTAATATTCACACGATCCGACCCACAACAAAACCTCTATTATGGATGTGTTTATGTGATTACATTGTAATTCCCGACAGGGAGGATAAGCACACCGGCGGCAGAGACTCTGGGTTGTGAGTGAGTGAGTGATTGGGTGTGTGAGTGGGTGAGTGGGTGGGTGGGTGTGTGGGTGAGTGAGTGGGTGTGTGAGTGGGTGAGTGGGTGTGTGAGTGGGTGTGTGAGTGGGTGTGTGAGTGGGTGTGCGAGTGTGTGTGTGAGTGGGTGAGTGTGTGGATGGGTGGCTGAGTTGGTGAGTGGGTCGATGTTGTTAATGCAGTCTCAATGCCTGGCAAGAGGTATCTATTTGTTGTTTGAACATCTTAACAACTTCTGTTTGATTACTGCTAGATAAACGCCGATTATTACATTTTCATCGTCTCAATAAGGTCCCATTGGCAGCACTCGCCCCAACATTCTGCTGAGGCTTTACATCTTCAGTGAAAGGGAGGGGGGGGTCTGAGTCTCGATCGGTTTCCGCCCTCAGATGGCCTCGCACGCCCAGTCGCCGTTCATCATCAAGCGAGAGAACGAAGAGAATCCGAGCCTCTGGATGGGTCCCGATTCGACGGTGAAACGCGAGGACGCGGACGCTGCTGGTGAGATTACTCAACTATGTTTTATTTTTAACCAGGTGTCAGTCCCCGCTGAGCTGCTATGCCCTCTGCTCTTTTGTCAGAAGCGTTCGTGGCCATCACGAATTGATAGCAGCTGACATCGTCATCATCATCATCATCGCGTGGAAATGTATAGCAGTCAAATTCTCTAATCGTTTCCGTGTCTCTATGTAATGACTCTATGCAGCTCTATGTAATGAAGCTATGGGTCTCTATGTGTAATGAGGCTATGGGTCTCTATGTAATGAGGCTATGGGTCTCTATATAATGAGGCTATGGGTCTCTATGTAATGAAGCTATGGGTCTCTATGTAATGAGGCAATGATTCATCTTCTTTGGTTCTTTCGGTAAAGTCACGTAGAATGAGAATAAAATGATAAATTGATAAAATAAAATAACACAATAATATTCTCACGACGTTTCGGCCACAACACAAGCGGCCTTCATCAGGTGAAGGGACGAGACTGTCTGGTAGGACAGCGCTGGAGTGAAAGAGCCACGTTCAGATCACGGCCTTTAAGCTGTGTGAGAGGAACAAAGCGCCTTGACAAAGGAATTAGCATATAATTTAGCATTGAAACGGCTGAATGATTAGCTTGTGACTGGTCACAGAAATAGTTATGTTAAAAGTTAAAGCATACACATCCGCAGAGGCACCCCTTGACAATGGAATTAGCATAGAATTTAGCATTGAAATAGCTAAGTTAAAGCATACACATCTGCAGAGGCACCCCTTGACAATGGAATTAGCATAGAATTTAGCATTGAAATAGCTGAGTGGTTAGCTTGTAACTGCTCACAGAAATAGCTACGTTAAAGTCAGACCATACACATTCACCGAGGCACTTAGTACAAATCAAACAGGAGAATTTAGCATTGAAATAACTAGGCGAATTTAGCATTGAAATAACTGAGTGATTAGCTAGTGACTGGTCACAGAAATGACTATGTTGAAGTCAAGGCCTACACATCTGAGCTATTCACAGTACTATATAGTGAACCAATAAAAACTAAAATATAAATTACCTTAATGTTATCAATAAACTCTATATTCTCCAATCAGCTAAGCTACCAACAATAAGTCGTTATATATCACAATGCTATATGGTGAAAAAATGGGTGGATTTTACCCTCAACTTTAGCACCACGGATAGCTACGGGCCCCGTTCAGACGGACGAGTTCGTCCATGGTCGGAACAGAGGAGGGGGAGAGAGACAGCTGCGAGGCCCTAGTATACTCCATGTTGTAAAACCATACCATTAACCGTGGTGTGAGAGGTATTAAGAGGCAATGCTGGCGAAAGAGCTGCGGTCTGAAGGTCATCGTAAAAATACAATTAATTAAGAACAGAAATGATTTAAAACATCTTTCCAGTGGTTACTAAGCCAGAATCCATCTTCTCGGTTGAAATTGTCTCTGTGCTTGTATATGTGAATGGCCTCATGAACGAATCTCTCATGGTAGCCGGTTGGTTTGCAAAGAACCTCCGTCTTGGAGAAGTCAATGTCATGTGAGCCCACTGAATTATAACAGTGATCTGCCACGGCAGAGGAGTTCGTCCTACCGTGTTTCAAGTCTGCTTTATGTTCGCGGATGCGGTCCGAGATATGTCTTTTGGTTTCTCCAATGTAGCTACTACCACAGAGGCACTTTAGTTTGTAAACGCCCGGGTACTGTATGTCTGGAACAGCATCTTTTACAGATGGAACTAAATCACGGATTTTATGTACTGTGTTGAATCGGACCTGGATCTTGTGTTTATTCAGGATTTTGGAGATCTTTTTAGTGACCCCTGCAATGTAGGGTAAGGTGATGGTTTTGAGTGGCTCCACAAGAGGATCCTTCTTCATGACTGGAGTGATGGCTTTGCGGATTGTGTAGTCGGAGTAGCCATTAGCCCTGAGAGCCTGGTGTACGTGCTTGAGTTCACTGGTAATGTGTTCCTGGTCGGAAATGCATTGGGCTCTATGGTATAGAGTCTTGATGAGGGAGTTCTTCTGGGATGGATGGTGGTGGGAATCCGGTTTCAAGTAAGCATCTGTATGGGTAGCTTTCCTGTAGACAGAGTGGCTCATTGAACCATCATGTCTCCTTTTAATTAAGACATCCAAAAAGGGTAGTTTGCCATCTTTTTCGACCTCCATGGTAAATCTGATGGCTGGGTGTATGGAATTGATGTGGTCGTGGAATTGGTCTAGAGCAGGCTGGCCATGTGGCCAGATGACAAAGGTGTCATCAACATACCTCTTCCATAAGGTCGGGCGTAGAGTGGCAGTCTGGATGGCGTCAGTTTCAAATTTTTCCATGAATACGTTGGCTACAACCGGAGATAGGGGGGAGCCCATTGGGGTGCCCTCAGTTTGTTTGTAGAAAGTTCCATTCCAGGTGAAGTATGTGTTGGTTAAGCAATGTCTCACCAGGGGGGGTACATCAGTATGCAGTCCTTGATGAACCAGGTCTTCAATGATAGCGATGGTGTCAGGTACCGGGACTTTGGTGAACAAGGACACCACATCAAAACTGACAAGCAGGTCGTTTGGGGACAGGGAAATGCCTTTGATTGTCGATACCAGGTGAGTAGAATTTAGTACCGCAGAGGTGGTTTTTCCAGTGAAAGGTCGCAGTATATCAGCAAGAAAACGTGCCAGTTTGTAGGTGGGGGAGCTGATAGTAGAGACGATGGGACGAAGGGGTGTATCTTCTTTGTGTATCTTTGGAAGGCCATATAATCTTGGTGGTCTGGCAGCAGAGGGTTTCAACGAGAACTGTTTGATCTCATCAATTAATGCTGTTGAATCAGAGATGATTTTGTTCGTTTTGGTGACCAGGCTGTTGGTGGGATCTCTTTTTATTTTTGTATAGCTGCCATCGTTGAGTAGTTCTTGAATTTTGTTGTTATATTCTGTTTTGTCCATGATGACAGTGGCATTGCCTTTGTCGGCTGAGAGGACGACAATATCATCCCTCTTTTTTAATTGAGATAATTCAAAACGTTCGTCTTTGCTGATGTTGCTGGGTGGCAACTTAGCGTTTTTGAGGTTGCAGCAGTCACGAAAGCTTTAAATCGAAAAATGAGGCTATGGTTCTCTATGTAATGAGTCTATGGGTCTCTATGTAATGAGGCTATGGGTCTCTATGTGTAATGAGGCTATGGGTCTCTGTGTAATGAGGCTATGGGTCTCTGTGTAATGAGGCTATGGGTCTCTATGTAATGAGGCTATGGGTCTCTGTGTGATGAGGCTATGGGTCTCTGTGTAATGAGGCTATGGGTCTCTGTGTAATGAGGCTATGGGTCTCTATGTCGTGAGGCTATGGGTCTCTGTGTAATGAGGCTATGGGTCTCTGTGTAATGAGGCTATGGGTCTCTATGTAATGAGTCTATGGGTCTCTATGTAATGAGGCTATGGGTCTCTATGTGTAATGAGGCTATGGGTCTCTATGTAATGAGGCTATGGGTCTGTATGTAATGAGGCTATGGGTCTCTATGTAATGAGTCTATGGGTCTCTATGTAATGAGGCTATGGGTCTCTATGTGTAATGAGGCTATGGGTCTCTGTGTAATGAGGCTATGGGTCTCTATGTAATGAGGTTATGGGTCTCTGTGTAATAAGGCTATGGGTCTCTATGTAATGAGGCTATGGGTCTCTGTGTAATGAGGCTATGGGTCTCTATGTAATGAGGCTATGCGTCTCTATGTAATGAGGTTATGGGTCTCTATGTAATGAGGTTATGGGTCTCTGTGTAATAAGGCTATGGGTCTCTATGTAATGAGGCTATGGGTCTCTGTGTAATGAGGCTATGGGTCTCTATGTAATGAGGTTATGGGTCTCTATGTAATGAGGCTATGGGTCTCTATGTAGTGAGGCTATGGGTCTCTATGTAATGAGGCTATGGGTCTCTGTGTAATGAGGCTATGGGTCTCTATGTAATGAAGCTATGGATCTCTATGTAATGAGGCTATGGGTCTCTGTGTAATGAGGCTATGTGTCTCTATGTAATGAGGCTATGGGTCCCTATGTAATGAGGCTATGGGTCTCTGTGTAATGAGGCTATGCGTCTCTATGTAATGAGGTTATGGGTCTCTGTGTAATGAGGCTATGGGTCTCTATGTAATGAGGCTATGGGTCTCTATGTAATGAGGTTATGGGTCTCTATGTAATGAGGCTATGGGTCTCTGTGTAATGAGGCTATGCGTCTCTATGTAATGAGGTTATGGGTCTCTATGTAATGAGGCTATGGGTCTCTATGTAATGAGGCTATGGGTCTCTATGTAATGAGGCCGTGGTTTTCACACCTTGATGACGATTGCTCGTGTTGCAGTCGAAACGTCGTGAGAATTTTATTGTTTTATAGTTTTTTATTTTATTTTATTGTTTCCCTTCCACTTGGTGGTGACTTTACCGAAAGAACCAAGAATACGAATCCCTGCAGTCACGAAAGCTTTAAATCAAAATTCGATGATGATATTAATAATAATGTTGCCCGCATAGTCCTTGGAACCGATTGGCCTGCACCAGAGCTACAGCTTTCGTTACGATGGTCGGGCGGGGCGGACGTGGTTTTGGGCCACCATCCCCCACCACCTCGTGTGTGCCACAGTGCCCGCGTTCATATGGGGTAGACGGCGGGTAGGTGGACGGGTGAGTTAACAGATGACTGTGTGAGTGGACAGGTGGACACGTTGGAGCCACCCACCACCCCCCCCACCCCACCTCCTGTGTGCCAGAGTGCCGGCCTTCTTAGGCTGCTGCCTGCTCGCTGCTACTAACGGCACTTGCCCAAAAGTCTGTTGAGGCTACACTGGCGGTGGGGGGTGGGGGCGGGGTGCCTTTGTCTTGCAGCTGCAGCAGCAGCAGCAGCAGCAGCAGCGCTCGTGAAGCATGAAGATGAAGGGAGTCTGGGAGCGGAGATTCCAAGAATCGTGGTGAAAACCGAAGTCGGGGAAGATGGTAACTGGACACCCCCCCCACCCCCCCACCCACCCCCCCCCCCCACCACCTCTTTCCTACCCTGTGCCGGATGCAGCGGGACCGCGAATCGAACAGCGGAACGCTGGCGAGATCTCAACAGCTCTAAGGGGTGAAAATGGGCTGTCCGTACTTGTGTAGTAGGGCACAAAAAAAACACAAACCCACTGACCTCTTGGGCGGTGCCGGATGATGGTAGCGCTGTGGTGGATGTGAGAAATGCCATGGGGGGTGGGGGGAAGGCCGATCACAATCGGCTGATCCCCTCATGGCGCTCGTTGCCACCACAGCGGCCGGATGGGGGCTCTGGATGGGTGCGGGGGGCTGGTAACCCCTCCACCTTCAATTCAACTAACCCCTAAACTACGATGCTAAATATTAAACCAAGCTTATGCTGGAGCCCCCGGTGGGAACAGGCGTCTATGACGTCTCCTGACCAAACCCCATTTTGGCGGAGCCAGGAGACTGAATCTGTACCCTCAAGATTCCTCCGGAAATGGCAAAAATAAAAACCACTGCGGAGGAGAGGCTGCCACTCCTCTGTTGAGAGCTGGACTGGCACCGCCTGGATCTCTGCGGTATTCAAGAGGCTCTGGCTTCAGTCACCATGAGGAGTGGACAGTACTCTACTCGGGGCAGGAGACTGATCTGCCCACTGACCATCGGCTTGTCATCTGTAAGATGCGCCTGCCATTCTTCCACTCTGGTGGTGGGTGTCCATCTAGGACCCTATTCAAACCCACAGTGGCCTGGTGTCCGCTAGCTGATGAAAGTTGCAAGCGAGAATTTCAGCATTGCTTGCAGCTGGGGTTGGCATAACCCCCCCCCCCCCTCCTGCTGATGCTGATGGGAAATGGGCGAGGTTTAGGACTATGGCTCATGCAGCTGCAATGACTGCCTTGGGTACACAGTCCAGACCTCCACAGAGACCCTGGCTGAAGAAGGAGGCGTTCCGGCTGGCTGAGAAAAAGCGACAGGCCCACTCTCACTGTCTACAGCATCCCACGTCGGAGAATGAGGAGGCTTCCCACAGCCTTCGCTCAGAGGTTCGGAGAGGCATGCAGCACTGCAAGGAGGGGTGATGGTTGTGGGTTACTGAAGAGATGGAGTCTAACTCATTAGCCCGGGATCGCAAATCACTCTTTAACTCCAACAAAAAAGTAACTTGCAGCACCACACCTATCACCATCCTTGGGGGAAAGAAAGGTGATACAATCTCCAACCCCTAGGACCAGGTTTGCAGATTTGAAGAGCATTTCTGTGAGGTCTTGGGGGAGGGAAAATCGCTCAGCCTAGAAAACATCATGGGACAAAGTGAGGATGACCCTGCTGAGGCTGCGGTACCTCAAATATTGGAAGAAGTAGTCACCCCCTGTGAATCGCTGGCTGAGGTGCCATCTGTTGAGGAAGCACTGAAGGCAATCCGGAGTCTGAGACCAGGAAAAGGGTGCCGTCTATGTGCAGACTGCCCGATATGGCATCATAATAAGAGTCTGGACCACTGGACAGAATCCGAAGGATTGGAAGGATGCCCTGGTGGTCCCCCTCTTTAATAAGGGGGACTGCACAGACTGTAACAACTACAGGCGCATCTCCCTCCTCAGTGTGCTGGGAAAGGTCCTGGCAAGGATTATATTCAACATCGCCTTGCCAGGCACGCTGAGGAGAGGCTTGCGGAGCCCCAATGCGGTTTCAGGAAAGGGCGGTCCTGCACAGATGCCATATTTTCTGTCCGTCTGCTACAGCAGAGGTGTAAGGAATTCCAACAAGACCTACATCTCTGCTTTATTGACCTGGTGAAGGCCTATGATACCATCAATAAGCCCGGGCTCTGGGTTGTTCATTGTGCTTTCGGAGTCCCTGACTCACTGCTCACAATCATTAAGGACCTTCATGATGGTGGGCAGACCCAGGCAAAGCTCTGTGGCCAGGAGTTGGAACCATTCCCTGTTCACCTTGGGGTGCGACAGGGATGTCCTCTGGCTCCCACATTTATTTAACACATTTTTTTGACCACGTAGTTCGAGAGGTTTTCCATGGCTGTACCAAAGGAATCTCCATCTGGTACAGATACAACAGGAGGCTGATCAATTCTCAGGTGCGGTTGTGAGATGGCTCCCTATTGGTCAACCATGTTATGCATGCCGATGATTTGGTGATTGCTGCTCACTCAGAAGTGGAGTTGGAGGCACTGCTGCTGAACCTGGAGCGTGCCACTAAGAGGTGGGGACTTACCATCAGCCCCACCAAAACTAAGTATATGCCTGGGTATTGCATGCCATCAAACACTGCACCCCATCAACTCTCCATTGGTGATAGGGCAGTTGTGGAAAGAGTGGAGAGTTTTCCATACCTGGGCAGTGTTCTTTTGACCAGCTCTGGTTTTACAGCAGAAGTCTCACTCAGAATCAGTCGAGAGGCATTATCTTTTCATCGACTGTGTAACGCTGTGTGGAAGCTACCTGGTCTGTTGGTCCACATGAAGCTTCGGGTCTTCTCGACCACGATCATGCCCTACCTTCTCTATACTTGTGAAACGTGAACCCCCCATATGGAACATCTTCACCAGTTAGAAACATTCAAGCTGGCCTGCCTACGATCCATCCTGGGTTTAACCAGGCTGGATTGTTTGAGGAGCTCACAAATCCTTGAAAGATCTGGACAAAGTTTCGTCGGTCAGCTCCTCTGGCAAGGCGAGGCTGCGTTGGCTGGGTCATGTAGCCCACATCCCCAGCCACCGCACGCCTAAATAGCTTTTGTTCGGTCGGATAGAGGGGGCTTAATGGGGGCGCAGCACGGGCTAGAGAAGAGATGGAGTGATGTGGTACAGGAGGACGTGGAGCGGAGTGGACTTGCCGATGACTGGTACCAGCGGTGTCAAGATCGGCCTCTGTGGAGGCGGCTCGTGAAGGATGCTACTGGGCAGTTGGAGGTAGTCGCCCTCCAACAACAACGGAGGGCGGAGGAGCGACGCCCGCAACAACGAGCGGAGCGCCGGGCGGCTAAAACACAGCAAGTTGGCACAGCAGGGGGGGGCACAGGTGGTGCATCGGCCAGCAGTCATCTCATTCAAGTTGACCCTCCCGTGCGTCAAATACCAGGGTTTGCTCACTTGTCAAACGTGTTTTCTCCTAAATCACAGCCACAGTTCTGCATGCGGTTAAAGTGGAACGAGACGGGGAATGGTCGGAAGAGACGAGAGACCCCTACGGATTGATGGTCGCCGCAGACCGTAACTTCATCGAGGTGGAGCTCTCGGAGGAGGAAATCGGTGCTGGTGAGCTTCCCCTTTTCGCGGAATCCCTGGCGTACGTGCGCGCAGCGGCCGTCGCCTCGGTCAACGATGTTTCATTGATGCCAGGGAAGCCACCGTCCATGGAAATTGTCGTCAATCGAACGAGGCGAATGGACGTCGGAGGCTTAATTCGATAGCGCGTTGACCCCTTTTTTCACCCGAAAAACATCGTCTGCGCAGTATTTAAAAGGCGCTAATTTTAATACACGGACATCATAAGAACATGAAAAAATAAGAATGGGTTTTACCCCTTTCTGGCAGTAGCAAAACAGGAGTTATAGTAATAGGTTTTACCCTTTTAACTGGCACAAAAAACTGACACCTTTATTCAAGGCATCATGTCTGCAATAACCACAACACAAGTAGTCAAAATGCAAACAAAAAGACAACTCTGATAATATGCACTGTCCTTGAGGACAGACCTTGAGGACAGTGCCAATATTATTATCAGAGTTGTCTTTGTTTGCATTTTGACTACTTGTGTTGTGGTTATTGCAGACATGATGCCTTGAATAAAGGTGTCAGTTTTTTGTGCCAGTTAAAAGGGTAAAACCTATTACTATATCTTGTTACTGGCAAAGGAGGTCTCATAATGTAAAACAGGAGTTGTGTTAAGATGTTCAACCACCAAATATGAATCTTTAGCATGGAAATCAAGTTGCTGTAGTAACCGCACACGGTGCTTGTGGTGAACATGCAAACCAACATGCTCTGATAATGCTGTGTAGGAACCTCCTGGTTCCACCAGCCCACAGGGGATTATTGTGTCTGTCCGTCCGTCGTGCATCCAAAAATGGGAGGGAGGGGCTGGGTGGAGAGGGGAGGGTGGGGAGGGTGGGGAGGGAGGGGCTGGGTGGGGAGGGTGGGGCTGGGTGGGGAGGGTGGGGTGGGGAGGGGCTGGGTGGGGAGGGAGGGGCTGGGTGGGGAGGGGAGGGTGGGGAGGGTGGGGCTGGGTGTGAAGGGGAGGGTGGGGAGGGGCTGGGTGGGGAGGGAGGGGCTGGGTGGGGAGGGGAGGGTGGGGAGGGAGGGGCTGGGTGGGGAGGGAGGGGCTGGGTGGGGAGGGGAGGGTGAGGAGGAAGGGGCTGGGTGGGGAGGGAGGGGCTGGGTGGGTAAGGAGGCCACGGCACACACGAGGGGGTGGGTGGCCACCAACCACGTCCGGCCATCTTCACGACATTTCCCCCTCCACGTGGAGAATCCACAGCATGCGTTTGGAGTATGCGGCTGCTCTCAATCTCTACATTATGAGCCGCCAAGCCCGCCCTCACAGTCGGGAATATTGTGCGGAATACACCACGGTGGTGCCGCCGTTCACCCTGGCCATTGACCGTGCAACCCAACGTTCCTACCACCTCCCTCCGCAGGAGAATGTGTTGTACAGCAAAACCTTGGATTGCGCAGCATAATTCGTTCCGGAAACGCGTTTGTAATCCAAAAGCACTCGTACATCAAAGCACTCGTACATCAGTTGTGATCACGTGACGCTCGGCAGTACAAAGCGTACTACACGTATACTACTCGTATTGCTAAGACCCTCGCTCGTTTATCAAATTAATATTTACTTACAATTTTTGCTCGCCTTGCAAAACACTCGCAGACCAAGTTACTCGCAATCCAAGGATATAATCTGTACTTGCATTGACTTTGCTAAGGATGTAATTGTAATGTTACATTGCATTTTATCTGTGAAACTCATTGGCCTACAGCAGAAACAACAGCCTTCTTTAGGGCCTAGTCTCACTTCCAGTGTCAGACCAGAGAGCAGCGTCAAAAGGGTGAACAGGACAAGGACTATGCCACTATGAGCACATTCATTGCTGCGAGTGAGCAGCTACAAAATGGGACCTTTTTGCCAGTGTCAAGATATGAAAGCGTCATAATTGGTGTTTAACACGCAGGCTGTCGCAACCAATATCGTCCATGATACAGGCTTAGATCGCTCAAACAGATAAATGTGTCGTTTAACCCGCCACCACCCGACACAGATAATTAGTAAGGGGTTTGTCACGTAAACAGAACATGCCAATTCGTTACTAGTACAGCACTAACCGGTTGTGTGTGTCGTAGAGTAAACCCGCTATAGCGTAGTGTGTAGTCCCATTTTGTAAAAGCATTAATATTGATAGAAACTCGGAGAAGTAACGACCAAATAGAGCGTACAAAGGTGAAGTTTTGGCCCGCGGCGAAGAGACATCCGTGAGAATCCTCCGTCTCACGCGGCCCCTCGATTGCTTCTGCGACTGCAACGTCAGGGAAAGCGCCACTGGGCTTTGGACGAGTGGGGGGGTGGGGGGGGGGGTGAAACGCACCCGAAGATCGTGCAGTCAAGCTGCCAGCTGGGGACGTTGCCCCTTCCGCGTATTAACTGATGGGAGTTTGTCTCTCGGTTAACGGTGTTTCGTTGGTTTTGCGGGAAAAAAACCGTCGTTAAGCGAAATGATCGCGAATCGAACATAGCGAATGCACGTTGAAGGCTTAATGTGATAATAAGTTGACCCTTTCACCCGTAAACATTTTTGTATCACGTTTCAACACGCAATTTTAACGAATGAACGTTGTACAAACATTTGAAAGCATTAATATTAGTAGAAACATGGATAAAGAATGCATAAATAGGGCATAAAAAGGTGCATGAAGAGCAGAAACAGACACGTCAATCACTTATCAGCGCCCTACCTCATTACAGACCAACGCAGACCTTATTGGTCACCCCGTGCCCCTTACGAATCCCAACGTTCATCCTACGAAGTCCCATAACACTACTATAGTGTACTACTACACTACTATACTACTATTATACTACTTGAGTATACTACCACACTACTCTACACTCCACTACTATACTACTACTATACTACATTACTATACTACTAGACTACTATAGTATACTACTACACGACTATACTACTACACTGCTATAGTATACTACTATATCACTACACTATTGTACCACTACACTACTATACCACTCCACTACTATACTACTACACTACTATACTACTACACTACTATAGTATACTACTACATGACTATACTACTACACTACTATAGTATACTACTATACCACTACACTACTATACCACTACACTACTATACTACTACACTACTATACTACTACACTACTATACCACTACACTACTATACCACTACACTACTATACTACTACACTACTATACCACTACACTACTATACACTACACTATTATACTACTACTATAGTATACTACTACAGGACTATACTACTGCACTACTATAGTATACTACTATACCACTACACTACTATACCACTACGCTACTATACTACTACACTACTATACTACTACAATATTATACTACTACACGACTATACTACTGCACTATTATAGTATACTACTATACAACTACACTACCATAACTGTCAACCCCTTATCATTGCCCTACCTTATTATAGATAAATTCAGACCTTACTGGTCACTCCGAAGTTAAACACGCAATTTGAACAAATAAACGTTATAAAAACATCCTAAAGAATATTACTCTTTGGTTCTTTCGGTAAAGTCACGTAGTAGGTGATAAAATAACGTAAATTAAATCACGACATTTCGATTGCAACACAAGCAATCATCATCAGGTGGGAAAACCACAGCAAGAAAACACGTTTTTTTTTTTCCGCTGAAATGGGAGAGAGGTGCCGTAGTAAGAGCCATCTCTCTCCCTTGCCGTGGCTTTCCCGCCTGATGATGATTGCTTGTGTTGCAATCGAAACGTCGTGCTTTAATTTCTTTCATTTGATCACCCACTGCGTGGATCCCTGCAATTCACGAAAAAACTTCAAATCTAGATGAAAGCGTATTAGTAGCAACGTGGCTAAGCAGCGAACGAATGCGGCACGAATAGGTGCATAACTAGAGCACGGAAGAAACATTCCTTGCCTTGGGCTACGAAGACGGGTGGCTTACGAGAGGGGGTCGACGGAGGAGTTGGGGGTCGGAGAACATTTCTACTTTTACACGAGGAGTCTCTGGGGTGGAGAGGGGGGGGCACGGCACATCAAAACGCGCGACGTGGGGAGGCGCCTGGAAGCGGCCCGTGGAGCGTTAAGGGGGGGGCGCGGAGGTTTGACGGAAGCGCCGTGCCCCCCCCCCTTCTCGCGTCTTCCCCCCCCCCCGCAAAAACCTTGCAGCGGACGGAGCGGGCGAACCGGAGACGCTGTGCGAGGACTGCGCCAAGGGCGGACGCTTCGACGGCGACGCGGGCAGAGTGGAGTGCGCCGGCGAGACTCCGCGGGCCTGCGCGGAGTGCGGCAAGGCGCTGGAGGGAGCGGCGCTCTGCGTCGTCTTCGCCGCCGCCGCCGCCGCCGCCGCCGCCGGCCGCCGGAGGCACACCTGCAAGGACTGCGGCCGCGGCTTCGAGCTGCGGTCGCACCTGGAGGAGCACGCGAGGCGGCACACGGCCGAGAAGCCGCACGTGTGCCACGAGTGCGGCAAGGGCTTCGCGTCGCGCTACACCCTGAACTCGCACTTCATGTCGCACACGGGCAAGTGGCCGCACGTGTGCAAGGAGTGCGGCAAGGGCTTCGCGCGGACCAACTTCCTGGAGGCGCACGCGAGGACGCACACCCGCGAGAAGCCGCACGCGTGCAAGGAGTGCGGGAAGAGGTTCGCGACGTGCTACTCGCTGAACACGCACGCCATCTCGCACACGGGCGAGTGGCCGTACGTGTGCCAGGAGTGCGGCAAGGGCTTCGCGCGCCCCTGCGACTTCGAGACGCACGCGCGCACCCACACGGGCGACTGCCCCTACGAGTGCAAGGAGTGCGGCAAGGTGTTCGGCGGGCGCTCCAGCCTCGAGATGCACACGAGGACGCACACGGGCGAGAAGCCGCACGCCTGCGGCGAGTGCGGCAAGGCGTTCGCGAAGCGCTCCCACCTGGAGAAGCACGTGACGACGCACACGGGCGAGAAGCCGCACGTCTGCCCCGAGTGCGGCAAGGGCTTTTCCTACTGGTCCACCCTCGAGGTGCACACGCGGACGCACACGGGCGAGAAGCCGCACGTGTGCGGCGAGTGCGGCAAGGGCTTCATCCACTGCTACAGCCTGGAGAGGCACAAGAGGGCCCACACGGGCGAGAAGCCGCACGCGTGCAAGGAGTGCGGCAAGGAGTTCGTGCGGCGTTACCAACTGGAGGAGCACACCAGGACGCACACGGGCGAGAAGCCGCACGTGTGCGTGGAGTGCGGCAGGGGCTTCGTGCGGCGCTGCCAACTGGAGGAGCACAAGAGGACGCACACCGTGGAGAAGCCGCACGTGTGCGGCACGTGCGGGAAGGGGTTCGCGCACCCTTCCAACCTGGAGAGGCACGGCAAGACGCACAAGTGAATCGGTGCCATTTGAACGCCCGCCGCCGCCGCCGCCGACTACGACTTCATTCCTAGCCCGCGTAGTTTAAGCGGCAGCTGTCGGATCCGTACGCTGGTGTTTTTTTGTTTTTTTTGTTTAAAGAAATCATTTTTGCCATCCGCGTTTTCAAATCAAGACTCAAATCGAGGTTTGCGTTCTTTAAGGGTTTAGTTCGGGTCGCCCGTCTCCCCCGTAAGACCGGGATCAATGGAGCGCCGGCGATTGGGGATTCTGTCGAAGGCAGACCTCGCCGAGCGCACGGGGAAGGCGTTCCGTTCCCGGAAAATGCCGGGGGAATCTGGGATTGCATTCCTTGGTCCGAAATGATCTCCCGCCTTCATCGAGCTAATTCTACAAGATTCCCCGACCCCCCCATTATGCCGCTGCTTCTGTACGGCTGCCGACGTCGAAGCGGAGGCTACGACTACAGTTTCACATTCGGGTTGGTCAAGCCGAGACAACCTCGTCCAGGACCAGCGGAGCGGCGTATCGCTGTGATGATGTCCCCTGTTCTGGGTGAACATGGTCGAGCGAGTCTCGGCCCTCAGCGACGCCGGGTTCCGGAAGAAATCCAAGACCGGCGCAGCCTTTTCGGGCCCGCCGTCAGTCTACGACACAGTTCTGGATGTCGAGGCTCGCAAGGGCGATCTCCTTGTCTCGAAACAACACGCATTGTATGGACGATGCTGAGCGACGGGAGGCTGCGTGTCTATATGGGCGACAAATCCATCTCGCCCCGGTTGCTCAACAACGGATTGCCACAAGGTTGAACGGTCGCGCGCGACACAACGTTATTCTCCATAACGCTGGTGGGTCTCTCCCTCCGTTTCTCCGTGTGTCCGAGTACGCAACCTTTGTCAATTTCGCCTCGACGTTGAACCTCCCCCTCCCCCCACGTCTCCTTTTCCCTTCCCGCGCCCTTTGCCCAAACGCTGAATCGCCGCGCCCGACGCTCGCCCCTGACGCTTGCCACTTGCACGTTGACGGTTCGCCATCGAGACGTCCGCACGACCGATGCCCTCGGCGACTGGGACGGCTGTTTGTGCGCGGGCAATGCGTGGCGAGCGTTTGCGTCGTACCGTCGTGTTCGTGTTGAGCCGCGTTATTTTCTTAACGCGCGAGAGATCCCCCCCCCCCGCGTGGTCAAATTAATCGTTCTCACGATCGACCCGTTGACACGCGGCATTGCTTGTCGACGCGGAGACGAGAATCTTAGCTGCGTTGAACCGCGTAGGGGTTGAAACGTCACCCCCATGTTCCAGAAAACAGACCTCAACTGTAGAGCCGAAATACGCGTTTGATAAAGCGGGTTTCGGCAAGGTTTTGTATGCATGGACGTCTGTCTTACTTCTTTCAGACCGTACGTTGCCAACCGTGCTAATCGGAGGTGCGGAGGGAAAGCAACAAACTGAACAGAAGAAGAACAAGAAGCAGTTTCTAAAGAAATGAGTTTGTCAATCTAGGCGATGACTTTAAATGTGGCGTAGCTCCAGTGGCTTCCTAATATCGGAAGGAAGAGCGTTCCAGACGGCCGCAGAGGCACGTCTGAAAGTTGCCGCGCGGTGATGCGGTGACCACCGTCTTTGTTTGATGGTTACTTTAAAAAAAAAAAACGGTAGAAGCCTGCAACCTAATTCCTATTCTACCCAGTCGACCATCGTCTTGGTTTGCGATCGGGATTTTAACACCCGAATCGGCGTTTGTTCTCTTATCCTCGTCGCGCACGCTACAACGATGCACATTGCAGAGGTCGGTGTCGCCGTAAGAACGCCATGACGTGAATTTCAAAGTGCATTTTCTCCCAAGCGTTTCTCCGACGCAGGTACTACTACTACTATTGTGAGCGCTAAAGAGTAGCACTTCATAACCGCGTCTTAGATAGATGGATATTTTTAACAAGTGTGTGGGCAAAGGGATGCTTTGTCGTCGCGTGTGATTTCAACGGGCGAGTCGTTGGCAGTCTACCGCTTGACGAAATCTTCCCCTGCTCTGCCAGTTACGGGGATTTGCTTGACCGTACTTGGCCGTGCCGGTCGATGGTCGTTGATCAGCTCGCCCACTTCCAGATCGCCCATCCTCTTCCCTCGCCCCCTTCACCCCTTCCCCCCCCCCCCTACTCCTTTGTGACCCATAAGTCCCCTCCATCGTGGTCACCTCCCCCATACTCCTTCGTATGTACGCGTGTGCATGTTGAACCTCTTTCGCACCGTACGTAGCCAACCGCGTTCGCGGGAGGTGCGGGCGGGGAAGGACTTCAAACTAAACACAACAGGCAGTTCTGAAGAAATGAATTTTCAATCGAGATAATTGATAAGGGCATAGCTCCAGTGGCATCCTGTAGGTATCTGTGTTGAACTTCTTTCATTGTTTTATATTTTTATTATTTTATTGTTTCCCTTCCACGCGACTTTACCGAAAGAGCCAATAATATTCTTTCACATCGTTATCAGCCAGTTCAAGTCGTAACTGGCTGTGATGTTTCCATTTTAGACCCGGCAGCCCTTCATTGGTGGAAGCCCACCACCAGGACCATCGCTGCTCACTACGACCATCACTGCTAGCAGTAGCCCTTTATTGGTGAAAGCCCACCACCTGTACCATCATTCCCATGTTAAACCTTTATCCGGCAGCCCTTTAATTAATGGAAACCCACCACCTACGCCGGCCATCGCCCACCACTTACATTAACATCAGCTGCTTCGCCCATGCTGCTGACACTTGGGCTACGCCCTTTTCAGACCTTTATAAAAACAGTTTGCCTTTAGAGGCTAACACCCGTTTTTCTGATGATGACCGCTTGTGTTGCAATCGAAACGTCGTGGTTATTTTATTATTATTTTACGTGACTTTACCAAAAGAACCAATGAAATTTTTTTTTTATAATTTATAAGTGCATAGCTCCATCAGCTGCCTAATATCGATCCCGACTACGTACCCTCTATTGTGGCTACTTCCCCTACCCTACCGTTTTATCATCCCCTAAATACACCTCCATCCCGGTACCACTCATTCCTCAAGCCCCTGCATGCTCCCTGCCAATCGAAATCGTCACATTCTGTGTCGCTCTTTTCTTTTTAAACGATGTCAAGCGCCTGGAGTGAAGTCGATCTCTCTCTATATATCTATGAATAAACAATGATTTTCGATTGTAAAGAGGAGAGGGACGGGGGTTGTTTGTATCGCCGTGCTATTTTGTGGTAATTCGCGTTGATGGTGTGACCGTAAATGTTTTGTAGTGCATTGTAGCGTTTGGTTCCGTAAATCCTCACTGAATAGCCTCAGCCTAAGCTTCGTGTTTGGTGCAGTACATGCAATGCTCGACTTACGAACGCCCAGGCTTACGAACGCCCGACTTACGGACGCCCCGGCTTATGAAGGCCCCGACTTGCGAACGCCTCGACTTACGAACATTCGTGAGTCGAGGGCGTCCCGTACCTAACACTGTCGTCGGAGTTGGCAAATTGGCAGGTGTCTATTAAAAGAATGGCTGTGTCAAACTGTGCGTCATGTTTGGATTAATTTTACGACCCCCCTCCCCCAAGCTAAATTGTATGTTGGGGTGTGGGGGGGGTCTCACTTTCCAGGTGCAATCCGTAATATTCTGATTTATTTTCACGGCGCTGAAGGATCGCTTTGTGGGCAACCCCACAAACCCCCTGAGACCACCCCCCCCCACCCCTTCCGACACCTTAGCCCAGATTCAGCACCTACATGTATCGGTGATGTAATAAGCTCACGTGACATGCATTCCTTATTACTGATGGCAATATCCCGGATATTCCGAATTAGCGATGACAGATATCTTCCGGAGTTAATGCATTCCATATATCGTATGTAGTTTAATTTAATTATTATTTTATATCTATCTACGTGACTTTAACGAAAGACCCGAAGCTGAATTCCTGCAGTCACGAAAGCTTTTAAGTCAAGATCCAATTTTGTCCCATTGCAATTTGTTGGTGTATCGCCTGTTAGAGGCTATACGCGGGACCTCTGTGTGTTTTATAGGTGCTGCTGCTACTCGCTACTAACAGCACTTGCCCCTAGAGTCTGTTTGAGGCTACCTGGGGGAGCTTGGTCTTTGCTGCTCCGCGCCACCCACAGCGCTTGCCCCTACATCCAGCTAGAGGCTGCCTGGGGGAGCTTTGGCTCTGCTGATACTCGCCACTCACAGCACTTGCCCCTACATCCTGTTCGAGGCTACCCGGGGGAGCTTTGTCTTTGTGCTCCGCGCCACCCACAGCACTTGCCCCTACAGCCTGCTAGAGGCTACCTGGGGGAGCTTTGTCTCTGCTGATACTCGCCACTCACAGCACTTGCCCCTACATCCTGTTCGAGGCTACCCGGGGGAGCTTTGTCTTTGTGCTCCGCGCCACCCACAGCACTTGCCCCTACAGCCTGCTAGAGGCTACCTGGGGGAGCTTTGTCTCTGCTGATACTCGCCACTCACAGCACTTGCCCCTACAGCCTGCTAGAGGCTGCCTGGGGGAGCTTTGTCTCTGCTGATACTCGCCACCCACAGCACTTGCCCCTACATCCTGCTAGAGCAGGGGTGTCCAAACTACGGCCCGCGGGCCAACTGCGGCCTGCGGTCCAGTTTTTATTGGCCCGCAGCAAATGTTGAAACTATAATTGAATATGGCCCGCACAAGAAGCTTGAGCTCAACTCTGTTTCACTTACTCTTTGGTTCTATTCGGTAAAGTCACGTAGGTAAATAATAAAACAACAATAATCACGACGTTTCGGCCACAACACAAGCGGCCTTCATCAGGTGAAGGGACGACCCTGTCTGGAGGACAGCGCTGGAGTGGGAGAAGCCACGCTTAGATCACGACATTTAAGCTGTGTGAGAAGAAGAAGAAGACTACGGGCTTTGACAAAGGAATTAGCATATAAATTAGCATTGAAATGGCTCATTGAAATAGCTAAGTTAAAGTATACACATCCGCAGAGGTGCCCCTTGACAAAGGAAATTAGCATAGAATTTAGCATTTAAATAGTTTAGTGATTAGCTAGTAACTGGTCTGTTTCACTTCTCAGTTTCAACACTAGATGGAGCCAGCCACGGAAAACCGCGCTTCTCCACTAAACAAAATTAAGCAAAGAAAAAGCTTTTTACCGCGAGTCGCCAGAAATGTCAGCACCGAAGGAAACGCAAAATTAGCGAGTTGGTGTGGAAGATTTCAAACACGGTGGGAAAATGAATATTTTTTCCAAAGAAATCAACGGAAAGTGTGTCTGTTTGATTTGCAATGAAGATGTTGCTGTGATGAAAGAGTATAATGTCCGTCGGCGCTATGAGACCAAACATCAGAGCTACGCATCGTACACCGGTGCCAAACCAACACAGAAAGTCGAGCAAACGGCGGCTAGCCTGCAAGCTCAACAACAAAAAAATTTTCGTGCTAACAAAATACAGGAAAACGCCACAACAGCAAGCTATGAAAGTCACTCAACTTATTGCCCAGCACGGCAAACCGTTCTCAGACGGTGATTTCATGAAGCAGTGCCTCATCAAAGTCACAGAAATAATGTGCCCGGAAAAAGTGCAGGATTTCAACAGCGTGAGCGTATCCAGAAATACAGTGGCGCGGAGAATCGAGGACTTGTCGGCTAACTTGAAACTTCAAGCTGAGAGACGAAGCTTGTGCTTTTGATTTTTTACTCGATAGCATGCGACGAGAGCACAGATGCCACAGACACCGCGCAGCTGTTAATTTTTTTTTGCGGGGAGTAGATGATAATTTTTGCTGTACGGAGGAACTGCTTGATATGATGAGCCTAAAAAGCCCAACGACGGGTAGAGATATTTTTGAAGCTGTGTCAGAAGGAAGCTGAAAAGATGGGGGCTTAAATGGGGCCAAGCTCTGTGGAGTAACAACGGATGGAGCTCCGGCCGTGACGGGCGAGCGCAAAGGAATGGCATCGGTGGTGTGCGCCAAGATAAAAGAGAGCGGAGGTGAGGCTGTTAGGATGCGCTGCGTAATCCAACAAGAAGCACACTATAGGAAATAGGAATAAGTTTTACCCTTTTAACTGGCACAAAAACTGACACCTTTATTCAAGGCATCATGTTTGCAATAACCACAACACAAGCAGTCAAAATGCAAACAAAAAAGACAACTCTGATAATAATATGCACTGTCCTTGAATTTGATTGGTCCACACCCGAGACAGCTTTTCTTAGAGCCTAGTCTCCATTGGTGTTGGACCAGAAGACGCCAAAAGGCGTACAACTCAAAAACAGCGCACTATCAGAGTATTGAGGGCTCGGGGTGAGCATTTACATTATGAGACCTCCTTTGCCAGAAACAAGATATAGGAATAGGTTTTACCCTTTTAACTGGCACAAAAACTGACACCTTTATTCAAGGCATCATGTTTGCAATAACCAAGACTGTCCAGCTGGGCGATGTGATGAACACCGTTGTAAAAACTGTCAACATAATTCGAGCCAGAGGACTGTACCACAGATAATTTCAAGCTTTCCTATCTGACGTGGATGCTGAATACGGGGGATGTGCTCTACCACTCTGATGTGCGCTGGCTCAGCCGCGGCTCTTCGCTGCAGCGGTTTTAATTCGCTGAGATCAGAAATCGACCAGTTTTTGAAAGAGAAGGGCCGACCTCTTCATGAACTGAGTGACCCTCTGTGGCTGGCAGACCTGGCATTTTTAGTTGATCTTACTCATCATCTGAATACGCTGAACAAGAACCTACAAAATAATAAAATATATATAAAACAATAAAAAAATTCTCACGACGTTTCGACCATAACACAAACGGTCGTCATCAGGTGTGTCGGTTTGACGACCGTTTGTGTTATGGTCGAAACGTCGTGAGAATTTTTATTGTTTTATATATATTTATTGTTTCCCTTCAACGTGACTTTACCGAAAGAGCTAAGAATATGAATTATTGCAGTCACGAAAGCTTTAAATCAAAATTTAAGAACCTACAAGGCAAAGAACAGCTGGTGCCACGCCTGTATGCGCACATGAAAGCCTTCTGTGTAAAGCTCCGCCTGTTTGAGACACAACTACGAGGCTTTAATGCTGCACACTTCCCTGCGCTGTCTGAAATCAAGTCTGCTTATTCCAAAGGCCGACCTTTCTGCTAAAAAGGAGAAATGTGTGTCTGTGATTGTATCTCTCGTGACAGAATTCAACCAGCGTTTCCAAGATTTTTCTGCCATTGAAAAATAAATCAAGCTGTTCTCGACCCCCTTCCTGGTGGATGCAGAAGAAGTGGAAGAGAGTCTGCAGTTAGAACTGATTGAAATGCAATGTGATGATTCTCTGAAGAGTCAACATCAGCTCCCCTCCCTCGCTGACTTCTATCAGAGTTTGGATAATGCCAAGTTTCCTCTGATGAGACGCCACGCAAAAAGAATGATGAGCCTGTTCGGCTCAACATACATATGTGAACAAACATTTTCTCTGTTAAATCAGAACAAAAGCAGACCGAGAACCAGAATGACTGATAGCCATCTCTGTGAAGTCCTTCGTGTCTCGACCACCAAACTTTCTCCTGACATGTCAGCCATCCTTCAATCCAAAGGACAGCATCACTGCTCCCACTGAGTGCAGTGTTCTTCACATTATAGGTGAGTTAGCAATACACACAGTATTCATCACGTGTCAATATGTCACCTCTAGTGTGTGGCCCGGCCTTTTGTTGATTTTTCTGTATTTAGCCCTCACTAAAAAAACTTTGGACACCCCTGTGCTAGAGGCTACCTGGGGGCGCTTTGTCTTTGCTGCTCCGCGCCACCCACAGCACTTGCCCGTAGAGTCTGTTTGAGGCTACCTGGGGGAGCTTTGTCTCTGCTGATACTCGCCACCCACAGCACTTGCCCCTACAGTCTGCTAGAAGCTACCTGGGGGAGCTTTGTCTTTGCTGCTCCGCGCCACCCGCAGCACTTGCCCGAAGAGTCTGTTTGAGGCTACCTGGGGGAGCTTTGTCTCTGCTGATACTCGCCACCCACAGCACTTGCCCCTACAGTCTGCTAGAAGCTACCTGGGGGAGCTTTGTCTTTGCTGCTCCGCGCCACCCACAGCACTTGCCCCTATATTCTGCTAGAGGCTACCTGAGGGAGCTTTGTCTCTGCTGATACTCGCCACCCACAGCACTTGCCCCTACAGTCTGCTAGAGGCTACCTGGGGGAGCTTTGTCTTTGCTGCTCCGCGCCACCCACAGCACTTGCCCCTACATTCTGCTAGAGGCTACCTGGGGGAGCTTTGTCTCTGCTGATACTCGCCACCCACAGCACTTGCCCCTACAGTCTGCTAGAGGCTACCTGGGGGAGCTTTGTCTTTGCTGCTCCGCGCCACCCACAGCACTTGCCCGTAGAGTCTGTTTGAGGCTACCTGGGGGAGCTTTGTCTCTGCTGATACTCGCCACCCACAGCACTTGCCCCTACAGTCTGCTAGAGGCTACCTGGGGGAGCTTTGTCTTTGCTGCTCCGCGCCACCCACAGCACTTGCCCGTAGAGTCTGTTTGAGGCTACCTGGGGGAGCTTTGTCTCTGCTGATACTCGCCACCCACAGCACTTGCCCCTACATTCTGCTAGAGGCTACCTGGGGGAGCTTTGTCTTTGCTGATACTCGCCACCCACAGCACTTGCCCCTACAGTCTGCTAGAGGCTACCTGGGGGAGCTTTGTCTTTGCTGCTCCGCGCCACCCACAGCACTTGCCCCTACATTCTGCTAGAGGCTACCTGGGGGAGCTTTGTCTCTGCTGATACTCGCCACCCACAGCACTTGCCCCTACAGTCTGCTAGAGGCTATCTGGGGGAGCTTTGTCTTTGCTGCTCCGCGCCACCCACAGCACTTGCCCCTACTTCCTGCTAGAGGCTACCTGGGGGAGCGTTGTCTTTGCTGCTCCGCGCCACCCACAGCACTTGCCCCTACAGCCTGCTAGAGGCTGCCTGGGGGCGCTTTGTCTTTGCTGCTCCGCGGTGCGTTGGAGACGTCGCTTGCTCCGTCTTGTCCTGCATCTCGCCGCCGCTCTGGCCGTGTCTTGACGTGGCCCGCCCTTTGTGTGCGTTGCATCTTGTCGCCCTGTTCGTCTTCGTCGCACAGGGTGAGGTGTCTGTGTGTCTGTGTGTGTGTCTGTCTGTGTGTGTGTCTGTATGTGTGTGTCTGTCTGTGTGTGTGTCTGTCTGTGTGCCTGTGTGTGTCTCTGTGTGCCTGTGTGTGTGTCTGTGTGTATCTGTGTGTCTGTGTGTGTATGTCTGTGTGTGTGTATGTCTGTGTGTGTCTATGTCTGTGTGTGTGCCTGTCTGTGTGTGGCAGTGTCTGTCTGTGTGTGTCTATGTGTGACTGTGTGTCTGTGTGAGTGTCTGTGTGAGTGTCTATCTGTGTGTGTGTCTATGTGTGACTGTGTGTGTCTGTGTGTGTGTCTGTGTGTGTGACTGTGTGTGTGTCTGTGTGGCAAAACAAACCCCTACCTCTCGCGGTGCCGGACGGGCAACTCTGTCGTGGACAGTGCTGTGGGGGGAGGTCCAATTTTGATTGGCTCCTCCCCTCATGGCATATGTGTCCACCACAGGGGCTAAACGGGGGCTCTGGACGGGTGCGAGGGGCTGGTAACCCCTCCACCTTCAATTCATTACCACGAAACCACGAATTAAACTGAAATATGTAACTAATAAGCTTGTGCCGGAGGCCCCGGGGGGCCAGGCGTCTATGACGTCTCCTGGCCAAACCCCAATTGGCGGAGCCAGGAGATTGAATACCTACCCTCGGGGCTACTCCAGAAACAACGAAAAGCCACTACGGGTGGCCACGTGGAATGTTCGAACGCTCACTGCAGAGGAGAGGCTGCCACTCCTCTGTCGGGAGCTGGACCAGTACCGCCTGGATCTATGCGGCATTCAGGAGGTCCGGTGGACCGGCTCTGGCTCCTGCCACCATGAGGGGTGGACAGTCCTCTACTCGGGGCAGCAGACTGCCAAACAACAGGGTGTGGGTCTTCTTTTGAACAAAAGAATGAAGGGGGCGTGGGAGCGTGGCGGTGAGGTGTGGGAAGCTGTAAGCCCCAAGCTTGTGCTGGAGGCCCCGGGGGGCCAGGCGTCTATGACGTCTCCTGGCCAAACCCCAATTGGCGGAGCCAGGAGATTGAATACCTACCCTCGGGGCTACTCCAGAAACAACGAAAAGCCACTACGGGTGGCCACGTGGAATGTTCAAACGCTCACTGCAGAGGAGAGGCTGCCACTCCTCTGTCGGGAGCTGGACCAGTACTGCCTGGATCTATGCGGCATTCAGGAGGTCCGGTGGACCAGCTCTGGCTCCTGCCACCATGAGGGGTGGACAGTCCTCTACTCGGGGCAGCAGACTGCCAAACAACAGGGTGTGGGTCTTCTTTTGAACAAAAGAATGAAGGGGGCGTGGGAGCGTGGCGGTGAGGTGTGGGAAGCTGTAAGCCCCAGGCTACTTTGGGCTCGCCTTCCCATCAACCGGAGGCGAGGAATGGTGGTCGTGGTTACTTATGCCCCCACCAAAGATGAACATCCGTGGAGGGATGCAGGCAAAGCCGATGAGTCAGATGCCTTCTATGACCTCCTGTCACAGGTGCTGGCTAAAGTGGCCCCTCGGGATAGAGTCATCATGTTGGGTGACTTCAATGCCCGAGTTGGTCATGATACTGGCACCTGGTCTGGAGTGATTGGAGGGCATGGGCCAGATCAGCTCAATAACAACGGTAGGAGGCTGCTAGATTTTTGTGCAGCCCATGGGCTTGTAATTACCAACACGCTGTTCCGGCATCGGCGCATCTACACAACATCATGGATGCATGCCGGGTCCAAGCAAGAACATCTGCTGGACTACATAGTGACGGACCAGCGAATGCGAGCCCATGTCCTTGACACCAGGACCTACCGTGGAGCTGATCTGCCCTCTGACCATCGACTAGTCATCTGTAAGATGCGCCTGCCATTCTTCCACACCGGTGGTGGGTGTACACCCAGGACCCCATTCCAACATAAAGTGGCCTGGTCTCAGTTATCTGATGAAAGTTGTAAGCGAGAATTTCATCATCGCTTGTGGCTGGGATTGGCATCGTCCCCGACTCCTCCTGATGTCGAGGGTAAATGGGCGAGGTTTAGGACTGTGACTCATGCAGCTGCAATGGCTGCTTTAGGTACGCGGTCCAGACCTCCCCAGAGACCCTGGCTGACAGAGGAGGTGTTCAGGATGGTTGAGAAAAAGCGACAGGCCCACTGTCATCGGTTACAGAATCCCACGTCAGAGAATGAGGAGGCTTACCGCAGCCTTCGCTCGGAGGTTCGGAGAGCCGTGAGGCGCTGCAAGGATGGGTGGTGGTCGCGGGTTGCTGAGGAGATGGAGTCTGCCTCAGTGGCCCGTGATCACAAATCTCTATTTAACTCCATCAAAAAAGTAACCTGCAGCGCCACACCTATTACCATCATTAGGGGAAAAAACGGTGATCCAATCTCCGACCCCCAGGAACAGGTTCGCAGATTTGCTGAGCATTTCTGTGAGGTCCTGGGGGAGGGAAAATCCCTCAGCCAGGAAAACATCGTGGCACAAAGTGAGGATGACCCGGCTGAGGCTGCGGTGCCTCAAATATTGGAAGAAGTCACCCCCTGTGAGTGGCTGGCTGAGGTGCCATCTGCTGAGGAAGTATTGAAGGCGATCCGGAGTCTGAGACCAGGAAAGGCAGCGGGCAGAGATGATCTCCCAAGCGAAATGCTGAGGGAGGGTGGCGTTTGTGCACAGACTGCCCTATATGACATCATAACAACAGTCTGGACCACTGGACGGGTTCCGCAGGATTGGAAGGATGCCCTGGTGGTCCCCCTTTTTAAGAAGGGGGACCGCACAGACTGTAACAACTACAGGGGCATCTCACTCCTCAGTGTGCCGGGAAAGGTCCTGGCAAGGATTATTCAGCATCGCCTTGCCAGGCACGCTGAGGAGAGGCTTGCGGAGCCCCAATGCGGTTTCAGGAAAGGGCGGTCCTGCACAGATGCCATATTTTCTGTCCGTCTGCTACAGCAGAGGTGTAGGGAATTCCAACAAGACCTACATCTCTGCTTTATTGACCTGGTCAAGGCCTATGATACCATCAGTAGGCCTGGGCTCTGGGTCGTTCTTCGTGCTTTTGGAGTACCTGACCCTCTGCTCACGATCATTAAGGACCTTCATGATGGTGAGCGGGCCCGGGTAAAACTACGTGGCCGGGAGTCAGAGCCATTCCCTGTACACCTTGGGGTGCGACAGGGATGTCCTCTGGCTCCCACATTATTTAACATCTATTTTGACCACGTAGTTCGTGAAGCCTTCAATAGCTGTACCGGGGGAATCTCCATATGGTACAGATATAATGGGAGGCTAATCGATGCCCGGGTGCGGTCAAGGGATGGCTCCCTATTGCTCAACCACGTTATGTATGCTGATGATTTGGTAATAGCTGCTCAGTCAGAGGAGGAGTTGGAGACGCTGTTGCTGAGACTGGAGCGTGCCACTAAGAGGTGGGGCCTTACCATCAGCCCCACCAAAACTAAGCACCTGCCTGGGTATTTTGTACCATCGGACACTCCACCCCCACAACTCCCAATCGGTGATGGGGCAGTTGTGGAGAGAGTGGAGAGTTTCCCATACCTGGGCAGTGTGCTTATGACTGGCTCCAGTTTAACAGCAGAGGTCTCACTCCGAATCAGTCGAGCGGCAATATCTTTTCATCGGTTGCGTAACGCTGTGTGGAAGCTACCTGGTCTGTCGCTCCGCACTAAGCTTCAGGTCTTCTCGGCCACGGTCATTCCCTCCCTTCTCTACGCTTGCGAAACGTGGACCCCCCTAATGGAACATCTTCGCCAGTTAGAAACATTTAGGCTGGCCTGCCTACGATCCATCCTGGGTTTAACCAGACTGGATTGTGTGAGGAGCTCACAAATCCTTGAAAGATCTGGGCAGGGTCCCATCGGTGAGCTCCTCCGGCAGGCAAGGCTGCGATTGCTGGGTCATGTAGCCCGTATGCCCAGCCACCGCATGCCGAAACAGCTTTTGTTTGGCCGGATTGAGGGGGCTAAGCGGGCGCAGCACGGGCTAGAGAAGAGATGGAGTGATGTGGTACAGGAGGACGTGGAGCTGAGTGGACTTGCCGATGACTGGTACCAGCGGTGTCAAGATCGGCCTCTGTGGAGGAGGCTCGTGAAGGATGCTACTGGGCAGTTGGAGGCAGTCGCCCTCCAACAACAACGGAGGGCGGAGGAGCGACGCTCAGAACAACGAGCGGAGCGCCGGGTGGCTAAAGCACAGCAGGTTGGCACAGTAGGGGGCACAGGTGGTGCATCAGCCAGTCATCTCAGTCAGTCGACCCGTGGCACCTGGGTCTGCCCCGTGACTTCCTGCCAGCGGGCGTTCGACACTTCACGTGGCCTCAGGGTGCACATAGCCTGGAACAAGCGTCGTGGTGACGTCACCGCCACTTAGTGGCGAATGGCGGTTGTTGTCTGTGTGTCCTGTATGTGTGTGTGTCTGTGTGTCTCTGGTGGGGAGCGATAGTGTAGTGGTTAGCGCTACACTGCGCTACAAGCCTGGCGACCCGGGTTCGATTCCCGCTCACGGCCAACAGCAGTGACGATAATCTGAACCGGTCGTGGGCCTCCCCTAGGTAGACTCAGCCTCAATTGAGTACCTGGTGTGGTGTGTAGTGAACATTGCCTTGCCAGGCACGCTGAGAAGCTTGCGGAGCCCGAATGCGGTTTCAGGAAAGGGTGGTCCTGCACAGATGCCATAATCTCTGTCCGTCTGCTACAGCAGAGGTGTAGGGAATTCCAGCAAGACCTACATCTCTGCTTTATTGACCTGGTCAAGGCCTATGATACCATCAGTAGGCCTGGGCTCTGGGTTGTTCTTCATGTTTTCGGTTTCCCTGACCCACTGCTCACGATCATTAAGGACCTTCATGATGGTGAGCGGGCCCGGGTAAACCTACGTGGCCGGGAGTCAGAGCCATTCCCTGTACACCTTGGGGTGCGACAGGGATGTCCTCTGGCTCCCACATTATTTAACATCTATTTCGACCACGTAGTTCGTGAAGCCTTCGATGGCTGTCCCAGAGGAATCTCCATCTGGAACAGATACAATGGGAGGCTGATCGATGCCCAGGTGCGGTCAAGGGATAGCTCCCTATTGGTCAACCATGTCAAGTATTCATAATAAAGGTTTTTGGGTTAGATCGCGTTATTTATAAATGTGTCGTAACCCTCCACCACCTGACACGGCCAATCAGCAAAAAAAGTTGTCACGTTGACAAAAGACAAAAATAGTTCACTGCTTTAGCCCACCGGTGTGTTGAAGAGTGAATCCACAACATTTACAGTTTTAGTAGTACTGTGACGTTTCGCTGGTAATTACATCCAGCATCATCGGGCAATTCGCCAGAATGGTGAAGCCCTCCACTTGCTCCCGGTCTTAAATAGAGCAGCAGCAGGGTGACGTCATCATTTAACTCATATCAGGTGCAGTGGGCGCGAAAGCCTACGTGTTAAACATGTTAAGTATACCGATGATCTGGTAATTGCCGCTCACTCGGAGGAGAAATTTAAGGCGGTGCTGCTGAACCTGGAGCTTGCCACTAAGAGGTGGCGCCTTACCACCAGCCCCACCAAAACTAAGCACCTGCCTGGGTATTTTGTACCGTCGGACACTCCACCCCCACAACTCCCAATCGGTGATGGGGCAATTGTGGAGAGAGTGGAGAGTTTCCCATAACTGGGCAGTGTGCTCATGACCGGCTCCAGTTTGACAACAGAGGTCTCACTCCGAATCAGTCGAGCGGCAATATCTTTTCACCGGCTGCATAACGCTGTGTGGAAGCTACCTGGTCTGTCGCTCCGCACGAAGCTTCGGGTCTTCTCGGTGAGCTCCTCCGGCAGGCAAGGCTGCATTTGCTGGGTCATGTAGCCCGCATGCCCAGCTACCGCATGCCTGGACAGCTTTTGTTTGGCCGGATAGAGGGGGCTAAATGGGTACGACACGGGCTAAAGAAGAAATGGAGTGATGTGGTACAAGAGGATGTGGGTCTCCCCTAGGTCGACTCGGCCTCAAACGCGTACCTGGTGCGGTGTGCAGTAAACATCGCTAGCACTGGGGAGACAAAGGCGGCCGGGCATGGTGCTGGCCACCCACTCCCCTCGTGCGCCGTGCCGGCCTTCATAGGTGCTGCTCGCTTACAGCACTTGCCCCAAAAGTCTGTTGAAGGCTATATATGGGGGGGTTATCTTTATTGTACAGGGTGCTTAAGCAATGTTTAATACCTCTGCGAATTTGCAACAATACCACAAGAAATATACCTCCTACAAGCTCTGGAGGACCACCTGGAGAAGATTCGAGGCGCGCGTTGACAATGATGGTGAACAATTGGGAGACTCTTTGACTTTTTGAAGCTATTAAGCTTACATTTGTTATCATGTTACAGTGTTATCCGTTCTTCTTCCATTCAAAACGATCGTCCCATTATAAGTGTTAACATCTTTTTTTTTAAGCACCCCTGTATATCGACCTCTAAGTGAAAAGGGTGCGGGGGGGGGGGGGTGGGCGGGCGGCCTTGAGTCTCGATCGGTTTCCCCCTCTCAGATGGCCTCGCACGCCCAGTCGCCGTTCGTCGTCAAACGAGAGAACGAAGGGAGCCCGAGCCTCTGGACGGGCCCGGCCTCGATGGTGGAAGACGCCGACGGCGACGGCGACGACGACGGTGAGGTCGCGTTGGCCCTACGACCGGACCACCGGGAAGGGAGCCCCTCCTCGCCCAAGCCAGGCCCCTGACTCTCGACAGGGAATGAGCCTGGAGAGCGCTTGCACGGACGGCCACCGCCACGCACGTGGGAGACTGCGGTGGCTGGGAGATGTTGACTACCTCGCCTGGTATACAGGATGGCGTGGGTTCTATCCCGATCTTGACGATGCCTACTGCTGTATATTTGGAGGTTGTGTGTCTCTCTCTCTCATCATTACCACGGTGGCTGGGAGATGTTGACTACCTCGCCTGGTATACAAGATGGCGTGGGTTCTATCCCGATCTTGACGATGCCTACTGCTGTATATTTGGAGGTTGTGTCTCTCTCTCTCATCATTACCACGGTGGCTGGGAGATGTTGACTACCTCGCCTGGTATACAGGATGGCGTGGGTTCTATCCCGATCTTGACGATGCCTACTGCTGTATATTTGGAGGTTTTGTCTCTCTCTCTCATCATTACCACGGTGGCTGGGAGATGTTGACTACCTCGCCTGGTTACAGGAGGTCATGAGTTAGATCCCGACCCTGACATCTGCTGTATATTTGGAATTTGCGTCTTTCTCTCATCATCATCATCACAATGGCTCGGATATGATGACTACCTCGCCTGGTATACAGGAGGTCGTGGGTTCGATACCGACCCAGACAGCTCTATATTTGGAGTTTGCGTCTCTCTCTCATCATCATCACGGTGGCTAGGAGATGTTAACGACCTCGCCTGCTACTCAGGAGGGGGTGGGTTCGATCTCGATCCTGATGTTGACGAGAGAGAGATGCAAACTCCAAATGTACAGCAGGCGTCAGGATCGAGATCGAACCCATGACCTCCTGTGTACCAGGCGAGGTAGTTAACATCTAGCCACAATGGTGTCAGGGTCCGGGATCGAACCCACGACCTCCTGTATAACAGGTGAGGCAGTTAACATCTCCTAGCCAACGTGGCGCCTGTCTCTTTCGGGGGTGGATATCTCTCGCTGGAACCGACTAACCGACTGATCGACTGCCTCACCGTCGCTCGTAAGTTCAACTACCGCCCGGTCACAGAGACGTGCGCTGCCTTTTTAGTGGAACCACGGCTTCCAGGAGGGCGGGGACTGGGAGCCAGCGACGAGGAGGAGCCCGCGGATGCCTTCGCGTTTCTCGCCGCTCCGGGCCGCAAGTTCATCGACATGGAGGTGTGGACGGAGGAGTTTGATGAAGGTGAGCTCACCTGATTATTCCACGTTGCCAGGTGCACTGAGCTCCTAAATTGGACGTGAAGTGTGAGTTGCGGGTTATTATTTGATTTGATTTTCGACGTGACTTTACGGAGAGAACCAAAGAGTGATTCCTGCAGTCACGAAAGCTTCGAATCATTGTTTGAACCACCCTCTACGGGGCGGGTTTACTCACAACTCACACTTTACTTCTAATTTAGCAATCTTTGGGAGAACGGTAATAAACCAGGCTCTGCGTTAACTGTGTGTTAGCCGACTCTCTGTGTTGCATTGCATTACACTTCTTAATTTTACTAAATTTGCCACACTCTTTGGTTCTTCCGGTAAAAGTTACGTAGGTGTAAAATAAAATAAATCACGACGTTTCGGGCGCAACAACAAGCGTCCGTCATCAGGCGGGAAAGCGTGGCCTCCTGCTGATGCAGACTGTTTTAAAAGGTTTGAAATGGGTGTAGCCCAAGGGTTATAAAGGAGTGGCTGGGTCTAGTGATGTTAAAGTGAGAAATTAGCATGTAACTGGGCATGGCAGTAGCTATGTTAATGTGAGAGATTAGCATGATGTTAAAGTGAGAAATTAGCATGTAACTGGGCAAGGAAGTGGCTATGATAATGTGAGAGATTAGCATGATGTTAAAGTGATACATTAGCATGTAACTGGGTACGGCAGTAGCTATGTTAATGTGAGAGATTAGCATGATGTTAAAGTGAGAAATTAGCATGTAACTGGGCAAGGAAGTGGCTATGATAATGTGAGAGATTAGCATGATGTTAAAGTGATACATTAGCATGTAACTGGGTATGGAAGTAGCTATGATAATGTGAGAGATTAGCATGATGTTAAAGTGAGAAATTAGCATGTAACTGGGTACGGAAGTGGCTAAGATAATGTGAGAGATTAGCATGATGTTAAAGTGAGAAATTAGCATGTAACTGGGCACGGCAGTGGCTATGATGTGAGAGATTAGCATGATGTTAAAGTGAGAAATAAGCATGTAACTGGGCATGGCAGTAGCTATGATAATGGGAGAGATTAGCATGATGTTAACGTGAGAAATTAGCATGTAACTGGGTACAGAAGTGGC
Organism: Petromyzon marinus; assembly: GCF_048934315.1. Classification (NCBI taxonomy): domain Eukaryota; kingdom Metazoa; phylum Chordata; class Hyperoartia; order Petromyzontiformes; family Petromyzontidae; genus Petromyzon; species Petromyzon marinus. The sequence continues at coordinate 21,804,495 of NC_133745.1, read as the reverse complement.
TATGATAATGTGAGAGATTAGCATGATGTTAAAGTGAGAAATTAGCATGTAACTGAGCACGGCAGTAGCTATGATAATGTGAGAGATTAGCATGATGTTAAAGTGAGAAATTAGCATGTAACTGCGTACGGAAGTAGCTATGATAATGTGAGAGATTAGCATGATGTTAAAGTGAGAAATTAGCATGTAACTGGGTACGGAAATAGCTATGATAATGTGAGAGATTAGCATGATGTTAAAGTGAGAAATAAGCATGTAACTGGGCACGGCAGTAGCTATGATAATGTGAGAGATTAGCATGATGTTAACGTGAGAAATTAGCATGTAACTGGGTACGGAAGTGGCTATGATAATGTGAGAGATTAGCATGATGTTAAAGTGAGAAATTAGCTTGTAACTGGGTACGGAAGTGGCTATGATAATGTGAGAGATTAGCATGATGTTAAAGTGAGAAATTAGCATGTAACTGGGTACGGAAGTGGCTATGATAATGTGAGAGATTAGCATGATGTTAAAGTGAGAAATTAACATGTAACTGGGTACGGAAGTAGCTATGATAATGTGAGAGATTAGCGTGATGTTAAAGTGAGAAATTAGCATGTAACTGGGTACGGAAGTAGCTATGATAATGTGAGAGATTAGCATGATGTTAAAGTGAGAAATTAGCATGTAACTGGGCACGGCAGTGGCTATGATGTGAGAGATTAGCATGATGTTAAAGTGAGAAATGAGCATGTAACTGGGTACGGAAGCAGCTATGATAATGGGAGAGATTAGCATGATGTTAAAGTGAGAAATAAGCATGTAACTGGGCATGGCAGTAGCTATGATAATGTGAGAGATTAGCATGATGTTAACGTGAGAAATTAGCATGTAACTGGGTACAGAAGTGGCTATGATAATGTGAGAGATTAGCATGATGTTAAAGTGAGAAATTAGCATGTAACTGGGTACGGAAGTAGCTATGATAATGTGAGAGATTAGCATGATGTTAAAGTGAGAAATTAGCATGTAACTGGGCACGGCAGTAGCTATGATAATCTGAGAGATTAGCATGATGTTAAAGTGAGAAATTAGCATGTAACTGGGTACGGAAGTGGCTATGATAATGTGAGAGATTAGCATGATGTTAAAGTGAGAAATTAGCATGTAACTGGGTACGGAAGTGGCTATGATAATCTGAGAGAATTAGCATGATGTTAAAGTGAGAAATTAGCGTGTAACTGGGTACGGAAGTGGCTATGATAATGTGAGCATCTCTTGAGAAAGGTTAGCGACTCGATCAGGTTAGCTTTCTTGTCTCGCAGTCTGTTAAACGTTCTAACAGAAGTGTGAAATCCCTCCCCGTAGAGGCGTTTCAGTCTTGATTTGAAGCTTTCGTGACTGCAGGAATCCATACTCTTTGGTTATTCCGGTAAAGTCATCACGTAGGTAGAAAAATAAAATACATCACGACGTTTCGGGCGCAACAAAAAGCGTCTGTCATCAGGCGGGAAAGCGTGGCCTCCTGCTGATGCAGACTGTTTTAAAAGGTTTGAAATGGGTGTAGCCCAAGGGTTATAAAGGAGTGGCTGGGTCTAGTTGTGTTAATGTGAGAAATGATTTTCTACCTACTACGTGATGACTTTACCGAAAGAACCAAAGAGTATGGATTTCCTGCAGTCACGAAAGCTTCAAGTCAAGATTAAAATTGCCTTCTCAAACTTTCCATTTTCTTGCTGTACACCATTGTCTCTCCTCCGTCCACTGTGGCCCGGGATTCCACACTGCTCCCTCCTTGTCCCCTCGTTAGTCCGCTGGTCCCGCCTCCCCAGTCCTCTCTCTGCCCCGGCCCATCTCCCCTCTCTCTATTTAAGGCCTCGGCACAGATTCGTCGTCCTTCTGTTTGTCTTGGTGTGTGTCTCTCTCTGCGTGTGTGTCTCTCTCTGCATGTGTCTCTCTCTGCATGTGTCTCTCTCTGCATGTGTGTGTCTCTCTCTGTATGTGTGTCTCTCTCTGTGTGTGTCTCTCTCTGTGTCTCTCTCTGCATGTGTGTCTCTCTCTGCATGTGTCTCTCTCTGCATGTGGGTCTGCCTATGCTGTTCCGTGTCTGTGTTTCCTTGGTGTGTGTCTCTCTCTCTGTGTCTGTGTGTGTCTCTCTCTGCATGTGGGTCTGCCTGTTGTTTCCGTGTCTGTGTTTCCTTGGTGTGTGTCTCGCTCTGTGTGTCTTTGTGTGTGTCTCTCTCTGCATGTGGGTCTGCCTATGCTGTTTCCGTGTCTGTTTCCTTAGTGTGTGTCTCGCTCTGTGTGTCTTTGGCACAGTAGGGGGCACAGGTGGTGCATCAGCCAGTCATCTCAGTCGTCTTTAGTCAGTCGACCCGTAGCACTTGGGTCTGCCCCGTGACCTCCTGCCAGTGGGCGTTCGACACTTCACGTGGCCTCAAGGTGCACATGGCCTGGCAAAAGCATCGTGGTGACGTCACCGCCACTTAGTGGCGAATGGCGGTTGTTGTGTTGTCTTTGTGCGTGTCTCTCTCTACATGTGGGTCTGCCTATGCTGTTGCCGTGTCTGTGTTTTTATCATTCATTCTTACCTGATGATGGTTGCTTGTGTTGCAACCGAAACGTCGTATTCTATTGTTATTTGATTTGATTTTCTACGTGACTTTACCGTAAGAACCAAAGAGTGATAATTCCTGCAGTGGCGAAAGCTTCTATTCTAGTACGTTTTTATTTGTTTGCATTCCGACCACAAGTATTGCGGTTAATGCAGACATGGATCCTTGTGAAAGGTTTCAGTTCGGTGTTTTAACATCTTAACGCAGCTGTTTTGTTGCCAGAAAAAAAGGGGGAAACCTCTTCTCAGATCCCCTTCCGCTCAGAACCCCCCTACCCCCCCCCCCCCCCCCCCCCCCGTGTAGCCCTTTAAGAGACGCCCGGCTGTGTGAGCGTTCGCGTGCAGTGGTGGTGACGGAGGAAGAGGAGGAAGAGGAGGAGGCGGGGGCAGTGGTGAAGTGGGAGTTCAAAGGGAGATGGAGCCCCGAGATCCTGAGGATCGTGGTGAAAACCGAAGTGGACGATGACGGTAAAGAGAGAGCGAGAGAGAGAGAGATATATATCCCCCTCATTCCTACTAACAGACTGAGCGAAGGTCGAAATGAGACCCCCCCCTTGTTTGCCAGTATCAAAGTGTGACAAAATAAGAACTTTGAGCTGTGTGACGCCTTTTGGCGTCATCTGGTCGAGCACCAATTGGGTCGAGGCTCAAAAGAAAGCTGTCCCTTGGTGTGGACCAATCAGTTTCAAGGACAATGCATCATATTATAATAGTGTGTTTTTGTTTGCATTTTGACTGCAGGTATTGTGGTTAATACAGATGAATCATTGTCAAAAGGTTTCAGCTTTGTTGCCAGAAAAAAGGGGAAACACCTTATTATTATTATTATTGCATTTAGATTGTCAGAATGCAGTAACATGAATCCTTGTAAAAAGGTTAAAGTTTTTCGATTTAAAGCTTTCGTGACTGCAAGGATTCATCTTCTTTGGTTCTATACTCTTTGGTTCTATTGGGTAAAGTCATGTAGGTGAAAATAAAATAACAAAAAATCACGACGTTTCGGCCACAACACAAGCGGCCTTCATCAGGTGAAGGGGACGAGACTGTCTGGAGGACAGCGCTGTCCTCCAGACAGCCTCTGATTTATTGCTGCCAGAGAGGGGTAAAAGACCGACGTTTTGTTTCCGTACCGAGCCAGGGTCTCGCAACCAAACCACGGGGCGGACCCTCCGCGCTCGCGCTCCGCGGGACGTCCTCCGGCTCGCCCGGGACGACCTCGCTTCCCGTCGTTGTGTCTCTCCGCACCGCAGCGCCGCGTCCGGAGCCGCGAGAGGCCCCCGGGAGGCCGGCTGAGGCGGACGGATCCGGCGGAGGTCGCTTCACCGCAGACCGGAACTTCATCGAGGTGGAGGTGTCGGAGGACAACGAGGAGGAGCCCAATGAGGGTGAGCGTTTTACCCGGTCTTCCCGGGGGGTTTCCTTGTCCATCGCCGATCGTATCCATCCCGGACGTGCCAGCGTGCTGGAGGAAGCGGCCACCGTCCGGGCCAACGTTGCCATTTGACGAGCAGTTGCTGAGGAGCTATTCACAATGCTGAGGCCAGGTAAAGCGGTGGCTATGGAGATGCTAATAGGGGTTTTTTTTCCCCCTATTTTCTGGCATCACAACTGACACCTTTTGCAAGGGATCATGTTAACATTGACCACAATACTTGCAGTCAAATGCAAACCAAAAAACAATATTCTTGGTTCTTTCGGTAAAGTCACGTTGTGGTTTCACACCTGATGATGATTGCTTGTGTTGCAGTCGAAACGTCGTGAGAATTTTATTGTTTTATCTTTTTATTATGTTATTGTTTCCCTTCTACGTGGTGACTTTACCGAAAGAACCAAGAATATGAATCCCTGCAGTCACGAAAGCTTTAAATAAAAAAAAACAATACTCTGATAAATTTTGATTTAAAGCTTTCGTGACTGCAGTAATTCATATTCTTAGCTCTTTCGGTAAAGTCACGTTGAAGGGAAACAATAAAATAATAAAATATATATAAAACAATAAAAATTCTCACGACGTTTCGACCATAACACAAACAGTCGTCATCAGGTGTGTCGGTCTGCATTAAGTTATTTATTTTCAAACGGTGTATTTATTTATTTATTTTTAAAAACGTCGGCGCCACGCGCAGCGATTTGGCAGTTTATTTAGAAGGACGAGTCCATCTATGTTCTGAAAAGAGGAGGGAGGAGACGAAAAAATTAATGTATGCTGTCTGAAAGCCACTGTAAGCGTGAACAATCATTTCAGGTTTTAATTGATTTTTCACGCTTACAGTGGCTTTCAGACAGCATACATTAATTTTTCGTCTCCCCCCTCCTCTTCTCAGAACATAGATGGACTCGTCCTTCTAAATAAACTGCCAAATCGCTGCGCATGGCGCTGACGTTTTTTTATAAAGAAATACACCGTTTAAAATAAATAAATTAATGCAAACCGACACACCTGATGACGACCGTTTGTGTTATGGTCGAAACGTCGTGAGAATTTTTATTGTTTTATATATATTTTATTATTTTATTGTTTCCCTTCAATGTGACTTTACCGAAAGAGCTAAGAATAATACTCTGATAATTTATGCATTGCCCTTGAAACTGATTGGTCCACACCAGAGACAGCTTTTCTTAGAGCCTAGTCTATGGTTCACCAGAAAAAAGGGGAAAGACCCTATTAGTATATTTTGGTACTGGCAAAGGAGGCCTCACGATGGCTATGGAGATGTTGACTACCTCGCCTGGTATGCAAGAGGTCGTAGGTTCGAACCCGACTCTGACGCCTGCTGCCGTATATTTGGAGTATGTGTGTGTGCGTCTCTCTCTCTCTCCTGGTCACGTGGATTTTTCCCCTCTACATTTACAATCAGCATCTCCACGCGTTCAGAGTAGTTCACTGCTGGTCGAGCTGCTGTCGTTTGTGATGACCAGGTTGCTTCTGAGAAAGAGTTACGTAGCTCAGTGGGGCGTTGCACCTGGCAAATTGTTTAGTAGTTTAGCGCCTTGCAAGAGATGGCATCTCTATTAAACTGCTGAGGGAAGCTGGCGATTGTGTTTAAGCTGCCCTAAATGACATCATTACCTGTACGTATGTACGTTGAACTTCCTTGGTACCGGATATAGCCAACCACGCTAATTGCAGGTGCTGGGGAAGGACAACAATCTAAAGAAAACAACAACAAGCAGTTCTAAACAAAATAGTTTTAAAATGTGTATAGTGTAGTGTATGGTGTGGCGTAGTGTGTTATGTTTGTAGTGTAGTATGTAGTGCATAGTGTAGTGTGCCAGCCGTGTTAATCGGTGCCAAATAAGTTCAACATACGTACGTACTACACTATACATGATGTACTACACTATAGACTACTATACACTGCACCAGTGGTTCTTAACCTTATTTGAGGTACTGAACCCTGCAAGCTTCATCAGTGCATTCACCGAAACCTTCATAATTGGAACAATAAAGTATGATTTCTTCAAAACATAGGTATATATTTTATTAGTGCGAACCTTGCTATACTGTGTGTGTCTTGAACCCCTGGGGTTCGATCGAACCCTGGTTAAGAACCACTGCACTACACTATACACTACACTATACACTACACTATACACTACACTATACACTACACTATACACTACTATACACTACACTATACACTACACTATACACTACTATATACTACTATACACTACACTATACACTACACTATACACTACTATACACTACACTATACACTACACTATACACTACTATACACTACACTATACACTACTATATACTACTATACACTACACTATACACTACACTATACACTACACTATATACTGCGATACACTATACTATACACTACTATGTACTCTACACTATATACTACACTGTATACTATGATACACTATATACTAATATACTATATACTACTATACACTACTCTTCACTTTACTACATACAACACATACACTACACCACTCTGTTAGCTGACCACGCTAATAGGAGGTGCTGAGCATGCCCCCCGGTGTCGACGTTGGTTCAAATTGAAGCCCCCGGACCCTCCCTCCCCCCCCCCTTTTTTTTTTCCTCCGAACATTGCGTCGGACGCAACGACAGGAAGAGAGCTCCGACGGGAGGGGCGGCGCGGGGCGCAAGATCCCGGACGAGCCCCCAGCGGGCGGCGCGAGAGGCCGCCGCCCGCCGCCGCCAATCGGACGGGGAGCGGGCGCGGGGGGGGCGCGGGGGCGGCGCCCCCCGGCGGAGGCAGGAGGAGGCCGCACGCGTGCGGCGAGTGCGGCAAGGCGTTCGCGCGGCCCTCCGACCTGGAGAAGCACTCGAGGACGCACACGGGCGAGAGGCCGCACGCGTGCGGACAGTGCGGCAAGGCGTTCGCGACGCGCTACAACCTGCGGACGCACGCGCGGACGCACACGGGCGAGAAGCCGTACGTCTGCGGCCGGTGCGGCTGGGGCTTCGCGCAGAACGGCCACCTCAAGAGGCACTTGAGGAGACACTCCAGGACGTACACGCCGCAGTGACAGAGGCCTCGAGAGCCGGCGGGGGGGGGGGGGCGGGTGTTGTCTACGTCGGTAGCGACGGCAGATGTCGCCGTGCTCCTGCAACGCTATCGGCCCCCACCGTGTCAAATGAAGATAAACTTTTTTTTTTATTTGAACAGCTGTGAGCACCCACTCAGCTGCTACGTAGTGGCTCTTTTGTCAGGAGCGGCGGTAACCTGGCCAAAACGTCGGCGTTTTTTGTTATTTTCTTTGAACCTATCTACGTGACTTTACCGAAAGACCCAAAGACCCAAAGAATACTCAACCAAGTGGCCGATATCATCGTCATCGTCACGAGGAAATTCATAGCAGCAGCCAAATTAGCTAAATGTGTGTTTCTACAGACTCATAGAGACCCATACAGACCCACAGAGACTCACAAGGACCCAGAGAGACTCATACTCAGAGACCCGCAGAGACCCATGCTCATTGAGACTCACAGATATTCATAGAGACCCATACAGGCCCACAGAGACTCACAAAGACCCAGAGAGACTCATGCTCATTGAGACTCACGGAGATTCATAGAGACCCATACTAATATTAAACTATATTTTATTTTACCAGGTAAGGCCCACTGAGCCTTGTAGCTCGTGGCATGTCTGGGATATACGGCCGGTGATACAAACAAAAAGACGTTGCATTTTATCTGTCACGTTACCAAACCAAAACTAAACTTTTTACTTTTCGATTTAAAGCTTTCATGACTGCAAGGATTCATCTTCTTGGTTCGGTAAAGTCACGTAGAATGAGAATAAAACAATAAAACAAAATAAGACAATAAAATTCTCACGACGTTTCGGCCACAATACAAGTAGCCTTCTTCAGGTGAAGGAACAGAACTGTCGGGACGACAGCGCCTCTGTGTAATGAGTCTATGGGTCTCTGTGTAATGAGTCTATGGGTCTGTGTGATGAGGCTATGGGTCTCTGTGTGATGAGGCTATGGGTCTCTGTGTGTGATGAGTCTATGGGTCTTTGTGTGTAATGAGGCTATGGGTCTCTGTGTAATGAGTCTATGGGTCTCTGTGATGAGCCTATGGGTCTGTGTGATGAGTCTATGGGTCTGTGTGATGAGCCTATGGGTCTCTATGTGATGGGGTTATGGGTCTCTGTGTAATGAGTCTATGGGTCTCTGTGTAATGAGTCTATGGGTCTCTGTGTAATGAGTATGGGTCTCTGTGATGAGTCTATGGGTCTGTGTAATGAGTCTATGAGTCTGTGTGATGAGCCTATGGGTCTCTATGTAATGGGGTTATGGGTCTCTGTGAGATGAGGCTATGGGTCTCTGTGTGATCAGTCTACTGACGAAAACTAAACTTTTATTTGACCAGGTAAACACCCACTTAGTTGCTGTGTAGTAGCTCTTGTTCAGAAGCGACCGGGCCATCACAAATGATAGCAGCTCCGCCAAATGGCTTATCACCATGACATTTAAAGCAGCAGCCGAATACTCTAAACGCGTGGTGATGTTGATTCTAAATGTGGAGGGAACAATCGGAGGGACCTGGACAAAAATTCACGGGGAGAGAGAGACACGCAGACTCCATATATACAGCAGCAGGCATCGTCAGGGTCGGGATAGAACCCATGACCTGTAAACCAGGCGAGGTAGTCAACATCTCCTAGCCACCGTGATGATGACGAGAGAGAGACGCAGACTCCAAATAAACAGCAGCAGCAGGCGTCGTCAGGGTCGGGATAGAACTCACGACCTCCTGTACACCAGGCGAGGTAGTCAACATCTCCTCGGCACCACGGGGCCCACTTAACCACACAGATTCACAATGTAGTGGTTCACCCTCTGGGCGCTCGGGGTTAACCATCGACTATCCATCATCGGATTATCGGGGTTGTTGATTAAATCTTGATTGAAAACTCACGTCTCTAGAGCTGCTGCTTGTTGTGTTTAGTGTCGTTGACTACGTAGGGTGTGAAAAAAGTTCAACATACACACACTATACTATACACTACACACTACACTACACATTAGTATACACTACACTATAAATTAGTATACACTACACTATGCACTACACTATACATTAGTATACACTACACTATACACTACACTATACATTAGTAGACACTACACTATACACTACACTACTATACACTACACTATGCACTACACTACACATTAGTATACACTACACTATACACTACACTATACATTAGTATACACTACACTACACATTAGTATACACTATACACTACACATTAGTATACACTACACTACATTAGTATACACTACACGACTATACACTACACTATGCACTACACTTCACAGTATACACTACACTATGCACTACACTACACATTAGTATACATTACACTATACATTAGTATACACTACACTACACATTAGTATACACTACACTATCCACTACACTACACATTAGTATACACTACACTATACACTACACTATACATTAGTATATACTACACTATACACTACACTACACATTAGTATACACTACACTACTATCCACTACACTGCACATTAGTATACACTACACTACACATTAGTATACACTACACTATACACTACACTATACATTAGTATGCACTACACTATACACTACACTATACATTAGTATACACATCACGATGCAATACACTACACAATAGTATACACTACACTATACACCACACTATACAGTATACACTACACATTAGTATACACTACACTATACACTACACTACTATACACTACACATTAGTATACACTACGCTAATCGTGGGTAAAGGGACTTTTCTGCGGTGCTTTCATTGAACTTGCAGACCAAGACGATTGATTTTATTCACAAATTTAATGATGCCAGAAAGTCATTTTCACCTCGGCGGCTTCGTCAACAAACATTTGCAGGTTCTGGGGTATTCATGCGTCATTATATTGAATAAAAAAAAGTTTTATCATATAGAGTTGATGTTTAATTTCACTTTTTCACAAATTATAGGCAAAATAAATCAGATGGACCCCCCTACTCTGCCTGGTTAGTTGCAGGAGGTCACGGGACAGACCTAGCAGGTGCCATTGGTTGGCTGACTGAGATGACTGCTGGTAGATGCACCACCAGCTGTACCCCCTACTCTACTAACTTGCTGCATTTTAGCCGCCCGGCACTCTGCTCGTTGTTGTGAGCGTCGCTCCTCTGCCCTCAGTTGTAGTTGGAGGGCGACTGCCTCCAACAGCCCAGCAGCACTACACACACACTACACACACTAGACACTCACTACACACAATACACACACACTTGCACACTACACACACTGCACACACACTACACAGACTATACACACACTACATACACAATACACACACTACACACACACACTACACACACACTACACACACTACACGCACACTACACACACACTACACACACTACACACACATGTAGTGGAGTAGACAATACACGTGGGTAAGTTGGCCATATACAGTACATACAAACAGTGTGGGTCACGTAAGTTCGATCAGGTGATGGAGTCACGGGTGGCGTAAACAAGCCAAAGTAATTAAGGGAGTCAAGGGACGAGGGCTGTGATTGGTCGAGAGGCTGTTAGCGTTAAGTGGCAACGTCACGGAGTCTGGGCCGTTGGACAGGTGCGGAGCTGGCGGGATAATGCCGGCGAGGCACGTGGCAATTAATTAAGGCTGATTGGAAAGGGGATAAAAACGCTAGGTGATTTGGACGGCGAGGGGAGTTGTTGGCGAGAAGTGGAGACAGCAGCGGGTAGAGAGAGATGCGAAGAGTGGAAGCCCGGCAAGTGTTAGTGGGAAATAGATTGAGAGCCGAACCCAGAGGACAATACATAGCGATAGCGAGGGTTAGCGTGAGCAGAGTGGAGATTACGGTATAGGTAGGTACAGGGAGAGTTAGCGATAGACAAGTCACTGCGTGTGAAGAGATAGACAGAGTCACTGTGTGTGAAAAGATAGACAGAGTCACTGTGTGTGAAGAGATAGACAAGTCACTGTGTGTGAAGAGATAGACAAGTCACTGTGTGTGAAGAGATAGACAAGTCACTGTGTGTGAAGAGATAGACAGGTCACTGTGTGTGAAGAGATAGACAGGTCACTGTGTGTGAAGAGATAGACAAGTCACTGTGTGTGAAGAGATAGACAGAGTCACTGTGTGTGAAGAGATAGACAGAGTCACTGTGTGTGAAGAGATAGACAGAGTCACTGTGTGTGAGGAGATAGACAAGTCACTGTGTGTGAGGAGATAGACAGAGTCACTGTGTGTGAAAAGATAGACAGAGTCACTGTGTGTGAAGAGATAGACAAGTCACTGTGTGTGAAGAGATAGACAAGTCACTGTGTGTGAAGAGATAGACAAGTCACTGTGTGTGAAGAGATAGACAAGTCACTGTGTGTGAAGAGATAGACAGAGTCACTGTGTGTGAGGAGATAGACAGGTCACTGTGTGAAGAGATAGACAAGTCACTGTGTGTGAAGAGATAGACAGGTCACTGTGTGTGAAGAGATAGACAGGTCACTGTGTGTGAAGAGATAGACAGGTCACTGTGTGTGAAGAGATAGACAGGTCACTGTGTGTGAAGAGATAGACAAGTCACTGTGTGTGAAGAGATAGACAAGTCACTGTGTGTGAGGAGATAGACGAGTCACTGTGTGTGAGGAGATAGACGAGTCACTGTGTGTGAGGAGATAGACAGAGCCACTGTGTGTGAAGAGATAGACAGAGTCACTGTGTGTGAAGAGATAGACAGAGTCACTGTGTGTGAGGAGATAGACAGGTCACTGTGTGTGAGGAGATAGACAGAGCCACTGTGTGTGAAGAGATAGACAAGTCACTGTGTGTGAGGAGATAGACGAGTCACTGTGTGTGAAGAGATAGACAGAGTCACTGTGTGTGAAGAGATAGACAGAGTCACTGCGTGTAAGGAGATAGACAAGTCACTGTGTGTGAGGAGATAGACAAGTCACTGTGTGTGAGGAGATAGACAAGTCACTGTGTGTGAGGAGATAGACAAGTCACTGTGTGTGAAGAGATAGACAAGTCACTGTGTGTGAAGAGATAGACAAGTCACTGTGTGTGAAGAGATAGACAAGTCACTGTGTGTGAAGAGATAGACAGAGTCACTGTGTGTGAAGAGATAGACAGAGTCACTGTGTGTGAGGAGATAGACAGGTCACTGTGTGTGAGGAGATAGACAGGTCACTGTGTGAAGAGATAGACAAGTCACTGTGTGTGAAGAGATAGACAGAGCCACTGTGTGTGAAGAGATAGACAGAGTCACTGTGTGTGAAGAGATAGACAGAGCCACTGTGTGTGAAGAGATAGACAAGTCACTGTGTGTGAGGAGATAGACAGAGTCACTGTGTGTGAGGAGATAGACAAGTCACTGTGTGTGAGGAGATGGACGAGTCACTGTGTGAAGAGATAGACAAGTCACTGTGTGTGAAGAGATAGACAAGTCACTGTGTGTGAGGAGATAGACAGAGTCACTGTGTGTGAAGAGATAGACAAGTCACTGTGTGTGAGGAGATAGACAGAGTCACTGTGTGTGAGGAGATAGACAAGTCACTGTGTGTGAGGAGATAGACGAGTCACTGTGTGAAGAGATAGACAGAGTCACTGTGTGTGAAGAGATAGACAAGTCACTGTGTGTGAAGAGATAGACAGAGTCACTGCGTGTAAGGAGATAGACAAGTCACTGTGTGTGAGGAGATAGACAAGTCACTGTGTGTGAGGAGATAGACAAGTCACTGTGTGTGAGGAGATAGACAAGTCACTGTGTGTGAAGAGATAGACAAGTCACTGTGTGTGAAGAGATAGACAAGTCACTGTGTGTGAGGAGATAGACAGAGTCACTGTGTGTGAGGAGATAGACAGGTCACTGTGTGTGAAGAGATAGACAAGTCACTGTGTGTGAAGAGACAGAGCCACTGTGTGTGAAGAGACAGAGTCACTGTGTGTGAGGAGAGAGACAAGTCACTGTGTTTGAGGAGATAGACAGGTCACTGTGTGTGAGGAGATAGACAGGTCACTGTGTGTGAAGAGATAGACAAGTCACTGTGCGTGAAGAGATAGACAGGTCACTGTGTGTGAAGAGATAGACAGGTCACTGTGTGTGAAGAGATAGACAGAGTCACTGTGTGTGAGGAGAGAGACAAGTCACTGTGTTTGAGGAGATAGACAGAGTCACTGTGTGTGAGGAGATAGACAGGTCACTGTGTGTGAAGAGATAGACAAGTCACTGTGTGTGAAGAGATAGACAAGTCACTGTGTGTGAAGAGATAGACAGAGTCACTGTGTGTGAAGAGATAGACAGAGTCACTGTGTGTGAAGAGATAGACGAGTCACTGTGTGTGAAGAGATAGACGAGTCACTGTGTGTGAGGAGATAGACAATCCACTTTGTGTGAAGAGAGACAAGTCACTGTGTGTGAAGAGATAGACAGAGTCACTGTGTGTGAGGAGATAGACAAGTCACTGTGTGTGAGGAGATAGACAGAGCCACTGCGTGTGAAGAGATAGACAAGTCACTGTGTGTGAGGAGATAGACAAGTCACTGTGTGTGAGGAGATAGACAAGTCACTGTGTGTGAGGAGATAGACAAGTCACTGTGTGTGAAGAGATAGACAAGTCACTGTGTGAAGAGATAGACAGGTCACTGTGTGTGAAGAGATAGAGGAGTCACTGTGTGTGAAGAGATAGACAAGTCACTGTGTGTGAAGAGATAGACAAGTCACTGTGTGTGAAGAGATAGACAGAGCCACTGTGTGTGAAGAGATAGACAGGTCACTGTGTGTGAAGAGATAGACAAGTCACTGTGTGTGAAGAGATAGACAGAGTCACTGTGTGTGAAGAGATAGACAGGTCACTGTGTGAAGAGATAGACAAGTCACTGTGTGTGAGGAGATAGACGAGTCACTGTGTGTGAAGAGATAGACGAGTCACTGTGTGTGAAGAGATAGACGAGTCACTGTGTGTGAAGAGATAGACGAGTCACTGTGTGTGAGGAGATAGACAGAGTCACTGTGTGTGAGGAGATAGACAAGTCACGGTGTGTGAGGAGATAGACAAGTCACTGTGTGTGAAGAGATAGACAGGTCACTGTGTGTGAAGAGATAGACAAGTCACTGTGTGTGAAGAGATAGACAGTCACTGTGTGTGAAGAGATAGACGAGTCACTGTGTGTGAGGAGATAGAGAGAGATCCACTGTGTGTGCGGGGAGTGAAGAAGAGACTGTGTGGGGAGACAAGGAGTATGAGCGGACGGTGCTGAGGGGAATTCGAGTGTTCGAGTTGGCGGAGCGCGGAGAGGAGAAATTATATATAGTGTGTGTGTGTGAAATTATATAGTGTGTGTGAAATTATATAGTGTGTGTGAAATTATATAGTGTGTGTGTGTGAAATTATATAGTGTGTGAAATTATATATAGTGTGTGTGTGTGAAATTATATATAGTGTGTGTGTGTGAAATTATATATAGTGTGTGTGTGTGTGAAATTATATATAGTGTGTGTGTGTGAAATTATATATAGTGTGTGTAATGATATAGTGTGTATAGTGTGTGTGTGTAATGATATAGTGTGTGTGAAATTATATAGTGTGTGTGTAATGATATAGTGTGTTTGTCTGTGTGTGTGATTATATATATAGTGTGTGTAATGATATAGTGTGTGTTTGTCTCTGTGTGATTATATATAGTGTGTTTGTCTGTGTGTGTGCGGAACGATGGAAATAAAAGTGACGGTGGACAAAAGGTGATTGTCGTCCGAGTGAATCCAAGGCACTACATACACACAGACACACACTACACGCACACTACACACACACTATACACACACTACACACACACACCACACACACACAAACACTACATACACTACACACACACCACACACACCACACACCCGGGACCATTTGATGCCGTCTCCCCCCCCTCTCTCTCTCCATCCCCTGTCGTGTTCGCTCCTTGTCTCCTGCCCGTGCGTCTCCCTACCCGTAGAGACCCCCTTCAATCCTCAACGCCCCCTAACCCCCTCCACCAGCCCCCTGCTCCAGTCCTCCAACCCCTCCCCCCGTCTGTTGTCGTCGTTCTCGATTATCCGCTTGTGCGGTTTATCCGATTTGCGGATTAACCCGCGCGCCCGAGATTTTGACATGAATCAATAACTCGTCGATTTCCCCTTAAGCCCAAATTAATATTCTAAAAGCAGTTCTACATTGTTGGGAATGTTCACTACAAGTCACACTGTGCTTAAACCGGACAAATATGTTGCTCCAGTTCATCTGAATTCAACGCCATCGCCCCTACAGTACAGTAGTTGCCATAACTTTACAACGGTGGGCTGAGCTTGATTGATGCTGATTGGCTGTGGCTCTGCTGTCATCCACTCAGTGGGGCTGAGTTAGATTGATGCTGATTGGCTGTGGCTCTGCTGTCATACACTCAGTGGGGCTGAGTTTGATGCTGATTGGCTGTGGCTCTGTTGTCATGCGCTCAGTGGGGCTGAGTTTGATGTTGATTGGCTGTGGCTCTGCTATAATCCAATTAGTGGGGCTGAGTTTGATTGATGCTGATTGGCTGTGGCTCTGCTATCATCCACTCCGTGGGGCTGAGTTAGATTGATGCTGATTGGCTGTGGCTCTGCTATCATCCACTTAGTGGGGCTGAGTTTGATTGATGCTGATTGGCTGTGGCTCTGTTGTCATCCAATTAGTGGGGCTGAGTTTGATTGATGCTGATTGGCTGTGGCTCTGTTGTCATGCGCTCAGTGGGGCTGAGTTTGATTGATGCTGATTGGCTGTGGCTCTGTTATCATCCACTTAGTGGAGCTGAGTTTGATTGATGCTGATTGGCTGTGGCTCTGTTATCCACTACCTGGGGCTGAGTTTGATTGACCACAAATGTTTGTTCTTCTCATTAACAAACTACATTTTCTTAACTTAAAATGTATACCTATACGAGTTGTTTTTTGGCATGGAGATTCGCGGAAAATGCGATATTCGTTGTATTATCCACGATGTTGGATTATCCGCGACCAGTCCTCCCCTTCTTTAACGTGTCGGGAAATCTGTAGCTTCCTGTATTTGTCAAACTCACTCTCCCCCACCCCCACCCCATCTATCCCCCTGCCGCCTGGGTTCACGACTGTACCCCATCGACTGTACCCCATCGGTCGCTACGTTCGAAATCCAACTACCCGCAATCCCGAGGAGCGTCCGCGCGTGTTGCAAAAATCGCGAGTTTTGTCCGCTGCCGTTCAACCAGAAAACCTCGAGTTGCACAAATGGAAAAGAACGTGCGAGCGTGTCAATGGAGGGGAGAGCGAGCAAGGGCATTGGGCTACTGTATGGGATGAGTCGCTGAACGAGGGGGCGGAATGAGTGAACGCGGCCTGACTGAGAATGAAAATGAAGGATTCATCAAGACGGAAAAAAAGTATATACATCCCAAAGTCTTCCGAACCTCGTGTATTACTTGCCGATGTAAAACAGGGGTGAAGATGTTGATTTAAAGATTTCGTGACTGCAGAGATTCATATTCTTGGTTCTTTCGGTAAAGTCACCACGTAGAAGGGAAACGATAAAGTAATAAAAATATAAAGCAATAAAATTCTCACGATGTTTCGACTGCAACACGAGCAATCGTCATCAGGTGTGAAAACCACAGCAAGAACAATTATTGCCGTGGTTTTCACACCTGATGACGATTGCTGCTCGTGTTGCAGTCGAAACGTCGTGAGAATTTTATTGTTTTACATTTTTATTATTTTATTGTTTCCCTTCTACGTGGTGACTTTACCGAAAGAACCAAGAATAGGGGTGAAGATGTTGAAGTTGTCATCCGTTGGTTTTTCTTTTTTTTTCCTTTACAAATGCAATCGGTTTACTTTGGCAAGCGTTGCGGTCACGTGGGCACTGGGTTCACCGATCCATCGGCGAGTGCATAAGGGGTGAGTGACCCTGGTCGGTCTGCTCCCCAGATCATCTATCCGCTTGTGGAGGTGATTCGTTATCATTCTGAAAATGTTTCGTTTACTTAAAACCGAAACAGGAGCAGCCTGAATTTTTATTTAAAGCTTTCGTGACTGCAGGGAATTCACATTCTTGGTTCTTTCGGTAAAGTCACCACGTAGAAGGGAAACGATAAAATAACAAAAATATAAAACAATAAAATTATCACGACGTTTCGACTGCAACACAAGCAGCAATCATCATCAGGTGTGAAAACCACAGCAAGAAAATTTGAAAAAAAAAATAACCGCCACTTTTTTCAAATTTTCTTGCTGTGGTTTTCACACCTGATGATGGTTGCTCGTTTTGCAGTCGAAAACGTCGTGAGAATTTTATCGTTTTATATTTTTATTCTTTTATCGTTTCCCTTCTACGTGGTGACTTTACCGAAAGAACCAACAATAGGAGCAGCCTGGTTAAACAACAACTCTGGCCGTCGCCTGACGAGGCTGGATGTCACGGCACTCGAATTCTAAACGTTGTAGTGGGTTTACTCTACGACACACAAACCGGTTAGTGCTGTACTAGTCATGAATTGGCACGTTTTGTTTCCGTGACAAACCCCTTACTAATTGGCAGTGTCGGGCGGTGACGTCAGGTTCAACGACACGGCATTTAAATGTACGCGATCTAACCCAGAATAACCCCTATAATATGGATAATATTGGTCGCGAACGCCTACTACTACTACTGCTAAGGTGTTAAACTGTATGGCTTAAGAGTCTGCGATGAAACAAAAGAAGTATATACAGGGTGCTTCAAAAAAAAGTGATGACACTTGTGAGAATTTGCAATGATACCACGAGAAATGTGCCCCTCCGGGCTCTGGAGGACCACCTGGGGAAGATTCCAGGCGTGAGTTGACAACGATGGCGAACGAGTGGGAGACTAAATTTTGATTTAAAGCTTTCGTGACTGCAGTGATTCATATTCTTGGTTCTTTCGGTAAAGTCACCACGTAGAAGGGAAACAATAAAATAATAAAATATTATTTAAAACAATAAAATTCTCACGACGTTTCGACTGCAACACAAACAGTCATCATCAGGTGTGATGATGAGGTGTGATGAAGACTTTGTGTTACAGTCGAAATGTCGTGAGAATTTTATTGTTTGATATATTTTTTATTGTTTCCAAGAATATGAATCGCTGCAGTCACGAAAGCTTTAAATCAAAATTTAAGTGGGAGACTCTTTATTCTTGGTTCTTTCGGTAAAGTCACCACGTAGAAGGGCAACAATAACCGCCACTTTTTTCAAATTTTCTTGCTGTGGTTTTTGCACCTGATGACGATTGCTGCTCGTGCTGCAGTCAAAACGTCGTGAGAATTTTATTGTTTCATATCTTTGTTATTTTATTGTTTCCCTTCTACGTGGTGACTTTACCGAAAGAACCAAGAATGTGTAAATGCGATTTGCATGTCAATGTGAGCTTGCATCAAAGCAGCCTCTCTCTTTCTTCCGCCTGATGACGATTGCTTGCGTTGCGATCAGAACGTCGTGATCTGTTATTGTTTCTACCTACGTGACTTTAACGGAAGGACCAAAGGGAATTTGTTATCATGTCACGGTGCATTATCCGTTCTTTTTTCCATATCAGTGTTAAAACACTTTTTGAAGCACCCTGTATATACGGAAAGCGGCAAAACGATCCCCCACTGGTTTTCAAATGGGAGGCAAAAAAAACAAAACCCCCATTCGGGACACGCAAGGTTTTCACTCGAGCGCGTGCGTCTTTGAGTGCCTCTTCAGATGACCGCTCTGCGCAAACCCCTCGCCGCACTCCTTGCACACGTGCGGCTTCTCGCCCGTGTGCGTCCTCACGTGCGCCGTCAGCGTGGAACTCTGCCCGAAGCCCCTGCCGCACTCCTTGCACACGTACGGCTTCTCGCCGCTGTGCGTCCTCCGGTGCTTCTCCAGATCCGAGCGCTGCGCGAAGCCCCGGCCGCACTCGGCGCACGCGTGCGGCCACTCGCCCGTGTGGGTCCTCGCGTGCGCGTTGAGGGTGGCGCGGAGGGCGAAGGCCCTGCCGCACTGGTCGCACGCGTACGGCCGCTCTCCCGTGTGGGTCCTGGCGTGCGCCTCCAGCGAGGAGCTCTGCGAGAACGCCTTGCCGCACTCCTTGCACGCGTGCGGCCTCTCGCCCGTGTGGGTCCTCGCGTGCGCGTTGAGGGTGGCGCGGAGGGCGAAGGCCTTGCCGCACTGGTCGCACGCGTACGGCCGCTCGCCCGTGTGGGTCCTGGTGTGCGCCTCCAGGGAGGAGCGCTGCGAGAACGCCCTGCCGCACTCCTCGCAAGCGTGCGGCCTCTCGCCCGTGTGGGTCCTCGCGTGCCTCTCCAGGTGGGAGGACAGCGCGAAGCCGCGGCCGCACTGGGCGCACACGTGCGGCTTCTCGCCCGTGTGCGTCCTGCGGTGGATCTTCAGGTCGGACGACCTCGCGAAGCCCTTGCCGCACTCGGCGCACGCGTGAGGCCACTCTCCCGTGTGCGTCCTGCGGTGGATCTTCAGGTCGGACGAGCGCGTGAACCCCTTGCCGCACTCGGCGCACGCGTACGGCTTCTCGCTCGCGTGCTTCCCGGCGTGCGCCTCCAGGTGGGAGCTCTGCACGAACCCCTTGCCGCACTCGGCGCACACGTGCGGCTTCTCGCCCGTGTGAATCCTGAAGTGGATCTTCAGGTCGGACGACCGCGTGAAGCCCTTGCCGCACTCGGTGCACACGTGCGGCTTCTCGCCGGTGTGCGTCCTCCGGTGCTCCTCCAAGGAGTAGCGCTGCGCGTAGCCCTTGCCGCACTCCTTGCACACGTGCGGCCACTTCCCGGTGTGCGATATGAAGTGCGTCTCCAAGTTGTAGCGCGTCACGAACCTCTTCCCGCACTCCGTGCACGCGTGCGGCTTCTCGCCCGTGTGCGTCCTCGCGTGCTCCTCCAGGTGGGAGCGCTGCGCGAACTCCTTCCCGCAGTCGGCGCACGCGTGCCTCCGCCGGTCGCCGGCGACCGCCGCGCACGGCGGCGCCGCGGCTCCCAGCGGCTTGCCGCACCGGGCGCAGGAGGCTCCCGGCGTGGCGGCCGCGCGTCCGGCGTCGTCCGTCCCCGTCCCCGGAGGTCGCCCGCCCGCCTCGCACTCCTCGCACAGGAGTTCCGCTCCTGTCGCGTCGTCCGCCGCAAAATGCAGAGTTCGATGTTGAACGACACGAAGAACGACAAGGTGCCGGGGTTCGGCGAACGGCAGCGCCGTTAAGGCTCTAGCTCCGCAGCTTCCCTTTTCTTTGGCGTACGGGAGGCCCGGGACCGGTTCAGATAATCGCCGTCACCGGTGTTGGTGGCCGTGAACGGGAATCGAACTCAGGTCGCCGGGTTTGTAGCGCTAACCGCTACACTGCCGCTCCCCGCACTCCACGTGACAACAACCGCCATTCGCCACGAAGTGACGGTGACGTCGCCACGGCGCTTGTGCCAGGCTAGGTGCACATTGAGGCCACGTGAAGTGTCGAACACCCGCTGGCAGGAGGTCACGGGGCAGACCCAGGTGCCACGGGTCGACTGACTGAGATGACTGGCTGATGCACCACCTGTGCCCCCTACTGTGCCAACCTGCTGTGCTTTAGCCACCCGGCGCTCCGCTCGTTGTTGTGAGCGTCGCTCCTCCGCCCTCCGTTGTTTTTGGAGGGCGACTGCCTCCAACTGCCCAGTAGCGTCCTTCACGAGCCTCCTCCACAGAGGCCGATCGTGACACCGCTGGTTCCAGTTATTGTGAGTCCACTAAGCTCCACATCCTCCTGTACCACATCACTCCATCTCTTCTCTAGCCAGTCCCACACCTGTTTAGCCCCCTCTAACCAGCTGAACAAAAGCTGTTTAGGCATGCGGTGGCTGGGCAAGTAGGCGGCATGACCCAGCCAACGCAGCCTTGCCTGCCGGAGAAGCTCACTGATGGGACTTTGTCCAGATCTTTCAAGGATTTGTGAGCTCCTCACATAATTCAGCCTGGTTAAAACTAGGATGGATCGTAGGCAGGCCAGCCTGGATGTTTCGAACCAGCGAATTATGTTCCAAAAATAGAAAAGGAAGGGAATGACTGTGGCCGAGAAGACCTGAAGCTTCTTGTGGAGCAACAAACCAGGTAGCTTCCACACAGCGTTACGCAACCGATGAAAAGATAATGCAGCTCGACTGATTTGGAGTGAGACCTCTGCTGTCAAAGCAGAGCTGGTCATAAGCACACTGCTCAGGTATGGAAAACTCTCCACTGTTTGCACAACTTCCACAACACCAATGGGGAGTTGAAGGGGTGGAGTATGGCACAAAATAACCAAGCAGGTGCTTAGATTTGGAGGGGCTTATGATGAGGCCCCACCTCTTGGTAGCATGCTCCAGGTTCAGCAGCAGTGCCTTCAACTCCTCCTCAGAGTGAGCAGCAATCACCAGATCATCAGTATACATAACATGGTTGACCAATGGGAGCGCTCCCTCGACTGCACCCGGGCATCAATCAGTCTCCCATTGTATCTGTACCAGATGGAAATTCCTCTGGTACAGTCATGGAACACTTCTCGAATTACGTGATTGAATTAGATGTAAAATAATGTAGGTGTACGAGGACATCCCTGTCACACCCCAAGGTGAACAGGGAACGGCTCCGACTCCCGGTCACGTAGCTTTATCCGGGCCCGCCCTCCATAATGTAGGTCCGTAATAATTGTGAACATAGAGTCAGGGACACCGAAATCATGAAGAACAACCCAGAGCCCAGGCCTATTGATGGTCTCATAGGCTTTGACCAGGTCAATAAAGCAGATATGTAGGTCTTGCTGGAATTCATTACACCTCTGCTGTAGCGGATGGACAGAAAATGTGGAGGTTTAACCATTTAGGCTTTCGCGACCAATATTCTTCACAATAAACGTTTTTGGGTTAGATCACGTTATTTATAAATGTGTCGTAACCCTCCACCACCTGACATGGTCACTCAGTAAAAGAAGTGTCACGTTGACAAAAGACAAATAGTTCACTACTTTAGCCCACCGGTGTGTTGAGTGAATCCACAACATTTACAACTTTTTTGTGGGTGTACATCTACACATTTATAAATAACGCGATCTAACCCAAAAAAGTTTATTATGAAGAAAATATGGCGTCTGTGCAGGACCGCCCTGGCCTGAAACCACATTGGGGCTCCGCAAGCCTCTCTTCAGCGTGCCTGGCAAGGGGCGATGTTGAATAATCCTTGCCAGGACCTTTCCCGGCACTGAGGAGGGAGATGCCCCTGTATTTGTTACAGTCTGTGCGGTCCCCCTTCTAAAAGATGGGGACCACCAGGGCATCCTTCCAATCCTGCGGAACCCGTCCAGTGGTCCAAACTGTTATTGTCACATAAGGCGGTCTGCACACAAACACCACCCTTTTCCTGGTCTCAGACATTAAATCACCTTCCGTACTTCCTCAACAGATGGCACTTTGGCCAGCCATGCCCAGGGGGTGACTATTTCTTCCAATATTTGAGGCACCGCAGCCTCAGAAGAGTCATCCCCAATTGCCCCATGATGTTTTCCAGGCGAAGGGATTTCCCCTCCCCAAAGAACTCAGAAATGCTCCGCAAATCTGCAAACCTGGTCCAAGGGGTCGGAGATCACCTTTCTTTCACCTAAGGATGGTGAAAGGTGTGGCACTGCAAGTAACTTTTTTGATGGAGTGTACACCCACCACCGGAGCGGAAGAATGGCAGGCTCATCTTACAGATGACAAGTCGATGGTCAGAGGGCAGATCAGCTCCACGGTAGGTCCTGGTGTCAAGGACATGGGCTCGCATCTGCTGGTCCGTCACTATGTAGTCCAGCAGATGTTCTTGCTTGGACCCGGCATGCATCCATGATGTTGTGTGGATGCGCCGATGCCGGAACAGCGTGTTGGTAATTACAAGCCCATGGGCTGCACAAAAGTCTAGCAGCCTCCTACCGTTGTTATTGAGCTGATCTGGCCCATGCCTTTATCAATCACTCCAGACCAGGTGCCAGCATCATGACCAACTCGGGCATTAATGTCACCCAACAGGATGACTCTATCCCGAGGTGCCACTTTAGCTAGCACCTGTGACAGTAGGTCATAGAAGCCATCTGACTCATCGGCCTTGCCTGAAACCCTCCAATGACGTTCATCTTCGGTGGGGGCGTAAGTAACCACCACCACCATTGCTCGCCTCCCGTTTAATGGGGAAAGCTATCCCACAGCACCTTGGGGCTTACAGCTTCCCACAACTCACCACCGCTAAACACAAACGCACACAGAGATTCACGCACAGGACACACGACACACACAGGACACGCACAGACACGCACACCCGGCCACACGCACGCTTCGTGTGACAGCCCCACGCGTAGTTTATGTCACCTCTCGTCGCCAATGCTTTTGCTGCCACACAACAGACGGGCGACCTGCGAGATGTGCCCCGACGAGTCTCCCACTAGCCGGCCACTCGCAGAGGGCGGCTACTTCCTCCAATGTTTTGAAGCGCCCCCCCCCCCCCCTCTGCGTTGGCCCGGGTTTTCACTCCGCCAAAAACAAAACGGTGGCCGTTTTCTCTCAAACGACGCCGGATTATGCCAAGCGTACGAGTCCCACAGTGGACATCGCTTCAGCTCGTGGCACGTCTGGGACATACGGCCGGCGATACAAGCAAGAAGACGTTGCATTTTGTCTGTCACGTTATCAAACTAAAACTAAACTTTGTACGTTACCAGGTGTAACGCCCCACTGAGCTACGTAGTCGATCTTTTTCAGAAGCGACCTGGCCATCACACAGTGATAGCTCAACAAAGTGGCTGATGTCATCACGTGGACATTTATAGCAGCAGTCAAATACTCTAAACGTCTATGGGTCTCTGTGTGATGGGGTCATGGGTCTCTGTGTAATGAGTCTATGGGTCTCTATGTAATGAGTCTATGGGTCTCTATGTAATGAGTCTAGGGGTCTCTATGTGATTAGTCTATGGGTCTCTGTGTAATGAGTCTATGGGTCTCTGTGTGATGACTCTATGGGTCTCTATGTGATGAGTCTATGGGTCTGCATTTGATGAGTCTATGGGTCTCTATGTAATGAGGCTATGGGTCTCTATGTAATGAGTCTATGGGTCTCTGTGTGATGGGGTTATAGGTCTCTGTGTGATGGGGTTATGGGTCTCTGCGTAATGAGTCTATGGATTTCTGTGTGATGGGGTTATGGGTCTCTATGTAATTAGTCTATGGGTCTCTATGTAATGAGTCAATGGGACTCTATGTAATGAGTCTATGGGTCTCTGTGTGATGGGGTTATAGGTCTCTGTGTGATGGGGTTATGGGTCTCTGCGTAATGAGTCTATGGATTTCTGTGTGATGGGGTTATGGGTCTCTATGTAATTAGTCTATGGGTCTCTATGTAATGAGTCAATGGGACTCTATGTAATGAGTCTATGGGTCTCTGTGTGATGGGGTCATGGGTCTCTGTGTAATGAGTCTATGGGTCTCTATGTAATGAGTCTATGGGTCTCTATGTAATGAGTCTAGGGGTCTCTATGTGATTAGTCTATGGGTCTCTGTGTAATGAGTCTATGGGTCTCTGTGTGATGACTCTATGGGTCTCTATGTGATGAGTCTATGGGTCTGCATTTGATGAGTCTATGGGTCTCTATGTAATGAGGCTATGGGTCTCTATGTAATGAGTCTATGGGTCTCTGTGTGATGGGGTTATAGGTCTCTGTGTGATGGGGTTATGGGTCTCTGCGTAATGAGTCTATGGATTTCTGTGTGATGGGGTTATGGGTCTCTATGTAATTAGTCTATGGGTCTCTATGTAATGAGTCAATGGGACTCTATGTAATGAGTCTATGGGTCTCTGTGTGATGGGGTTATGGGTGTCTGTGTGACGAGTCTATGGGTCTCTATGTAATGAGTTTATGGGTCTCTTTGTAATGAGTCTAAGGGTATCTACATAATGAGTCTATGGGTCTCTGTGTGATGACTCTATGGGTCTCTGTGTGATGAGGCTATGGGTCTCTATGTAATGAGTTTATGGGTCTCTATGTAATGAGTCTAAGGGTATCTACATAATGAGTCTATGGGTCTCTGTGTGATGACTCTATGGGTCTCTGTGTGACGAGTCTATGGGTCTAATGTAATGAGTTTATGGGTCTCTATGTAATGAGTCTAAGGGTATCTACATAATGAGTCTATGGGTCTCTGTGTGATGACTCTATGAGTCTCTGTGTGATGAGGTTATGGGTCTCTATGTAATGAGTCTATGGGTCTCTGTGTAATGACCCTATGGGTCTCTGTGTGATGAGGCTATGGGTCTCTGTGTAGTTAGTCTATGGGTCTCTATGTAACGAGGCTATGGGTCTCTATGTAATGAGTCTATGCGCCTTCATGTAATGAGTCTATGGGTCTCTGTGTGATGGGGTTATGGGTCTCTGTGTGACGAGTCTATGGGTCTCTATGTAATGAGTCTATGGGTCGCTACGTAATAAGTCTATGGGTCTCTGTGTGATGACTCTATGTGTCTTCATGTAATGAGTCTATACGCTAAAACTACACTTTTTATTTTACCAAGTAAGCCCCACTGAGCTGTGTGTTCTTTGTCAAATAAGCGACATGGCCACCACACGAATGATAGCAGCTCACCACAAGTGGCTTATCACGTGGGAGTCTACAGTAACAAAATTAACCTCAACGCGCGACGCCGATTGTAAACGGGGAGGGGAAAACCGCAGGAGCCGGGGAAAATTCCACGCCACCTCGGGGAGAGAGAGAGAGACACCAACGAAACTCCGAATGTAGTGCAGCTCAGGCTCACCGACATCCTCCTCCGACAACTCCACCTCGATGAAGTTTTGGTCCGCGGCAAAGAGACATCCGTGAGAATCCTCCGTCTCACGCGGCCCCTCGATTGCTTCTGTGGCTGCAACGTCAGAAAAAGCGCCACTGGGCTTTGGACGAGTTGGGGGGTGGGGGGGGTGAAACGCACCCGAAGATCGTGCAGTCAAGCTGTCAGCTGGGGACGTTGCCCCTTCCGCGTATTAACTGATGGGAGTTGGTCTCTCGGTTAACGGTGTTTCGTTGGTTCCGCGGGAAAAAAACGTCGTTAAGCAAAATTATCGTGAATCGAACATAGCGAATGCACGTTGAAGGCTTAATTTGATCGTGAGTTTAACCTTTTTCACCCTAAAAGGTACTGTTTTTCATCACGTTTCAACATGCAAGCTTAACAAATAAACGTTGTAAAAACATGTTAAAGCATTAATTTTAGTAGAAACATGAATAAATAATGCATAAATAGGGCATAAAAAGGTGCATAAAGCGCAGAAACATACACGTCAATCACTTATCAGCGCCCTACCTCATTACAGACCAACTCAGACCTTATTGGTCACCCCGTGACCCCCTAATGTATCTCAACGTTCATCCTACAAAGTCCCATCACAAGCGAGAGAAATATAAACAAATAGACAAAATAATGTTGCCCGTATTGAAACGGCTGTACGCCGTATGGACCTGAAACACTCAATTTCCCCGTACAAGAATACGGGGTAAAGCGTATGGGTTGACGCGGTATTCATAAAATAAAAAGTCTTACCTTAGGCCGAGAAGACGGATGGCTCAAGTATTCAAGAGAGCTGTTTCCAGAAGCAACGCAACATCAAACATGGAAAAGCCCGCAAGCCAGCCGCCCCCAAAACGCTCGTAAAAGGGGCGGTGGTCGCTGATTGGCTGAGGCCTGCCGGGTCCACTCGGGAGCGCTCCGATTGGCCGAAATTTGCGGCTCCGTGTGATATCGTACAACGCGCCGTCGATAAAAACAAAAAAAAGTATCGCGAACAGAAACAAGGGGAACCGCATGGGAGGCGGATCGCGAGTCTAAACATCGTTGCCCCGTGGCATCGTTAAACCGAGGGACCGCTGCATTGGCATCCTGCCACGGTTTGGTTCCTAACAATCTCAAAGCTGTCGTAGGGAAAGGGGGCCTCACCGTCATCCTCCACTTCCGTTTTCACCACGATCCTCAGGATCTCGGGGCTCAGGCTCCCCTCGTCCTCCTGCTTCACGACGGCGCCTGCAAAAGTGCGCATCGGCACAGACATCGGCACAGACATCGGCACAGACATCGGCACAGACATTGGCACAGAGACATTGACACAGACATCGGCACAGACGTCGGCACAGGCGTCGGCACAGACATCGGCACAGACATCGGCACAGACATTGGCACACACGTTGGCACACAAGTTGGCACAGACATCGGCACAGAGACATCGGCACAGAGAAGGCCTCGTCTCACGGTGACGAGGCCCTCACGGATCGTAGTGGGGAGGGTCAGAGACGGCGACTACGGGAAGACTTTGCCCGTAGTGGCTTTATCGATGGCGTGTTTTGGCGCCACACGGTTCACCTGATGAGCTCCGTTATCTGGGACACGGGGGGTGACGTTGTGGCCGTACACGGTTCACGTGATGAGTTCCGTTATGCGGGACACGACGGTACGACGCAAACGTTCGCCACGCATTCCCCGCGCGCATCCAGCCGTCCCAGTCGCCGAGGGCGTCGGTCATATGGACGTCGTGATGGCGAATCGTCAACGGTCAAGTGGCGGTGTCGGGGGCAAGCGTCGCTAGGAGCTGATGCGATCCCAGTCCGGGTCTTAACGACGGCCCTCAATCAAAATTCCCGTGGTGCCCGATTCCTTTTGACGTGGAGCCCGAGGCTCTATCCCGGCCTCTGGGGACTGTTTTATTTTAGGCCGGAGCAAGAGGCCCCACTGGACTGTGTAGCAGCTCATTTTTCAGAAGCGACCTGGCCATCAACAAATGACAACTCAACCACGTGGGGATTCAGAGGAGCCTAACAGAGCGATTTAAAGCTTTCGTGACTGCAAGGATTCATCTTCTTTGGTTCTTCAGGTAAACGTCGTGAGAATTTTATTGGTTTATTTTATTACTTTATTCTCATTCTACGTCGTGACTTTACTGAAAGAACCAAAGAAGACCTAACAGAGCGGTCCACGACAATTTGTTATTTGTTCACGGACCGCGGGGGGGGGGGTTCATCATTGGGGTCTTTCCCCCCCCTTTTCAAAGAAGCTCTCCGGCGACGTTTGTTTTGTACTCATTGTGGCCACGAGGGGTCAGCTTGTGGGCTCGCCAACACCGCGCGACTGTGGGGGGGAGGGGCCACGCGGGGACTCAAATAAGTGTGGGATTCTGACTTCTCACGAGGAGCGCGCAAACCTCAATCCCTCGCGTGCGCGGCTTTACAGTCGGGGTTCGCGCTCCAGTTGAGAATCTAACGCCGCCGCTGATCCGACAGGAAGCTGAGCTCAGGCGGTAATTTTGGGCGATGGGGAGCCGCTGTCAACACGGACGGTGAAGCTTCACGCGCTCGCCCACCGCTCTCGCCTCGTGCCGTGCGGCTCAGTTGCTAGCAGGCATCACGGACCGGTACCGGCCCGCGGCCCCGCGGAGTTGGGGACCCCGTGGCCTTAAAGTTCATAGCGGCATCTTCTGGGTTCTTTCGGTAAAGTTACCACGTAGAATGGAAATAAAATAATAATAAATCAAACGCAATAACTACTTTCTTTTTTAAATTTTATTACGTCTTGTTTTTCCTATTTTATTCCCATTCTTTGTGGTGACTTTACCGAAAGAACCAAGAAGATGAATCCCTGCAGTCACGAAAGCTTTAAATCGAAATTCATAGTGGCATTGTCTTTGTGCTGTCCGCCTTTTGGTGTGGTCCCCTGGTCTAAGACTGTTTGAGACGGGGCTCTAAAGAAAGCTGTGGACCAATCAGTTTCAAAGACAATGCATCATCATCATCTACTAGCGGAGCGTGGCGTTTGTTTGCATGTTCACCACAAGTACTGTGTTGTGTGCGGTTAATGCAGTAACTTGATTCCTCGCTAAAGGTTTCAGTTTGGCGTTTTAACATCTGAACGCCTCCTGTTTGACTGCCAGAAAGTGTAAAACATATATTCTTACACGGCCAAATACTCTCAACTTGTGACGTTGACTCTAAACGTGGAGGCAAAGGGAAAACCGGAGGATCTGGAGAAAAAAATTCCACGCCACCACGGGAAGAGAACACGCAGACTCCAAATACACAGCAGCGGGCATCGTCAGGGTCAGGATCGAACCCACGACCTCCTGCACACCAGGCGAGGTAGTCAACATCTCCTAGCCACCGTGATGATGATGATGACAGAGAGAGAGACGCAGACTCCAAATACACAGCAGCGGGCATCGTCAGGGTCAGGATCGAACCCACGACCTCCTGCACACCAGGCGAGGTAGTCAACATCTCCTAGCCACGGGCAATACAATCTCACCAGCAGCTTCGGCGTCTTCATGTTTAACCTTCGAGCCCGGCCCCATCCCGAGGCTCGGGTGATCTTCTTCGTTTTCTCGCTTGATGGTGAACAGCGACTGGGAGTGCGAAGCCATCTGAGAGGGAAAACCGATCAAGACTCAGACCCTGCCCCCCTTTCACTTAAGATGTTGACACGCACACAGACACACACGTACACACACACACACGTACACACACACGTACACACACACACACACGCACGCACAACAACAACCGCCATTCGCCACTAAGTGGCGGTGACGTCACCACGACGCTTGTGCCAGGACATGTGCACCTTGAGGCCACGTGAAGTGACGAACGCCCCCTGGCAGGAGGTCACGGGGCAGACCCAGGTGCCACGAGTCGACTGACTGAGATGACTGGCTGATGCACCACCTGTGCCCCCTACTGTGCCAACCTGCTGTGCTTTAGCCACCCGGCGCTCCGCTTGTTGTTTTGAGCGTCGCTCCTCCGCCCTCCGATGTTGTTGGAGGGCGACTGCCTCTAACTGCCCAGTAGCGTCCTTCACGAGCCTCCTCCACAGAGGCCGATCTTGACACCGCTGGTACCAGTCATTGGCAAGTCCACTCAACTCCACGTCCTCCTTTACCACATCACTCAATATCTTCTCTAGCCCGTGCCATGCTCGTTTAGCCCCCTCGATCCGGCCGAACAAAAGCTGTTTCGGCATGCGGTGGCTGGGCATGCGGGCTACATGACCCAGCCAACGCAGCCTTGCCTGCCGGAGGAGCTCACCGATGGGACCTTGCCGAGATCTTTCAAGGATTTGTGAGCTCCTCACACAATCCAGCCTGGTTAAACCCAGGATGGATCGTAGACAGGCTAGCCTAAATGTTTCTAACCGGCGAAGATGTTCCATTAAGGGGGTCCACGTTTCGCAAGCGTAGAGAAGGGAGGGAATGACCGTGGCCGAGAAGATCTGTAGCTTAGTGCGGAGCGACAGATCAGGTAGCTTCCACACAGCATTACGCAGCCGATGAAAAGATATTGCCGTTCGACTGATTCGGAGTGAGACCTCTGCTGTTAAACTGGAGCCAGTCATAAGCAAACTGCCCGGGAATGGGAAACTCTCCACTCTCTCCACAACTGCCCCATCACCGATTGGGAGTTATGGGGGTGGAGTGTCCGATGGTACAAAATGCCCAGGCAGGTGCTTAGTTTTGGTGGGGCTGATGGTAAGGCCCCATCTCTTAGTGGCACGCTCCAGTCTCAGCAGCAGCATCTCCAACTACACCTCTGAATGAGCAGCTATTACCAAATCATAGGCATACATAACGTGGTTGAGCAATAGGGAGCCATCCCTTGACCGCAGCCGGGCATCGATCAGCCTCCCATTATATCTGTACCAAATAGAGATTCCCCCGGTACAGCTATTGAAGGCTTCATGAACTACGTGGTCAAAATAGATGTTAAATAATGTGGGAGCCAGAGGACATCGCTGTCGCTCCCCAAGGTGTACAGGGAATGGCTCTGACTCCCGGCCACGTAGTTTTACACGGGCCCGCTCACCATCATGAAGGTCCTTAATGATCATGAGCAGAGGGTCAGGGACTCCAAAAGCACGAAGAACCCAGAGCCCAGGCCTACTGATCGTATCATAGGCCTTGACCAGGTCAATAAAGCAGAGATGTAGGTCTTGTTGGAATTCTCTACATCTCTGCTGTAGCAGACGGACAGAAAATATGGCATCTGTGCAGGACCGCCCTTTCCTGAAACCGCATTGGGGCTCCGCAAGCCTCTCCTCGGCGTGCCTGGCGAGGCGATGTTGAATAATCCTTGCCAGGACCTTTCACGGCACACTGAGGAGTGAGATGCCCCTGTAGTTGTTACAGTCTGTGCGGTCCCCCTTCTTAAAGAGGGGGACCACCAGGGCATCCTTCCAATCCTGCGGAACCCGTCCAGTGGTCCAGACTGTTGTTATGATGTCATATAGGGCAGTCTGTGCGCAAACGCCACCCTCCCTCAGCATTTCGCTTGGGAGATCATCTCTGCCCGCTGCCTTTCCTGGTCTCAGACTCCGGATCACCTTCAGTACTTCCTCAAAAGATGGTACTTCAGCCAGCCACTCACAGGGGGTGACTTCTTCCAATATTTGAGGCACCGCAGCCTCAGCAGGGTCATCCTCACTTTGTGCCACGATGTTTTCCTGGCTGAGGGATTTTCCCTCCCCCAGGACCTCACAAAAATGCTCAGCAAATCTGCAAGCCTGTTCCTGGGGGTCGGAGATTGGATCACCGTTTTTTCCCCTAATGATGGTAATAGGTGTGGCGCTGCAGGTTACTTTTTTGATGCAGTTAAATAGAGATTTGTGATCGCGGGCCACTGAGGCAGACTCCATCTCCTTAGCAACCCGCGACCACCACCCATCCTTGCAGTGCCTCACGGCTCTCCGAGCGAAGGCTGTGGTAAGCCTCCTCATTCTCTGACGTGGGATTCTGTAGCCGATGACAGTGGGCCTGTCGCTTTTTCTCAACCATCCTGAACACCTCATCTGTCAGCCAGGGTCTCTGGGGAGGTCTGGACCGCGTACCCAAAAGCAGCCATTGCAGCTGCATGAGTCACAGTCCTAAACCTCGCCCATTTACCCTCGACATCAGGAGGAGTCGGGACGATACCAATCCCAGCCGCAAGTGATGATGAAATTCTCGCTTGCAACTTTCATCAGATAACTGAGACCTGGCCACTTTAGGTTGGAATGGGGTCCTGGGTGTACACCCACCACCGGAGTGGAAGAATGGCAGGCGCATATTACAGATGACTAGTCGATGGTCAGAGGGCAGATCAGCTCCACGGTAAGTCCTGGTGTCCTTGACACGTACGCACACACACGCACACGTACGCACACGCACACACGCACACACGCGCACACACACACACGTACGCACACACACAAGCAGGCACACACGAACACACGTGCACACGCGCACACACACGCACGCACACACGCACGCACACGCGCACGAGAGGCAAACACCCACGAAGACTACAGGGGATAGCGTATAGTGTAGTGTATAGTGCGTAGTGTATAGTGTAGTGTATAGCGTAGTGTATAGTGTAGTGTATAGTGTAGTGTATAGTGTATGGTGTAGTGTATAGTGTGTAGTGTATAGTGTAGTGTAGTGTATAGTGTAGTGTATAGTGTAGTGTATAGTGTAGTAGTGTATAGTGTAGTAGTGTATAGTGTAGTGTATAGTAGTGTATAGTGTAGTGTGTAGTAGTGTATAGTGTAGTGTATAGTGACGTGTGTAGTGTAGTGTACAGTGTAGTGTACAGTGTCCTGAGTTGAGGCTGAGTCGACCTAGGGGACCCCAGGGTCCGGTTCAGAAAATCGTCACGCGGAGCGAGACGATCAACGCAGAGACCCCCACGACTCACTCACCACGTGACCTCTCCGTCTCTCTCCTCTCCGTCTTTGTCTCTCTCCGCCTTTGTCTTTCTCCTCTCCGCCTTTGTTTGTCTCTGCGTCTCTCTGTCTGTCTCTGTGTCTCTGTGTCTCTGTCTGTCTCTGTGTCTGTACCTCTGTCACTCTGTGTCTCTCTGTGCCTCTGTGTCTCTGTCTCTGTGTATCTGTCTCTCTGTGTCTGTGTCTCTCTGTGCCTCTGTCTCTCTGCCTCTGTGTCTCTGTCTCTCTGTGTCTATGTCTGTGCCTCTGTGTCTCTGTCTCTGTCTGTCTCTTTGTCTGTGTCTCTGTCTGTGTCTCCGTCTGTGTCTCTGTCTCTCTGTCTCTGTCTGTGTCTCTGTCTCTCTGTCTGTCTCTCTCTGTGTCTCTCTGTCTCTCTGTGTCTGTGTCTCTCTGTCTCTCTGTGTCTCTGTCTCTCTCTCTCTCTGTGTCTCTATCTCTGTCTGTCTCTCTGTCTCTCTGTCTGTCTCTTTGTGTGTCTCTGTCTGTGTCTCTGTCTCTCTGTGTCTCTGTCTCTCTGTGTCTCTGTCTGTGTCTGTCTCTCTCTCTGTCTCTCACTGTCTCTGTGTCTCTGTCTCTCACTGTCTCTCTCTGTGTCTCTGTCTCTCTCTGTGTCTGTGTCTTTGTCTCTCTCTGTGTGTGTCTCTGTCTATCTATCTCTGTGTCTCTGTCTATCTATCTCTGTGTCTCTCTGTCTTTGTCTCTGTGTCTGTCTCTGTCTCTCTCTGTGTCTCTATCTCTCTCTCTGTCTCTCTGTGTCTCTCTGTATCTGTGTCTCTGTCTCTCTCTCTGTCACTCTGTCTCTCTCTGTGTCTCTCTCTATCTGTGTCTCTGTCTCTATCTGTGTCTCTCTCTGTGTCTCTGTCTCTCTATGTATCTGTGTCTCTCTCTGTCTCTCTGTGTCTATCTCTGTGTCTCTGTGTCTCTCTCTGTCTGTGTCTCTCTCTGCCTGTCTCTGTCTCTCTCTGTCTGTATCTCTGTGTCTCTGTCTCTCAGGCTCTGTGTCTCTGTCTCTCTGTCTGTATCTCTGTGTCTCTCTCTGTCTGTCTCTGTGTCTCTCTCTGTCTGTCTCTGTGTATCTCTGTGTCTCTGTCTCTGTGTCTCTCTCTGTGTCTCTGTGCCTTTGTCTCTCTCTGTGTCTCTGTCTCTCTGCGTCTCTCTCTGTCTCTCTGTCTCTGCGACTCTTCCAACCCTTCCCCCCTCCTCGCTGCCTCACAGCAAACGCCAAGATGCAGCGCAAGACGAAAATTCCTTCGGGTGAGTAAATGTTGCAGCGAGAGTCAGGGGGTGAGGTGTAGTGTATAGTAGTGTATAGTGTAGTGCATATAAGTGTATAGTGTAATGTATAGTGTAGTGTATAGTAGTGTATAGTGTAGTGTATAGTAGTGTAGTGTATAGTGTAGTGTATATTAGTGTATAGTGTAGTGTATAGTAGTGTAGTGTATAGTGTAGTGTATAGTGTAGTGTATATTAGTGTATAGTGTAGTGTATAGTGTAGTGTATAGTGTAGTGTATAGTGTAGTGTATAGTAGTGTAGTGTATAGTGTAGTGTATATTAGTGTATAGTGTAGTGTATAGTAGTGTAGTGTATAGTGTAGTGTATATTAGTGTATAGTGTAGTGTATAGTGTAGTGTATAGTGTAGTGTATAGTGTAGTGTATAGTGTAGTGCAGGGGTCTTAAACTCGCGACCCGCGGGCCAATTGCGGCCCGCGGAACAATATTTTGTGACCCCCTACTTGACATAAAAAATTTTTTAAATTTTTTTTCCCATAGCTCAGGTTCGTGACAGCTTCCGGTGTTTGTTGACAAGTTAGCCAACGCGAATTAGCAACGTCAGTCACTTGGTTGAAACGTGATTCCGGAGTGACACCAAGTGGAAGGAAAATATATATCCTGTCACCCAGTGCAAGGTACAGAGGACTTAGGAAGTGGGCGGACTCAACAAGAGTAATCAGTGACCTAATAAAGACAACGGAGTGTTGCAATAGGAAAGGGAAAACAATTACATGGATAGCAAATAGCATGAGATGGGTGGCAAGAACAAAAGCCAAATGGTGGTTAGAACCTGAATATTATACTGGTAGGAAGGAAGTTGTAAACTGAGTGTACCAGCCTGCAATAGATTAATGTGTCCGTCCGTCCGTCCCCTTTCAATACTTTAACGAAGTGAAATCTCGTGTGACTGTCATCCTTTATTTAACCACGTGAGTGACGTCATTGAGAGTCGCTCTCTTGTCACTGACATCCTTTATTTAACCACGTGAGTGACGTCATTGAGTCACTCTCTTGTCACTGACATCCTTTATTTAACCACGTGAGTGACGTCATTGAGAGTCACTCTGTCACTGACATCCTTTATTTAACCACGTGAGTGACGTCATTGAGAGTCACTCTCTTGTCACTGACATCCTTTCTTTAACCACGTGAGTGACGTCATTGAGAGTCACTCTCTTGTCACTGTCATCCTTTATTTAACCACGTGGGTGACGTCATTGAGTCACTCTCTTGTCACTGACATCCTTTATTTAACCACGTGAGTGACGTCATTGAGAGTCACTCTCTTGTCACTGCCATCCTTTATTTAACCACGTGAGTGACGTCATTGAGAGTCACTCTCTTGTCACTGACATCCTTTATTTAACCACGTGAGTAACGTCATTGAGTCACTCTCTTGTCACTGAATCCTTTATTTAACCACGTGAGTGACGTCATTGAGAGTCACTCTCTTGTCACTGACATCCTTTATACTGGTAGGAAGGAAGTTGTGAACTGAGTGTACCAGCCTGCAATAGATTAATGTGTCCGTCCGTCCGTCCCCTTTCAATACTTTAACGAAGTGAAATCTCGTGCTGTTGGGTGTAAAATCAGCAATAGACAGCGCAGAGACTTGATATGTCTTATTGCACCCAACGTTTGGAAGTCACATTATCTTATTTGCGGACTTCGCTTTTGGAAGATGTGGCAAATTCACACACAGCCCACAGCCGAATACCATTTGCGAGGCGAAGTTCGAAGGCACCGTGACGTTACTTTGCCAATGTTCCTACCAGCCCACCCTGCAGGGACCTGTTAAAGAAGAAGTTATAGATTATTATTACAAGAGAAACAAAAGAAGTTATAGATTATTATTACAAGAGAAACAAAGACAAGGACAAAGGACAGATACGTGCAATTTAATCAAAAAGAGCAAGACATTAAAATATATAAAACATGAGACAATGCACTTGATGTTAAGAATTAAGACAGGTGGAGTAACACGGACTCCAGAGTTAGCTCAATGGCATCCAGGGAGATTTGGTAGAGCAGAAGGATATGTAGGATGTAAACAAAAATAAGAAAATATAGATCACGTTATTTATGAATGTGAAAGGTAATAAACACCTGAGAGAGAACACGATTGATACATTTAATAATGATAAGACAAACGAAGGGCTCAAAAACAGCACTTGTTCAAAGAAAACTGGAAGAGGAGGGTGTTGAGGAGGCCATTGCTCTGCACTGCATTATCCATAGGCAGGCCCTTTGCAGCAAATGCCTGAAGTTTGACAATGTGATGTCTGTCGTTGTGAAATGCATCAAGCATATCAGATGCCTGGGGCTTAAAGCACCGGCAGTTCCGCGCCTTTTTAGAGGAAATAAGAGTCAGCGTGTGAGGATGTGCTCTACCTCACCGAGGTACGTTGGCTCAGCAGGGGAAACGTCTTGAAGAGGTTTTTTTGAGTTGAGAGCAGAAGTGAAAGCCTTCATTGGAGGATGGGATGGCTGTTCCTGTGCTAAGTGATCCCAAATGGCGCATGGACTTAGCTTTTATTGTTGACATCACACAGGAGCTGAATGTACTGAACAAGAGGTTACAAGGCCAGGGGCAGCTTGTCAGTGCTGCCTATGACAAAGTCAGAGCATTCTCCACAACTTGTGTTATGGAAAGCCCAGCTCTCTCAGACAAACCTCTGCCAGTTTAACACGTAGGCTTTCGCGACCAATATTATTCATAATAAAGGTTTTTGGGTTAGATCGCGTTATTTATTAATGTGTCGTAACCCTCCACCACCCGACACGGCCAATCAGCAAAAAAAAGTGTCACGTTGACAAAAGACAAAAATAGTTCACTACTTTAGCCCACCGGTGTGTTGAAGAGTGAATCCACAACATTTACAGTTTGAGTAGTACTGTGACGTTTCGCTGGTAATTACATCCAGCATCATCGGGCAATTCGCCAGAATGGTAAAGCCCTCGCTTGCTCCCGGTCTTAAATAGAGCAGCAGTAGGGAGACGTCATCATTTAATTCATATCAGGTGCAGTGATTTGAGGCGGAGGGGGGGTATTGTAAGGCACTCATGGACGCGGGCACACCATTCAGTGGTGAGAAGTATGCCGATGCCATTGTAAAGCTACAGGAGGAATTTGATCACAGGTTTGCAGACTTCAAGACACACAGAGCCACTTTTCAAATTTTTTGCTGACCCCTTCTCCTTCGATGTGCAAGATGCCCCTCCTGTGCTTCAAATGGAGCTAATTGACCTGCAGTGCAAATTCTGAACTCAATGGCCAAGTTCAGGGAGGTGAGTGCAAAAGCAGACAAGCTTGGACAATTTTTTGAGAGAATTGCCGACCTAACCCTGAGCTTTCCAGGATGTTCAAGCGGACCATGCGCCTTTTTGGGAGCGCGTATCTGCGTGAAAAAAAGCTCTTCTGCACCACGAACATTTAATAAGTCAAAGTACCGGTCCAAACTTGCTGATGAGCATCTTCAAGCAATACTGAGGGTCTCAATTGCTTCCTCCCTCTAGGCAAATGTGGCTCAGCTGTGTAAGAAGAGGAAGCGCTGCCAGGTCTCTGGCAGCAAGGAGTAGGTGAGAGAAGCATACGTTCTAAAGAACCGTTCATGTTCTGAACTGTTATTAATAAAGATTGAGAAGATTGGATCTTATTGTACTTTTTTTTTTGGAATACTTGATGCGGCCCAGCCTCACACAGACTCTACCTCCAGCGGCCCCCAGGTAAGTTGAGTTTGAGAACCCTGCACTACACAATACACTACACTATACACTCCACTATACA
Organism: Petromyzon marinus; assembly: GCF_048934315.1. Taxonomy (NCBI): domain Eukaryota; kingdom Metazoa; phylum Chordata; class Hyperoartia; order Petromyzontiformes; family Petromyzontidae; genus Petromyzon; species Petromyzon marinus. The sequence goes on along the minus strand of NC_133745.1, from coordinate 21,766,524 downwards.
CTACACTATACACTCCACTATACACTACACTATACACTACACTACTATACACGACACTATACACTACTATACACTACACTATACACTACACTATACACTACTATACACTACACTACTATACACTACTATACACGACACTATACACTACACTATACACTACACTATACACTACACTACTATACACGACACTATACACTACACTATACACTACATGACTACACTATACACTACACTATACACGACACTATACACTACTATACACTACACTATACACTACACTATACATTACACTATACACTAATATGCACTACACTATACACTAATATACACTACACCTCACCCCCTGACTCTCGCTGCAACATTTTCTCACCCGCAGGAATTTTCGTCTTGCGCTGCATCTTGGCGTTTGCTGTGAGGCAGCGAGGAGGGGGAAGGGTTGGAAGAGTCGCAGAGACAGAGAGACGGAGACACAGAGACAGAGAGGCAGAGACACAGATAGACACACAGAAAGAGACACAGATAGAGACAGAGAAACAGATAGAGATACAGAGACGCAGAGAGAGACACAGAGACAGAGACACAGAGAGACACACAAAGACACAGAGAGAGACAGAGAGAGTCAGAGACAGAGACACAGAGAGAGAGAGAGACAGAGAGAGAGAGAGACACAGAGATACAGACAGAGAGAGACACAGAGATACAGACAGGGAGAGACACAGAAACACAGACAGAGACACAGAGAGACACAGAGACAGAGAGAGACACAGACACAGAGAGACAGAGAGACAGAGACACAGAGAGAAACAGAGACACAGAGAGAGACAGATAGAGACACAGAGATACAGAGAGAGACACAGATATACAGACAGAGAGATACACAGAGACAGACAGAGAGAGACAGAGAGAGAGAGACACAGAGACAGAGACACAGAGAGAGACAGAGACACAGATAGAGAGAGACACAGAGACAGAGACACAGACAGAGACAAAGAGAGAGACACAGAGACAGAGACACACAGAGAGACAGAGAGAGACAGAAACAGAGACACAGAAACAGAGAGACACAGAGAGAGACACAGAGAGAGACACATAGACAGAGACACAGAGACAGAGAGAGACACAGAGAGAGACACATAGACAGAGACACAGAGAGATAGAGACACAGACACAAAGACAGACAGCCAGACACAGAGACAGACACACAGAGAGAGACAGAAACAGACACAAAGACAGACAGAGACACAGAGAGACAGAGAGACACAGATACAGAGAGAGACAGAGACACAGAGACAGAGACACAGACAGACAGAGAGACACAGAGAGAGACAAAGAGACAGAGAGAGACACAGAGAGAGACACATAGACAGAGAGACAGAGACAGAAAGACAGACACACAGAGAGACAGAGACACAGAGAGAGACACAGCGACACAGACGGAGAGGAGAGAGAAAGAGAGCTCGAGTGGTGAGCGAGTCGTGGGTCACACTACACTACACACTACTATACACTACACACTACACTATTCTACACTACACTATACACTACACTACTATACACTACACTATACACTACACTATACACTACTATACTCTACTATACACTACACTATACACTACACTATACACTACACTATACACTAAACACTACACTAAACACTACATTATACACTACACTATACACTACACTTCTATACACTACACTATACACTACACTACTATACACTACACTATACACAAAAATACACTACACGATACACTACACTATACACTACCCTATACACAACTATACACTACATTATACACTACACTATACACTACACTATACACTACACTGTACACTACAATATACACTACATTATACACTGCATTATACACTACACTATACACTACTATTCACTACACTATACTATGCACTACTATACACTACATTATACACTGCATTATACACTTCACTGTAAACTACTATATACTATACACTACACTATACACATTATACACTGCATTATACACTACACTATACACTACACGAAACACTACTATACACTACAATATACACTACATTATACATTATCACCTGTAGTATTCATGGGTGTTTGCCTCTCGCGCGCGTGTGTGTGCATGAGTGTGTGTGCGTGTGCGTACGTGTGTGTGTACGTGTGTGTGTGTACGTGTGCGTGTGTGTGCGTACGTGTGTGTGTACGTGTGTGTGTACGTGTGTGCACGTGTGTGTACGTGTGTGTGTGTACGTGTGTGTACGTGTGTGTGTACGTGTGTGTGTGGGGAGCACTAGTGTAGCGGTTAGCGCGCTGCGCTATGAACCTGGCGACCCGGGTTCGATTCCGGCTCACGGCCAACACCAGTGACGATTATCTGAACCGGTCCCGGGCCTCCCCTAGGTCGACTCAGCCTCAAATGAGTACCTGGTGTGGTGTGTAAACATTGCCACTAGGGAGACAAAGGCGGTCGGGCGTGGTGCTGGCCACCCACCCCTTCGTGTACCGTTCCGGTCTTCATAGGTGCTCGCTAACAGTCTTGGCCCTAAAGTCTGTTAAGGCTATATGGGGAATCTTTGTTTTTTTGTTGTACGTGTGTGTGTGTGCGTACGTGTGCGTATGTCGGGAGCTGGCCCGGTACCGCCTGGATCTCTGGCATTCAGGAGTTCCGGTGGACCGTTTCTGGCTCCTGCCACCATGAGGGGTGGACAGTCCTCTACTCGGGGCAGCAGACTGCCAAACAACAGGGTGTGGCTCTTCTTTTGAACAAAAGAATGAAGGGGGCGTGGGAGTGTGGCGGTGAGGTGTGGGAAGCTGTAAGCCCCAGGCTACTTGGGGCTCGCCTTCCCATCAACCGGAGGCGAGGAGTGGTGGTCGTGGTTACTTATGCCCTCACCGAAGACGAACATCCGTGGAGGGATGCAGGCAAAGCCGATGAGTCAGATGCCTTCTATGACCTCCTGTCACAGGTGCTGGCTAAAGTGGCCCCTCGGGATAGAGTCATCTTGTTGGGTGACTTCAATGCCCGAGTTGGTCATGATGCTGGCACCTGGTCTGGAGTGATTGGAGGGCATGGGCCAGATCAGCTCAATAACAACGATAGGAGGCTGCTAGATTTTTGTGCAGCCCATGGGCTTGTAACTACCAACACGCTGTTCCGGCATCGGAACATCTACACAACATCATGGATGCATGTCGGGTCCAAGCAAGAACATCTGCTGGACTACATAGTGACGGACCAGCGGATGCGAGCCCATGTCCTTGACACCAGGACCTACCGTGGAGCTGATCTACCCTCTGACCATCGACTAGTCATCTGTAAGATGCGCCTGCCATTCTTCCACTCCGGTGGTGGGTGTACACCCAGGACCCCATTCCAACCTAAAGTGGCCTGGTCTGAGTTATCTGATGAAACTTGCAAGCGAGAATTTCATCATTGCTTGCGGCTGGGATTGGCATCATCCCCTACTCTTCCTGATGTTGAGGGTAAATGGGCGAGGTTTAGGGCTGTGACTCATGCAGCTGCAATGGCTGCTTTGGGTACGCGGTCCAGACCTCCCCAGAGACCCTGGCTGACAGAGGAGGTGTTCAGGATGGTTGAGAAAAAGCGACAGGCCCGCTGTCATCGGCTACAAAATCCCACGTCAGAGAATGAGGAGGCTTACCGCAGTCTTCGCTCGGAGTTTCGGAGAGCCGTGGAGCGCTGCAAGGATGGGTGGTGGTCGTGGGTTGCTGAGGAGATGGAGTCTGCCTCAGTGGCCCGCGATCACAAATCTCTATTTGACTCCATCAAAAAAGTAACCAGCCGTGCCACACCTATTACCATCATTAGGGTAAAAAATGGTGATCCAATCTCCGACCCCCAGGAACAGGTTTGAGGATTTGCTGAGCTTTCTGTGAGGTCCTGGGGGAGGGAAAATCCCTCAGCCAGGAAAACATCGTGGCACAAAGTGAGGATGAGCCTGCTGAGCCTGCGGTGCCTCAAATATTGGAAGAGGTCACCCCCTGTGAGTGGCTGGCTGAAGTACCATCTGTTGAGGAAGTACTGAAGGCGATCTGGAGTCTGAGACTAGGAAAGGCAGCAGGCAGAGATGATCTCCCAAGCGAAATGCTGAGGGAGGGTGGCGTTTGTGCACAGACTGCCTTATATGACATCATAACAACAGTCTGGACCACTGGACGGGTTCCGCAGGGTTGGAAGGATGCCCTGGTGGTCCCTCTCTTTAAGAAGGGGGACCGCACAGACTGTAACAACTACAGGGGCATCTCACTCCTCAGTGTGCCGGGAAAAGTCCTGGCAAGGATTATTCAACATCGCCTCGCCAGGCATGCTGAGGAGAGGCTTGCGGAGCCCCAATGCGGTTTCAGGAAAGGGCGGTCCTGCACAGACGCCATATTTTCTGTCCGTCTGCTACAGTAGAGGTGTAGGGAATTCCAGCAAGACCTACATCTCTGCTTTATTGACCTGGTCAAGGCCTATGATACCATCAGTAGGCCTGGGCTCTGGGTTGTTCTTCGTGCTTTTGAAGTCCCTGACCCTCTGCTAATGATCATTAAGGACCTTCATGATGGTGAGCGGGCCCGGGTAAAACTACGTGGCCGGGAGTTGGAGCCATTCCCTGTACACCTTGGGGTGCGACAGGGATGTCCTCTGGCTCCCACATTATTTAACATCTATTTTGACCACGTAGTTCGTGAAGCCTTCAATAGTTGTACCGGGGGAATCTTCATTTGGTACAGATATAATGGGAGGCTGATCGATGCCCGGGTGCGGTCAAGGGATGGCTCCCTATTGCTCAACCACGTTATGTATGCTGATGATTTGGTAATAGCTGCTCATTCAAAGGAGGAGTTGGAGACGCTGCTGCTGAGACTGGAGCGTGTCACTAAAAGATGGGGCCTTACCATCAGCCCCACCAAAACTAAGCACCTGCCTGGGTATTTTGTACCATCGGACATTCCACCGCCACAACTCCCAATCGGTGATGGGGCAGTTGTGGAGAGAGTGGAGAGTTTCCCATACCTGGGCAGTGTGCTTATGACCGGCTCCAGTTTAACAGCACAGGTCTTACTCCGAATCAGTCGAGCGGCAATATCTTTTCATCGGTTGCGTAACACTGTGTTGAAGCTACCTGGTCTGTCGCTTCGCACTAAGCTTCAGGTCTTCTCAGCCACGGTCATTCCCTCCCTTCTCTACGCTTGCGAAACGTGGACCCCCTTAATGGAGCATCTTCGCCGGTTGGAAACATTTAGGCTGGCCTGCCTACGATCCATCCTGGGTTTAACCAGGCTGGATTGTGTGAGGCGCTCACAAATCCTTGAAAGATCTGGGCAAGGTCCCATCGGTGAGCTCCTCCAGCATTCAAGGCTGCATTGGCTGGGTCATGTAGCCCACATGCCCAGCCACCGCATGCCGAAACAGCTTTTGATCGGCCGGATCGAGGGGGCTAAACGGGCATGGCACGGGCAAGAGAAGAGATTGAGTGATGTGGTCCAGGAGGACATGGAGCTGAGTGGACTTGCCGATGACTGGTACCAGCGGTGTCATGATCGGCCTCTGTGGAGGAGGCTCGTGAAGGACGCTACTGGGCAGTTAGAGGCAGTCGCCCTCCAACAACAACGGAGGGCGGAGGAGCGACGCTCACAACAACAAACGGAGCGCCAGGTAGCTAAAGCACAGGTTGGCACAGTAGGTGGCACAGGTGGTGCATCAGCTCGTCATCTCAGTCATCTCAGTCAGTCGACCCGTTGCACCTGGGTCTGCCCCGTGACCTCCTGCCAGCGGGCGTTCGACACTTCACGTGGCCTCAAGGTGCACATGGCCTGGCACAAGCGTCGTGGTGACGTCACCGCCACTTAGTGGCGAATGGCGGTTGCTGTTGTGTGTGCGCGTGTGTGTGTGTACGTGTGTACGTGTGTGTCTGTGTGCGTGTCAACATCTTAAGTGAAAGGGGGGTGGGGTCTGAGTCTCGATCGGTTTTCCCTCTCAGATGGCTTCGCACTCCCAGTCGCTGTTCACCATCAAGCGAGAAAATGAAGAAGATCACCCGAGCCTCGGGATGGGGCCGGGCTCGAAGGTCAAACACGAAGACGCCGAAGCTGCTGGTGAGATTGCATTGCCCGTGGCTAGGAGATGTTGACTACCTCGCCCGGTGTGCAGGAGGTCGTGGGTTTGACCCTGACCCTGACGATGCCCGCTGCTGTGTATTTGGAGTCTGCGTCTCTCTCTTTCATTATCACGGTGGCTAGGAGATGTTGACTACCTTGCCTGGTGTGCAGGAGGTCGTGGGTTCGATCCTGACCCTGACCATGCCCGCTGCTGTGTATTTGGAGTCTGCGTCTCTCTGTCATCATCATCATCATCACGGTGGCTAGGAGATGTTGACTACCTCGCCTGGTGTGCAGGAGGTCGTGGGTTCGATTCTGACTGTGACGATGCCTGCTGCTGTGTATTTGGAGTCTGCGTTTCTCTCATCATCATCATCACGGTGGCTAGGAGATGTTGACTACTTCGCTTGGTGTGCAGGAGGTCGTGGGTTTGACCCCGACCCTGACGACGCCTGCTGCTGTATATTTGGTGTCTGCGTCTCTCCCTCTGTCATCATCATCACGGTGGCTAGGAGATGTTGACTAGCTCGCCCGATGTGCAGGAGGTCGTGGGTTCGATCCTGACCCTGATGATGCCTGCTGCTGTATATTTGCAGTCTGCGTCTCTCTCTCTGTCATCATCATCACGGTGGCTAGGAGATGTTGACTAGCTCGCCTGGTGTGCAGGAGGTCGTGGGTTTGACCCTGACCCTGACGATGCCTGCTGCTGTATATTTGGAGTCTGCGTGTTCTCTTCCCGTGGTGGCGTCGAATTTTTTTCTCCGGATCCTCCGGTTTTCCCTTTTCCTCCACGTTTAGAGTCAGCGTCACAAGTTGAGAGTATTTGGCCGTGTAAGAATATATGTTTTACACTTTCTGGCAGTCAAACAGGAGGCGTTCAGATGTCAAAACGCCAAACTGAAACCTTTAGCGAGGAATCAAGTTACTGCATTAACCACACACAACACAGTACTTGTGGTGAACATGCAAACAAACGCCACGCTCCGCTAGTAGATGATGATGATGCATTGTCTTTGGGACTGTTTGGTCCACAGCTTTCTTTAGAGCCCTATCTCAAACAGTCTTAGACCAGAGGACCACACCAAAAGGTGGACAGCACAAAGACAATGCCACTATGATTCTTTCGGTAAAGTCACCACGTAGAATGGAAATTAAATAATAAAAAAGATGTAATAAAATTTAAAAAATAAAGTAATTATTACGTTTTATTTTTATTATTTTATTTCCATTCTACGTGACTTTACCGAAAGAATCAAGAAGATGCCGCTATGAACTTTAAGGGCACGGGGTCTCCAACCCCGCGGGGCCGTAGGCCGGTACCGGTCCGTGATGCCTGTTAGGAACCGGGCCGCACGACACGAGGCGAAAGCGGTGGGCGAGCGAGCGAAGCTTCACCGTCCGTGTTGACAGCGGCTCCCCATCGCTCGGAATTACCGCCTGAGCTCAGCTTCCTGTCGGATCAGCGGCGGCGTTAGATTCTCAACGGGAGCGCGAACCCCGACTGTAAAACCGCGCACGCGAGGGATTGAGGTTTGCGCGCTCCTTGTGAGAAGTCAGAATCCCACACTTATTTGAGTCCCCGCGTGGCCCCCCCCCACAGTCGCGCAGTGTTGGCGAGCCCACAAGCTGACCCCTCGTGGCCACAATGAGTACAAAACAAATGTCGCCGGAGAGCTTCTTTGAAAGGGGGGGGAAAGACCCCAATGATGAACCCCCCCCCCCCTCCAGTCCGTGAACAAATAACAAATTGTCGTGGACCGCTCTGTTAGGTCTTCTTTGGTTCTTTCGGTAAAGTCACGACGTAGAATGAGAATAAAATAATAAAATAAAACAAGAAAATTCTCACGACGTTTACCGAAAGAACCAAAGAGGATTAACCGTTACAGTCACGAAAGCTTTAAATCGCTCTGTTAGGCTCCTCTGAATCCCCACGTGGTCGAGTTGTCATTTGTTGATGGCCAGGTCGCTTCTGAAAAATGAGCTGCTACACAGTCCAGTGGGGCCTCTTGCTCCGGCCTAAAATAAAACAGTCCCCAGAGGCCGGGATAGAGCCTCGGGCTCCACGTGAAAAGGAATCGGGCACCACGGGAATTTTGATTGAGGGCCGTCGTTAAGACCCGGACTGGGATCGCATCAGCTCCTAGCGACGCTCGCCCCCGACACCGCCACTTGACCGTTGACGATTCGCCGTCTCGACGTCCGTATGACCGATGCCCTCGGCGACTGGGACGGCTGGATGCGCGCGGGGAATGCGTGGCGAACGTTTGCGTCGTACCGTCGTGTCCCGCATGATGGAGCTCATCAGGTGAACCGTGTACGGCCACCGTGTGGCGCCAAAACACGCCATCGATAAAGCCGCCACGGGCAAAGTCTTCCGGTAGTCGCCGTCTCTGACCACCCCCCCCCCCACTACGACCCGTGAGGGCCTCGTCACCGTGAGACGAGGCCTTCTCTGTGCCAATTTGTCTGTGCCGATGTCTCTGTGCTGATGTCTGTGCCGACGTCTGTGCCGATGCCTCTGTGCCGACGCCTGTGCCGACGTCTGTGCCGATGCCTGTGCCGATGCGCGCTTTTGCAGGCGCCGTCGTGAAGCAGGAGGACGAGGGGAGCCTGAGCCCCGAGATCCTGAGGATCGTGGTGAAAACGGAAGTGGAGGATGACGGTGAGGCCCCCTTTCCCTACGACAGCTTTGAGATTGTTAGGAACCAAACCGTGGCAGGATGCCAATGCAGCGGTCCCTCGGTTTAACGATGCCACGGGGCAACGATGTTTAGACTCGCGATCCGCCTCCCATGCGGTTCCCCTTGTTTCTGTTCGCGATACTTTTTTTTGTTTTTATCGACGGCGCGTTGTACGATATCACGCGGAGCCGCAAATTTCGGCTGGCTTGCGGGCTTTTCCATGTTTGATGTTGCGTTGCTTCTGGAAACAGCTCTCTTGAATACTTGAGCCATCCGTCTTCTCGGCCTAAGGTAAGACTTTTTATTTTATGAATACCGCGTCAACCCATACGCTTTACCCCGTATTCTTGTACAGTGAAATTGAGTGTTTCAGGTCCATACGGTGTACAGCCGTTTCAATACGGGCAACATTATTTTGTCTATTTGTTTATATTTCTCTCGCTTGTGATGGGACTTTGTAGGATGAACGCTGAGATTCATTAGGGGGTCACGGGGTGACCAATAAGGTCTGAGTTGGTCTGTAATGAGGTAGGGCGCTGATAAGTGATTGACGTGTCTGTTTCTGCGCTTTATGCACCTTTTTATGCCCTATGCATGCATTATTTATCCATGTTTCTACTAAAATTAATGCTTTAACATGTTTTTACAACGTTTATTTGTTAAGCTTGCGTGTTGAAACGTGATACAAACAGTGCCTTTTAGGGTGAAAAAGGTCAACTCACGATCAAATTAAGCCTTCAACGTGCATTCGCTATGTTCGATTCACGATAATTTTGCTTAACGACGTTTTTTTCCCGCGGAACCAACGAAACACCGTTAACCGAGAGACAAACTCCCATCAGTTAATACGCGGAAGGGGCAACGTCCCCAGCTGGCAGCTTGACTGCACGATCTTCGGGTGCGTTTCACCCACCCCCCCCACCCCCCCACTCGTCCAAAGCCCAGTGGCGCTTTCCCTGACGTTGCAGCCGCAGAAGCAATCGAGGGGCCGCGTGAGACGGAGGATTCTCACGGATGTCTCTTCGCCGCGGACCAAAACTTCATCGAGGTGGAGTTGTCGGAGGAGGATGTCGGTGAGCGTGAGTTTCACTACATTCGGAGTTTCGTTGGTGTCTCTCTCTTTCTCCCCGAGGTGGTGTGGAATTTTCCCCGGCTCCTGCGGTTTTCCCCTCCCCGTTTAGAATCGGCGTCGCGCGTTTAGGTTAATTTTGTTACTGTAGACTCCCACGTGATAAGCCACTTGTGGTGAGCTGCTATCATTCGTGTGGTGGCCATGTCGCTTATCTGACAAAGAACACACAGCTCAGTGGGGCTTACTTGGTAAAATAAAAAGTGTAGTTTTAGTGTATAGACTCATTACATGAAGACACATAGAGTCATCACACAGAGACCCATAACCCCATCACATAGAGACCCATAGCCTCATTACACAGAGACCCATAGCCTCATTACACAGAGACTCATAGCCTCATCACACAGAGACCCATAGACTCATTACATAGAGACCCATAGACTCGTCACACAGAGACCCATAACCCCATCACACAGAGACCCATAGACTCATTACATAGAGACCCATAGACTAATTACATAGAGACCCATAACCCCATCACACAGAGACCCATAGACTCATTACACAGAGACCCATAACCCCATCACACAGAGACCCATAACCCCATCACACAGAGACCCATAGACTAATTACATAGAGACCCATAGCCTCATTACATAGAGACCCATAGACTCATCACATACATACCCATAGACTCATCACATAGAGACCCATAGACTCATTACATAGAAACCCATAGACTAATTACATAGAGACCCATAACCCCATCACACAGAGACCCATAGACTCATTACATAGAGACCCATAGACTCATCACACAGAGACCCATAGCCTCATTACGCAGAGACCCATAACCCCATCACACAGATACCCATAACCCCATCACACAGAGACCCATAGACTCATTACATAGAGACCCATAGCCTCATTACATAGAGACCCATAGCCTCATCACATAGAGACCCATAGGCTCATCACATAGAGACCCATAGAGTCATCACACAGAGACCCATACTCATCACATTGAGACCCATAGACTCATCACACAGAGACCCATAGACTCATCACATAGAGACACATAGACTCATCACATAGAGACTCATAGACTCATTACATAGAGACCCATAACCCCATCACACAGAGACCCATGATCCCATCACACAGAGACCCATAGACGTTTAGAGTATTTAACAGCCACTTTGTTGAGCTATCACTGTGTGACGGCCAGGTCGCTTCTTCAAAAGATCGACTACGTAGCTCAGTGGGGCGTTACACCTGGTAACGTACAAAGTTTAGTTTTAGTTTGATAACGTGACAGACAAAATGCAACGTCTTCTTGCTTGTATCGCCGGCCGTATGTCCCAGACGTGCCACGAGCTGAAGCGATGTCGACTGTGGGACTCGTACGCTTGGCATAATCCGGCGTCGTTTGAGAGAAAACGGCCATCGTTTTGTTTTTGGCGGAGTGAAAACCCGGGCCAACGCAGATGGGGGGGGGGGGGGGCGCCTCAAAACATTGGAGGAAGTAGCCGCCCTCTGCGAGTGGCCGGCTGGTGGGAGACTCGTCGGGGCACATCTCGCAGGTCGCCCGTCTGTTGTGTGGCAGCAAAAGCATTGGCGACGAGAGGTGACATCAACTACGCGTGGGGCTGTCACACGAAGCGTGCGTGTGGCCGGGTGTGCGTGTCTGTGCGTGTCCTGTGTGTGTCGTGTGGCCGGGTGTGTGTGAGTCTCTGTGTGCGTTTGTGTTTAGCGGTGGTGAGGTGTGGGAAGCTGTAAGCCCCAAGGTGCTGTGGGATAGCTTTCCCCATTAAACGGGAGGCGAGGAATGGTGGTGGTGGTGGTTACTTACGCCCCCACCGAAGATGAACGTCATTGGAGGGTTTCAGGCAAGGCCGATGAGTCAGATGGCTTCTATGACCTACTGTCACAGGTGCTAGCTAAAGTGGCACCTCGGGATAGAGTCATCCTGTTGGGTGACATTAATGCCCGAGTTGGTCATGATGCTGGCACCTGGTCTGGAGTGATTGGAGGGCATGGGCCAGATCAGGTCAATAACAACGGTAGGAGGCTGCTAGACTTTTGTGCAGTCCATGGGCTTGTAATCACCAACACGCTGTTCCGGCTTCGGCGCATCCACACAACATCATGGATGCACGCCGGGTCCAAGCAAGAACATCTGCTGGACTACATAGTGATGGAACAGCGGATGCAGACCCATTTCCTTAACACCAGAACCTACCGTGGAGCTGTTCTGCTCACTGACCATTGTCTTGTCATCTGTAAGATGCACCTGCCATTCTTCCACTCTGGTGGTGAGTGTCCATCTAGGACCCCATTCAAACCCACAGTGGCCTGGTCTCAACTAGCTGATGAAAGTTGCAAGCGAGAATGTCATCATCGCATGCAGCTGGGGTTGGCATCGTCCCCCCTCCTCCTGATGCCGAGGGGAATATGGCCGAGGTTTAGGACTGTGACTCATGCAGCTGCAATGACTGTGTTAGGTACACGGTTCAAACCTCCCCAGAGACCCTGGCTGACTAGGGAGGTGTTCCGGCTGGCTGAGAAAAAGCGACAGGCCAAATCCCGCCGTCTGCAGCATCCCACGTCAGAGAATGAGGCGTTTACCGCAGCCTTCATTCGAAGGTTTGGAGAGCCGTGTGGGGCTGCAAAGATGAGTGGTGGTCGCGGGTTGCTAAGGAGATGGGAGTCTAACTCAGTAGCCCGCGATCACAAATCCCTCTTTATCGCCATCAAAAAGTTACTTGCAGTGCCACACCTTTCACCATCCTTAGGTGAAAGAAAGGTAATCTTCGACCCCTTGGACCAGGTTTGCAGATTTGCGGAGCATTTCTGTGAGGTCTTGGGGGAGGGGAAATCCCTTCGCCTGGAAAACATCGTGGGGCAATTGTGGATGACTCTTCTAAGGCTGCGGTGCCTCAAATATTGGACGAAATAGTCACCCCCTGTGAATGGCTGGCCAAAGTGCCATCTGTTGAGGAAGTACGGAAGGTGATCTAATGTCTGAGACCAGGAAAAGGGTGGTGTTTGTGTGCAGACCGCCTTATGTGACAATAACAGTTTGGACCACTGGACGGGTTCCGCAGGATTGGAAGGATGCCCTGGTGGTCCCCATCTTTTAGAAGGGGGACCGCACAGACTGTAACAACTACAGGGGCATCTCCCTCCGCAGTGCCGGGAAAGGTCCTGGCAAGGATTATTCAACATCGCCCCTTGCCAGGCACGCTGAAGAGAGGCTTGCTGAGCCCCAATGTGGTTTCAGGCCAGGGCTGTCCTGCACAGACGCAATATTTTCTTCATAATAATTTTTTTTGGGTTAGATCGCGTTATTTATAAATGTGTAGATGTACACCCACAAAAAAGTTGTAAATGTTGTGGATTCACTCTTCAACACGCCGGTGGGCTAAAGTAGTGAACTATTTTGTCTTTTGTCAACGTGACACTTTTTTTACTGACTGACCGTGTCGGGTGGTGGAGGGTTACGACACATAAATAATGCGATCTAACCCAAAAACGTTTATTGTGAAGAATATTGGTCGCGAAAGCCTACGTGTTAAACTGCCATATTTTCTGTCCATCCGCTACAGCAGAGGTGTAATGAATTCCAGCAGGACCTACCTATCTGCTTTATTGACGTGGTCAAAGCCTATGAGACCATCAATAGGCCTGGGCTCTGGGTTGTTCTTCATGATTTCGGTGTCCCTGACTCTATGTTCACAATTATTACGGACCTTCATTATGGAGGGCGGGCCCGGATAAAGCTACATGACCGGGAGTCGGAGCCGTTCCCTGTTCACCTTGGGGTGTGACAGGGATGTCCTCGTACACCTACATTATTTTACATCTAATTCAATCACGTAATTCGAGAAGTGTTCCATGACTGTATCGGAGGAATTTCCATCTGGTACAGATACAATGGGAGACTGATTGATGCCCGGGTGCAGTCGAGGGAGCGATCCTATTGGTCAACCATGTTATGTATACTGATGATCTGGTGATTGCTGCTCACTCTGAGGAGCAGTTGGAGGCACTGCTGCTGAACCTGGAGCATGCTACCAAGAGGTGGGGCCTTATCATCAGCCCCTACAAAACTAAGCACCTGCTTTGGTATTTTGTGCCATACTCCACCCCTTCAAATCCCCATTAGTGTTGTGGCGGTGTGGAAGGAGTGGAGAGTTTCCCATACCTTGACAGTGTGCTCATGACCAGCTCTGATTTGACAGCTGATGTCTCCATCCAAATCAGTCGAGCGGCATTATCTTTTCATCGGTTGCGTAACGCTGTGTGGAAGCTACCTGGTCTGCCGCTCCACAAGAAGCTTCGGGTCTTCTCGGCCACAGTCATTCCCTCCCTTCTCTATGTTTGGAACATCTTCGCCGGTTCGAAACATCCAGGCTGGCCTGCCTACGATCCATTCTGGGTTTAACCAGGCTGAATTATGTGAGCTCACAAATCCTTGAAAGATCTGGACAAAGTCCTAATCAGTGAGCTTCTCCAGCAGGCAATGCTGCATTGGCTGGGTCATGCCGCCCACATGCCCAGACACCGCATGCCTAAATAGCTTTTCTTCGGATAGCTATAGGGGGCTAAACAGGTGTGACACGGGCTAGAGAGGAGATGGAGTGATGTGGTACAAGAGGATGTGGAGCTGAGTGGACTTGCCAATAACTGGAACCAGCGGTGTCAAGATCGGCCTCTGTGGAGGAGGCTCGTGAAGGACGCTACTGGGCAGTTGGAGGCAGTCTCCCTCCAACAACGGAGGGCAGAGGAGCGACGCTCACGACAATGAGCAGAGCGCCGGGTGGCTAAAACACAGCAGGTTGGCACAGTAGGGGGCACAGGTGGTGCATCGGCCACTCATCTCAGTCAGTCGACCCGTGGCACCTGGGTCTGCCCCGTGACCTCCTGCCAGCGGGCGTTCGACACTTCACGTGGCCTCAATGTGCACCTAGCCTGGCACAAGCGCCGTGGCGACGTCACCATCACTTCGTGGCGAATGGCGGTTGTTGTCACGTGGAGTGTGGGGAGCGGCAGTGTAGCGGTTAGCGCTACGAACCCGGCGACCCGAGTTCGATTCCCGCTCACGGCCACCAACACCGGTGACGGCGATTATCTGAACCGGTCCCGGGCCTCCCGTACGCCAAAGAAAAGGGAAGCTGAGGAGCTAGAGCCTTAACGGCGCTGCCGTTCGCCGAACCCCGGCACCTTGTCGTTCTTCGTGTCGTTCAACATCGAACTCTGCATTTTGCGGCGGACGACGCGACAGGAGCGGAACTCCTGTGCGAGGAGTGCGAGGCGGGCGGGCGACCTCCGGGGACGGGGACGGACGACGCCGGACGCGCGGCCGCCACGCCGGGAGCCTCCTGCGCCCGGTGCGGCAAGCCGCTGGGAGCCGCGGCGCCGCCGTGCGCGGCGGTCGCCGGCGACCGACGGGGGCACGCGTGCGCCGACTGCGGGAAGGAGTTCGCGCGGCGCTCCCACCTGACGGAGCACGCGAGGACGCACACGGGCGAGAAGCCGTACGTGTGCGCCGAGTGCGGCCGGGGCTTCGCGCAGCGCTCCTCCCTGGAGGCGCACGCGAGGACCCACACGGGCGAGTGGCCGCACGCGTGCGCCGAGTGCGGCCAGGGCTTCGCGCAGCGCTCGGATCTGGAGAAGCACCGGAGGACGCACAGCGGCGAGAAGCCGTACGTGTGCAAGGAGTGCGGCAGGGGCTTCGGGCAGAGTTCCACGCTGACGGCGCACGTGAGGACGCACACGGGCGAGAAGCCGTACGCGTGCGAGGAGTGCGGCAAGGGGTTCTCGCAGAGCTCCTCGCTGGAGGCGCACACCAGGACCCACACGGGAGAGCGGCCGTACGCGTGCGACCAGTGCGGCAGGGCCTTCGCCCTCCGCGCCACCCTCAACGCGCACGCGACTACGCACACGGGCGAGTGGCCGCACGTGTGCGCCGAGTGCGGCCGGGGCTTCGCGCTGTCCTCCCACCTGGAGAGGCACGCGAGGACCCACACGGGCGAGAGGCCGCACGCTTGCGAGGAGTGCGGCAGGGCGTTCTCGCAGCGCTCCTCGCTGGAGGCGCACACCAGGACCCACACGGGCGAGCGGCCGTACGCGTGCGACCAGTGCGGCAAGGCCTTCGCCCTCCGCGCCACCCTCAACGCGCACGCGAGGACCCACACGGGCGAGAGGCCGCACGCGTGCAAGGAGTGCGGCAAGGCGTTCTCGCAGAGCTCCTCGCTGGAGGTGCACGCCAGGACCCACACGGGAGAGCGGCCGTACGCGTGCGACCAGTGCGGCAGGGCCTTCGCCCTCCGCGCCACCCTCAACGCGCACGCGAGGACCCACACGGGCGAGTGGCCGCACGCGTGCGCCGAGTGCGGCCGGGGCTTCGCGCAGCGCTCGGATCTGGAGAAGCACCGGAGGACGCACAGCGGCGAGAAGCCGTACGTGTGCAAGGAGTGCGGCAAGGCGTTCTCGCAGAGTTCCACGCTGACGGCGCACGTGAGGACGCACACGGGCGAGAAGCCGCACGTGTGCAAGGAGTGCGGCGAGGGGTTTGCGCAGAGCGGTCAGCTGAAGAGGCACTCAAAGACGCACGCGCTCAAGTGAAACACTTGCGTGTCCCGAATGGATTTGTTTTTTTCATGCCTCCCATTTGAAAACCAGTGGGGAATGGTTTTGTCGCTTACCGTATATACAGGGTGCTTAAAAAAAATGTTTTAACACTTATATGGGACTATCGTTTTGAATGGAAAAAGAACGGATACTACACCGTTACATGATAACAAAATGTAATGTTAATAGCTTCAAAAAAGCCAAAGAGTCTCCCACTTATATTCTTGGTTCTTTCGGTAAAGTCACGTTGAAGGGAAACAATAAAATAACAAAATATATATAAAACAATAAAATTCTCACGACGTTTCGACTGCAACGCAAGCAGTCATCATCAGCTGTGATAACCACTTCTTTCAATTGTTCTTGCCGTTGGTTTTCACACCTGATGATGACTGCTTGTGTCGCAGTCGAAACGTCGTGAGAATTTTATTGTTTTATATATATTTTATGATTTTATTGTTTCCGTTCAACGTGGTGACTTTACCGAAAGAACCAAGAATATGAATCACTGCAGTCACGAAAGCTTTAAATCAAAATTTAGTCTCCCACTCGTTCGCCATCGTTGTCAAGTCACGCCTGGAATCTTCCCCAGGTGGTCCTCCAGAGCCCGGAGGGGCACATTTCTCGTGGTATCGTTGCAAATTCTCACAAGTGTCATCACTTTTTTTTTAAAGCACCCTGTATATACCTCTTTTGTTTCACCGCAAACTCTTAAGCTGTACAGTTTAACACCTTAGCAGTAGTAGTAGCAGTAGTAGGCGTTCGCGACCAATATTATCCATATTATAGGGGTTATTCTGGGTTAGATCGCGTACATTTAAATGCTTTGCCGTTGACGTCACCGCCCGACACTGCCAATTAGTAAGGGGTTTGTCACGGAAACAAAACGTGCCAATTCGTGACTAGTACAGCACTAACCGGTTTGTGTGTCGTAGAGTAAACCCACTACAACGTTTAGAATTCGAGTGCCGTGACATCCAGCCTCGTCAGGCGGCGGCCAGAGTTGTTGTTTAACCAGGCTGCTCCTATTGTTGGTTCTTTCGGTAAAGTCACCACGTAGAAGGGAAACAATAAAATAATAAAAATATAAAACGATAAAATTCTCACGACGTTTTCGACTGCAGCACGAGCAATCGTCATCAGGTGTGAAAACCACAGGAAAAAAGAAAACTCCACTTTTATCAAATTTTCTTGCTGTGGTTTTCACACCTTGATGACGATTGCTCGTGTTGCAATCGAAACGTCGTGATAATTTTATCGTTTTATATTTGTATTATTTTATTGTTTCCCTTCTACGTGGTGACTTTACCGAAAGAACCAAGAATATGAATCCCTGCAGTCACGGAAGCTTTAAATCAAAATTCAGGCTGCTCCTGTTTCGGTTTTAAGTAAACGATACATTTTCAGAATGTAACGAATCACCTCCACAAGTGGATAGATGATCTGGGGAGCAGGCCGACTGTGGTCACTCACACCTTTTACTCATGCTCAGTGATAATAACACTTTCCTTGCACCCGCCCAGCAGAAGACTCGGCCCACGAAGTGGATGATAGCAGAGCCACTGCCAATCAACATCAATCAAACTCCGTCCACCGGTGTAAAGTTACGGCAACTACTGTACTGTAGAGGCGATGGCGTTGATTTCAGATGAACTGGAGCAACATATTTGTTCGGTTTAAGCTCAGTGTGACTTGTAATGAACATTACCAACAATGTATAACTTTTTAGATTCTTAATTTGGGCTTAAGGGGAAATCCACGAGTTATTGATTCATGCCAAAATCTCGTGCGCGCGGGTTAATCCGCAAATCGGATAAACCGCACAAGCGGATAATCGAGAGTCCGCCATATTGCCGGTTTCTGAACAACGACAACAGAAGGGAGGGGTAGGAGGACTGGAGCAGGAACGTAAGGGGTCTATACAGGCTGGGCCACAAGCAAGGACCTGAATTTGTTTAGGATACCAGGAGTGGGAACGTAAGGGTCTATACAGGCTGGGCCACAAGCAACGACCTTGATTTGTTTAGGGTACTAGAAGCAGGAACGTCAGGGGTCTATACAGGCTGGGCTACAAACAACGACCTTGATTTGTTTAGGATACCAGGAGTGGGAACGTAAGGGTCTATACAGGCTGGGCCACAAGCAACGACCTTGAATTGTTTAGGATACCAGGAGTGGGAACGTAAGTGTCTATACAGGCTGGACCATGAGTAACGACCTTGATTTGTTTAGGGTACTGGGAGCAGGAACGTAAGGGGTCTATACAGGCTGGGCCATGAGTAACGACCTTGATTTGTTTAGGGTACAGGGAGTGGGAACGTCAGGGGTCTATACAGGCTGGGCCACAAGCAACGACCTTGATTTGTTTAGGGTACTGGGAGTGGGAACGTAAGTGTCTATACAGGCTGGGCCATGAGTAACGACCTTGATTTGTTTAGGGTACTGGGAGCAGGAACGTAAGGGGTCTATACAGGCTGGGCCATGAGTAACGACCTTGATTTGTTTAGGGTACAGGGAGTGGGAACGTCAGGGGTCTATACAGGCTGGGCCACAAGCAACGACCTTGATTTGTTTAGGGTACTGGGAGTGGGAACGTAAGGGGTCTATACAGCCTGGGCCATGAGTAACGACCTTGATTTGTTTAGGGTACTAGGAGCAGGAACGTAAGGGCCTATACAGTCTGGGCCATGAGTAACGACCTTGATTTGTTTAGGGTACAGGGAGTGGGAACGTAAGGGGTCTATACAGGCTGGGCCATGAGTAACGACCTTGATTTGTTTAGGGTACTAGGAGCAGGAACGTAAGGGCCTATACAGGCTGGGCCATGAGTAACGACCTTGATTTGTTTAGGGTACAGGGAGTGGGAACGTAAGGGGTCTTTACAGGCTGGGCCACAAGCAACAGCCTTGATTTGTTTAGGGTACAGGGAGTGGGAACGTAAGTGTCTATATAGGCTGGGCCATGAGTAACGACCTTGATTTGTTTAGGGTACTGGGAGCAGGAACGTAAGGGGTCTATACAGGCTGGGCCATGAGTAACGACCTTGATTTGTTTAGGGTACAGGGAGTGGGAACGTCAGGGGTCTATACAGGCTGGGCCACAAGCAACGACCTTGATTTGTTTAGGGTACTGTGAGTGGGAACGTAAGGGGTCTATACAGGCTGGGCCATGAGTAACGACCTTGATTTGTTTAGGGTACTAGGAGCAGGAACGTAAGGGCCTATACAGGCTGGGCCATGAGTAACGACCTTGATTTGTTTAGGGTACAGGGAGTGGGAACGTAAGGGGTCTATACAGGCTGGGCCATGAGTAACGACCTTGATTTGTTTAGGGTACTAGGAGCAGGAACGTAAGGGCCTATACAGGCTGGGCCATGAGTAACGACCTTGATTTGTTTAGGGTACAGGGAGTGGGAACGTAAGGGGTCTTTACAGGCTGGGCCACAAGCAATGACCTTGATTTGTTTAGGGCACTGGGAGTGGGAACGTAAGAGGTCTATACAGGCTGGGCCACAAGCAGTGACCTTGATTTGTTTAGGATACCAGGAATGGGAACGTAAGGGGCCTATACAGGCTGGGCCATGAGTAACGACCTTGATTTGTTTATGGTACTGGGAGTGGGAACGTAAGGGGTCTATACAGGCTGGGCCACAAGCAACGACCTTGATTTGTTTAGGGTACAGGGAGTGGGAACGTAAGGGGTCTATACAGGCTGGGCCATGAGTAACGACTTTGATATGTTTAGGATACCAGGTGTGGGAACGTAAGGGCCTATACAGGCTGGGCCATGAGTAACAACCTTGATTTGTTTAGGGCACAGGGAGTGGGAACGTAAGGGGTCTATACAGGCTGGGCCACACGCAATGACCTTGATTGTTTAGGATACCAGGAGTGGGAACGTAAGGGCCTATACAGGCTGGGCCATGAGTAACAACCTTGATTTGTTTAGGGTACAGGGAGTGGGAACGTAAGGGGTCTATACAGGCTGGGCCAAAAGCAACGACCTTGATTTGTTTTGCCTATGGCTTGTGAAAAAGTGAAATAAAAAGACGAATTCTAAATGATGGAACTTTCTTGAATTCATGGAGATTCGATTTCATTCCTCATGAACACCCCAGAGCCTGAAAATGTTGTTTGTTGACGAAGCCGCCATGGTGACAATGACCTCCTTCTGACATCAAGTAAATTTGTGACTAAAATCGGTCGTCTTGGTCTGCAAGTTCAATGAAAGCACCGCGAGATTTGGTGGTCTCTGGACTGCAATTCTTGCACCGGCTGAATCTTCCGTGGAAAAAAAGACGCGGAGTCCCTTTACCCACGATCGGCGTAGTGTATAGTAATGTATAGTGTCGTGTGTAGTATGTAGTGTATGGTATAGTGTGTGTATGTTTAACTTTTTTAACACCCTACGCTAGTCAACGACACGAAACGCAACAAGCAGCAGCTCTAGAGACGTGAGTTTTCAATCAAGATCTAATCAGCAACCCCGATAATCCGATGATGGATAGTCGATGGTTAACCTCTAGCGGCCAGAGGGTGAACCGCTACATTGTGAATCTGTGTGGCTAAGTGGGCCCCTTTACCCACGTTCGGCCGTCAGCGGCCGCCGTGCGGTCCCCAGCTCAGCGGAGCGTCGTCTCCTCGTCGAAGGTCTCGAGGGGGTTCCCATTGACCGCTCGCCGTTAACCTGCTCAACAGAAGCGCGGAGATGGAGCGGTTCGACACATCGCCTCGCGTCCACCCCGTTGGTTTTCCCCGTCTGCCGAAATTTGGGCGATCAAAGCGGCCCCAGTACGGTGGCGGACTTGGGGGGGGTCTTAAAATGTCTGCGGTAGTCTCCCCTCTTGTGTTGAAATGATTGAATGACGGTTTCTGAAATCTTTACTTGAAGCTTTCGTGACTGCGGGAATCCACACTCTTTGGTTCTTTCGGTAAAGTCGTCACGTAGCGGGTAGAAAGATAATCATAGATCACGACGTTTCGATCGCAGCGCAAGCAATCGTCATCAGGTGGGACAACCACGGTGAGAAAAAACTGCCGAAGTAGTACCGAAAGTACCAAAGAGTATGAAATGTCAACTTTTCTTGCACGCCGCTGAGTTGTCTTGCCGATTCGTCATAAACTCCCCATGCGTCCACTTTATTTCCGCGCAGTGTTTTTTACGTTTCGTTTGCAAAAAATAAGTGAACGCGAAATGACCACTCTTTCAAAGCGGGGAGTTATGGCCCACTCTGTAATGTGGGGAAAGGAAGGCCCGGGGGGGGCTGAGAAGCAAAAATAAAGCGGATCAGAATCCAGTCAGTCGTCGATTATCCGGCTGCTTCCAACATTACCCGGCGGTCCGGCAAAGCCCCCTCCGAAAGGTGCGTCCCATTCCGGCGATCGTCAAAACACTCATCATGGTTGTCGAAACACTCATCATGGTTGTTGAAACACTCATCATGGTTGTTGAAACACTCATCATGGTTGTTGAAACACTCATCATGGTTGTTGAAACACTCATCATGGTTGTCGAAACACACATCATGGTTGTTGAAACACTCATCATGGTTGTTGAAACACTCATCATGGTTGTCGAAACACTCATCATGGTTGTCGAAACACTCATCATGGTTGTTGAAACACGGGCACCGTAGTGCTACGGACATCGCCCCACGCAAAGTCTTTAGGATTGGAGTGGTAAGTACGGTAGAGTAACCAGGTTTTTTTTTTGACAGTACGCTATTTATATTTGTCTGTCTGTAAGTTCGTGCCAATTTCATTTAAGAAGAACCCAGGGGGCCGGCCCAGGACACGCTGTTGGCGGGACGACGTCGCTCGGCTGGCCTGCGAATGCCTGGGAATTCCACAGGAAGAGCAAGAGTCTGTGTATAGTAGTATGTAGTGTAGTATATAGTGTAGTGTATAGTAGTGTATAGTGTAGTGTATAGTAGTGTATAGTGTAGTGTATAGTGTAGTGTATAGTGTAGTGTATAGTAGTGTATAGTGTAGTGTATAGTAGTGTATAGTGTAGTAGTGTATAGTGTAGTGTATAGTAGTGTATAGTGTAGTGTATAGTAGTGTATAGTGTAGTAGTGTATAGTGTAGTGTATAGTAGGGTATAGTGTAGTAGTGTATAATAGTGTAGTAGTGTATATATTAGTGTATAGTGTAGTGTATAGTGTATAATAGTGTAGCAATGTATAGTGTAGTAGTGTATAGTGTAGTAGTTTATAGTAATGTATTGTGTATAGTAGTGTCGTGGCGTATAGTAGTGTAGTAGCGTGTAGTAGTGTACAGCAGTGTAGTGTATAGTAATTGTGGTGCCGCCACAGCGGAGCCGCTCCGTCGGGGCCGTGCCCACCGCCGTGATGCCGCCGCCGGAGAGTGACGACGCTGCGCGCCCCTCGGCGCCCCCCCACATGAACACACGCACGCCCCGCGTAGGGCCCGAGGGGAAGTCACCTGGCCGACGGGTTTTCGTCCAGAAGCCCCTGATGGGATCAAGCTTCACGGTTTCCTACGGCCGGGAAATTGGGCGACCTACCCCCGGGGCTGACGGGCACCGCGGCGCCGTGACCTGATATTATAATGGCACGGTCACGGCATGGGTGTGTTGAGCCATCGCGGAGGGGACCACACACACGCAACACGGGTCAGTGGGCAGGTAGCGGGAAGAGCAGAAAGCGGACGTCGAGGGGACCACTGCGGTGACGTCACCAGAGCTGGGATCCGACTATCAAAAGGGCGGGAAAATCCGGGCCCCTGATTGGATGGGAGGCCAAGGGGGCGAAACAGCGGAACTCACTTGTTGTAGGTAGGATAAAAGGAGGGGGATTCAGGCAGTAAGGGGCAGAGTCCTTCGAGGCATCGAGATCAGCGGGGTGTTGGAGCCGGCCGTTCGGGTCGTCCGTGTGACGAGCCTCAACGCAGCCAGGCACAACCCTCCACGGAGACGACCCGCAGCATCGCCCTTCTACAGCTTCCGGCGCGTCAGATTGGGAGTAAGCGTAAGTAAGAGAGAGGTGAGTTTGGGCTAATTAATCAGAGGGTAGAAAGTGAAGCGCCAGGCAGGATAAATTGACTCCAGGATCCCCGAAGGATGGGCTAGTTATGGTCTGCTGACCCACACAATCATTCGTAGTTTAGCGGGTTACTCGCGGGGAATAAAATCGCCAGTAGAGGATAAACTGTGTCGTGTGGTCTTTGTGAGTGTGAAGAGGAGGGTGGAGTGCTTTGTGTTCGCGTACACGCGCGGCTGTTTAAACGGCCTTTAAATCGGGGCGGGAGTGACTCCCTCCAATCAGCGGCGCGCGCACGGTGGACGCCCCCTGGCTTCTGACCCCCGACCTCGAGTCCCGTGCGTGGGCGCTCGGTGCGGCCGCGGAGTCGCGCGTCGGCGCGCTGTACCCCTTTGCTTACGCACGAGACGGGGTTTCACTTCGCGGGCGCGCTCACCGCGGCACGTCCGCCACTGAGCCCGCGTAGCGCGTCGTAAGCGTAAAGCGGTCGGTCCCATCAATTGAATCATGAATACGCGGGGGGCAGCAGCAAAGTCGTGGGTACAGGGGAACGAGGAATTGGGGGGCAGTAGCCCGAACCCGACAGAGCAGTCGGGGAGCAGTAGCTCGATCATAACGGAGAAGTCGGGGGACAACGGCCCCAACATAATGCATAGTGTAGTATATAGTATAGTAGTGTATAGTGTAGTGTATAGTAATATGTAGTGTAATGTGTAGTAGTGTATAGTGTAGTGTATAGTAATATGTAGTGTAATGTGTAGTAGTGTATAGTGTAGTGTATAGTAATGTGTAGTGTAGTGTATAGTAGTGTATAGTGTATAATAGTGTAGAGGTGTTTCGTAATGTGTAGTAATGTACAGTAGTGTATAGTGTAGTGTATAGTAATATGTAGTGTAATGTGTAGTAGTGTATAGTGTAGTGTATAGTAATATGTAGTGTAATGTGTAGTGTATAGTAATGTGTAGTGTAGTGTATAGTAGTGTATAGTGTATAATAGTGTAGAGGTGTTTCGTAATGTGTAGTAATGTACAGTAGTGTATAGTGTAGTGTATAGTAATGTGTAGTAGTGTATAGTGTAGTGTATAGTAATGTGTAGTGTAGTGTATAGTGTATAATAGTGTAGAGGTGTTTCGTAATGTGTAATAATGTACAGTAGTGTATAGTGTAGTGTATAGTAATATGTAGTGTAATGTGTAGTAGTGTATAGTGTAGTGTATAGTAATGTGTAGTGTAGTGTATAGTGTATAATAGTGTAGAGGTGTTTCGTAATGTGTAGCAATGTACAGTAGTGTATAGTGTAGTGTATAGTAATATGTAGTGTAATGTGTAGTAGTGTATAGTGTAGTGTATAGTAATGTGTAGTGTAGTGTATAGTGTATAATAGTGTAGAGGTGTTTCGTAATGTGTAGTAATGTACAGTAGTGTATAGTGCAGTGTATAGTAATATGTATAGTAATGTGTAGTGTATAGTATAGTAGTGTATAGTAATGTGTAGTAGTGTATAGTAATGTAGTGTAGTGTATAGTAGTGTGTAGTAGTGTATAGTAATGTGTAGTGTAGTGTATAGTAATGTGTAGTGTAGTGTATAGTGTAGTGTATAGTAATGTGTAGTAGTGTATAGTAATATAGTGTAGTGTATAGTAATATGCATAGTAATGTGTAGTAGTGTATAGTGTAGTGTATAGTAATATGTATCGTAATGTGTAGTAGTGTATAGTGTAGTGTATAGTAATGTGTAGTAGTGTATAGTGTAGTGTATAGTAATATGTATAGTAATGTGTAGTAGTGTATAGTGTTGTGTAGGAGTGTATAGTAATGTGTAGTGTAGTGTATAGTGATGTAGTGCTGGAGTCTGTAGCCAGTGAAACGGAGGCGTGGACCGCCACCACTCAGCACGCTGCGACCGCCACGACCGTCGCCAGGACAAGCGGATTGCCAAAGGCACTAACGAAGACATTCATAAACAACGGTTTCATTCACAACTTCGTTTAACTCACGGTCATCGAGGAGTGCGTCAATGGCGCCTGAGACACGTGGCGCCTGCTTTCTGTGCGAGCCGATTCCACAGTTTAGGGACCGCGGCGTTTTTGACCGACACAAAAATGTTTTTTGATTTAAAGCTTTCGTGACTGCAGGGATTCACATTTTTGGTTCTTTCGGTAAAGTCACCGCGTTAGAAGGGAAACAATAAAATAATAAAAATATAAAACAATTAAATTCTCACGACGTTTCGACTGCAACACTAGCAGCAATCATCATCAGGTGTGAAAACCACGGCAATAATTTTTCTTGCTGTGGTTTTCACACCTGATGATGACTGCTGCTTGTGTTGCAGTCGAAACGTCGTGAGAATTTTATTGTTTTATTTTTATTATTTTATTATTTCCCTTCTACGTGACTTTACCGAAAGAACCAAGAATACAAAAATTTATATACAGTAAAACCTTGGATTGCGCAGCATAATTCGTTCCGGAAACGTGTTTGTAATCCAAAGCACTCGTACATCAAAGCACTCGTACATCAGTTGTGATCACGTGACGCTCGGCAGTACAAAGCGTACTACACGTATACTACTCGTATTGCTAAGACCCTCGCTCGTTTATCAAATTAATATTTACTTACAATTTTAGCCCGTCTTGCTAAACACTCGCAGACCAAGTTACTCGCAATCAAAGGTTTTGCTCTGTATATAAACTAGGAGCTTTACTACCCGGCTTCGCCTGAGACTTGAATTCTTGTCTTGGATTAATACACGGCCGACGCGAAGGGTTTGGGGGGGGAGGGGGGCGATGCGTGACGCAGCAGGCACACTGCGTGACGTCAGCAGGCACACTGCGTGACGTCAGCAGGCACACTGCGTGACGCTTCCGCATGCGGGTGACATCACAGATGTGACGTCACCGCTCACTTGCCGAGCAAAATCTATGCATTATAAAAGTGTATTTTATAATTTTTGCATGGTGTACAGTCTGGAAAGTACCCACATGGCAAATTTGAAGTTTGTTGCATGTTGGGTAGTACGCTAAACATTTTTAACAGACACAATCACAACTTTGCCTGTTATATATATGGAGATAAGTCGTCCACACAAAATTTTATTCGCTTTAAAGTAGCGAATTCATGTATTATTTGATGCTGATTTTGATACAGGCCATGCATTGTCACCGGATCTGATTACGTGTGCACAATGTGGAATTGATTTGACAACGGGAAGTGGACGAAATGTTGATGACAAAATTTGACCACGACAAACAGAGGAATCAAGTTAAGTAAAACCGTTGAAATAAGTAATATTTAAAAAAAAAACTTTTTTTAATAACGAAATGTACCGTACGAGTAATGGAAGAACTCCACGACTCCAGGAAGTGGCCCCGAAGCTTGCCACAACGTAAGGGACCGTGGTGATTTACAGCCAACGTTAGTTGAGCGTGGACAATTAAGACACAAGCCGTAACATCTAACCTAGAATACAGTATTGTCATCAGTATGACATAAGTATACCAAGTTTGCAGTCGTTACCACATTGGGAAGTGGGTTAAAATTGAGTTACAAGATTTGAGGATACAACAACAACAACAGACAGAGTGAGTTAATTGAAAGCGTGTAACAAACACTTTTCTGCGGAGGGAGCTGGTATGAACGTTGGGTTGCTCGGTCAATGGCCAAGGTCAACGGCGGCACCACGTTGTGTATTCCGCAAATATGCCCGAATGTGAGGGTGGGCACAAGCCGGCGTGAGTAGGTGAAACGTTGAGTTTTATAAGGGCACCACGGGGTGACCAGCCCCTCCCCACCCAGCCCCCCCACCCAGCCCCTCCCCACCCAGCCCCACCCTCCCCACCCAGCCGCTCCCCACCCAGCCCCTCCCCACCCAGCCCCCCCACCCAGCCCCTCCCCACCCTCCCCACCCAGCCCCTCCCCACCCTCCCCTCCCCACCCAGCCCCACCCTCCCCACCCAGCCGCTCCCCACCCAGCCCCTACCCACCCAGCCCCTCCCCACCCTCCCCTCTCCACCCAGCCCCACCCTCCCCACCCAGCCCATTCTCACCCTCCCCTCCACCCAGCCCCACCCCTCCCATTTTTGTATGCACGACGGACGGACGGACACAATAATCCCCTGTGAGCTGGTGTAACCAGGAGGTCCCTACCAGTAAAAGCGTGTCATAATAAAAAACATTATACACGACACCTGAAACCATAAAGCCATGCATGAAAGTGCAAAAAGTAAGATATTTCTACGAATGATGATGAGTGATTAATTACAGTGTGTAATAAAAACATGTTTTGTCCCTGGGTACTAAGTGTTATTTTCCAATTGCTTATGCCTCGAAAGTACAGAAAGTGGCTCTTATTATTCCCCACAAAACTTTGCTTTTGTGACCGGGACAGTGATATTTTTAAATGTACCTATTGTCAATGATAGGACGTGGTGTGCATTTGTGTCATTCCTTCACGTAAAGTCCTGGTCACAAAAGCAAAGTTTGTGGGGAGTAATAATAATAATGTAGAGGCGTTAACTACGCACTGTTGCGTAACCTGCATTGCCACCAGGGCAGTGCAGCATTACCTCTGGGTACAACGGTTGGGGTCAGTCGAGGTAAAACGGATCGTAGCCAGGGTTTGGTACGAACCAATCAGACGGTTCCACGTGAGAATGTATGATTGGTTCTACCTGGCCACGAAGGAGTATAAGACGGGTGACCCAACAGACCTCGGGGAGTTCTCTCCCTGCACGAAGACAGAAGACTGGGCTGAAGCCTAGCCAGGACCCTGGACCAGCCTTTCAGCCCTTCTAAGAGCTAAGGCTCGGCATACCCAGTGGTCAGGACCCACCGGGCCAGCGGTGGGTCAGATAGCCTCCCCTAGGTCCTAGCCGGAGGACTAGGCTAGGTTAGCGGTAGATGTGTGAGTCCCGCCAAGTCCGGCGGCTGTACCTCGGTATCAAGGAGGTTAGCGGTAGACGTGTGAGCCCCGCCAAGCCCGGAGGCTGTACCTCCCTAGGGTATCGGGTGAGGGGACCGTATATCCCTCTGTGTGTGTTAAGCATTGTATGAGGAAATAATACAATAAACAGAGTGTGCCTCCTAAGAAGTCTGCTCATCTTTACAACACTACAATAATAATAGCCATTTTCTATACTTTTGAGGCATAAGCAATTAGAAAATAACACTTAGTACTCAGGGACACAAATCGTGTTACATAGTGAAATCGTTTACACTGCATATACTGGAGGAATCCGATGAGCTCTGAAGCTCTTGAATCACAGATGTTGTCGAGTTCGGGGCATGGGGTCAGAACGTCACAACAACAACACAGAACTCACAAACACGAAAGAAGTACAAAATGCACGGGGGTTAAACAATCACCCAGATACACACAGACACACAGACACACACAAATACATACAGACACACAGATACACACACAATCACCCAGACACACACAGATACACACACAATCACACAGATACACACAGACACACACAATCACCCAGACACGCAGATACACACAATCACCCAGACACACACAGATACACACAGACACACAATCACCCAGACACACACAGATACACACACAATCACCCAGACACACACAGATACACACAGACACACACAGACACACAGATACACACAGACACACACAATCACCCAGATACACCCAGATACACACAGTCACACACAGACACACAGACACACACAGTCACACACAATCACCCAAACAACAACAACCGCCATTCACCACTAAGTGGCGGTGACGTCACCACGACGCTTGTGCCAGGCCATGTGCACCTTGAGGCCACGTGAAGTGTCGAATGCCCACTGGCAGGAGGTCACGGGGCAGACCCAGGTGCCACGGGTCGACTGACTGAGATGACTGGCTGATGCACCACCTGTGCCCCCTACTGTGTCAATCTGCTGTGCTTTAGCCACCCGGCGCTCCGCTCGTTGTTGTGAGCGTCGCTCCTCCGCCCTCCGTTGTTGTTGGAGGGCGACTGCCTCCAACTGCCTAGTAGCGTCCTTCACGAGCCTCCTCCACAGAGGCCGATCTTGACACCGCTGGTACCAGTCATCGGCAAGTCCACTCAGCTCCACGGCCTCCTGTACCACATCACTCCAACTCTTCTCTAGCCCGTGCCACGCCCGTTTAGCCTCCTCGACCCGGCCGAACAAAAGCAGTTTCGGCATGCGGTGGCTGGGCATGCGGGCTACATGACCCAGCCAACGCAACCTTGCCTGCCGGAGGAGCTCACCGATGGACCTTGCCCAGATCTTTCAAGGATTTGTGAGCTCACAAAATCCAGCCTAGTTAAACCCAGGATGGTCGTAGGCAGGCTAGCCTAAATGTTTCTAACCAGTGAAGATGTTCCATTAAGGGGATCCACGTTTCGCAAGCGTAGAGAAGGGAGGGAATGACCGTGGCCGAGAAGACCTGAAGCTTAGTGCGGAGCGACAGACCAGGTAGCTTCCACACAGCGTTACGCAGCCGATGAAAAGATATTGCCACTCGACTGATTCGGAGTGAGACCTCTGCTGTTAAACTGGAGCCGGGCATAAGCACACTGCCCAGGTATGGGAAACTCTCCACTCTCTCCACAACTGCCCCATCACCGATTGGGAGTTGTGGGGGTGGAGTGTCTGATGGTACAAAATACCCAG
Source organism: Petromyzon marinus (assembly GCF_048934315.1). Lineage (NCBI taxonomy): Eukaryota > Metazoa > Chordata > Hyperoartia > Petromyzontiformes > Petromyzontidae > Petromyzon > Petromyzon marinus. Next base: position 21,736,378 of record NC_133745.1, on the reverse strand, counting down.
GCAGGTGCTTAGTTTTGGTCGGGCTGATGGTAAGGCCCCATCTCTTAGTGGCACGCTCCAGTCTCAGCAGCAGCATCTCCAACTCCTCCTCTGAATGAGCAGCTATTACCAAATCATCGACATACATAACGTGGTTGAGCAATAGGGAGCCATTGACCGCACCCGGGCATCAATCAGCCTCTCATTGTATCTGTACCAGATGAAAATTCTCCCGGTACAGCTATTGAAGGCTTCACGAACTACGTGGTCAAAATAGATGTTAAATCATGTGGGAGCCAGAGGACATCCCTGTCGCACCCCAAGGTGTACAGGGAATGGCTCTGACTCCCGGCCACGTAGTTTTACCCGGGCCCGCTCACCACCATGAAGGTCCTTAATAATCGTGAGCAGGGGGTCAGGGACTCCAAAAGCACGAACAACCCAGAGCCCAGGCCTACTGATGGTATCATAGGCCTTGACCAGGTCAATAAAGCAGAGATGTAGGTCTTGTTGGAATTCCCTACACCTCTGCTGTAGCAGACGGACAGAAAATATGGCATCTGTGCAGGACCGCCCTTTCCTGAAACCGCATTGGGGCTCCGCAAGCCTCTCCTCAGCGTGCCTGGCAAGGCGATGTTGAATAATCCTTGCCAGGACCTTTCCCGGCACACTGAGGAGTGAGATGGGGCCTTACCATCAGCCCCACCAAAACTAAGCACCTGCCTGGGTATTTTGTATCATCGGACACTCCACCCCCACAACTCCCAATCGGTGATGGGGCAGTTGTGGAGAGAGTGGAGAGTTTCCCATACCTGGGCAGTGTGCTTATGACCGGCTCCAGTTTAACAGCAGAGGTCTCTGAATCAATCGAGCGGCAATATCTTTTCATCGGTTGCGTAACGCTGTGTGGAAGCTACCTGGTCTGTCGCTCCGCACTAAGCTTCAGGTCTTCTCGGCCACGGTCATTCCCTCCCTTCTCTATGCTTGCGAAATGTGGACCCCCTTAATGGAGCATCTTCGCCGGTTGGAAACATTTAGGCTGGCCTGCCTACGATCCATCCTGGGTTTAACTAGGCTGGATTGTGTGAGGAGCTCACAAATCCTTGAACGATCTGGGCAATATCCCATCGGTGAGCTCCTCCGGCAGGCAAGGCTGCGTTGGCTGGGTCATGTAGCCCACATGCCCAGCTACCGCATGCCGAAACTGCTTTTGTTCGGCCGGATTGAAGGGGCTAAACGGGCGCGGCACGGGCTGGAGAAGAGATGGAGTGATGTGGTACAGGAGGACGTGGAGCTGAGTGGACTTGCCGATGACTGGTACCAGCGCTGTCAAGATCGGCCTCTGTGGAGGAGGCTCGTGAAGGATGCTACTAGGCAGTTGGAGGCAGTCGCCCTCCAACAACAACGGAGGGCGGAGGAGCGACGCTCACAACAACGAGCGGAGCGCCGGGTGGCTAAAGCACAGCGGATTGGCACAGTAGGGGGCACAGGTGGCGCATCAGCCAGTCATCTCAGTCAGTCGACCCGTGGCACCTGACCTCCTGCCCGCGGGCGTTCGACACTTCACATGGCCTCAAGGTGCACATGGCCTGGCACAAGAGTCGTGGTGAGGTCACCGCCACTTAGTGGCGAATGGCGGTTGTTGTTGTATCTGTGTGTGTGTCTCTGTGTCTGTGTGTATTTGTATGTGTCTGTGTGTATCTGTGTGTGACTGTGTGTGTCTGTGTATATCTGTGTCTGTGTGTATCTGTGTGTGTCTGTGTGTATCTGTGTGTCTGTGTATCTGTGTGTGTATGTGCGAATCTGTGTATGTCTGTGTATCTGTGTGTGTCTGTGTGTCTCTGTGTGTGTGTATCTGTATCTGTCTGTGTGTATCTGTGTCTGTGTGTTTGTGTGTATGTGTTTGGGTATATCTGTGTCTGTGTGTATCTGTGTGTATCTGTGTCTGTGTGTATCTGTGTCTGTGTGTCTGTGTGTATCTGTGTCTGTGTGTATCCGTCTGTGTGTATCTGTCTGTGCTTGTGTGTATCCGTCTGTGCTTGTGTGTATCTGTATGTATCTGTGTGTGTCTGTGTGTATCGGTGTCTGTGTGTGTCTGGGTGTATCTGTGTGTGTCTGTATCGGTGTCTGTGTGTGTCTGGGTGTATCTGTGTGTCTGGGTGTATCTGTGTATCTGTGTGTCTGTGTATCTGTGTATATCTGTGTGTCTGTGTGTATCTGTGTATGTGTGTCTGTGTGTATCGGTGTGTCTGTGTGTATCTATCTGTGTGTCTGTGTGCATGTGTCTGTGTCTGTGTGATTGTTTAACCGCCGTGCACTTTGCACTTCTTTCGTGTTTGCGAGTTCTGTGTTGTTGTTACGTTCTGACCCGGTGCCCCCAACTCGACATCTGTGATTAAAGAGCTTCATAGCTCATCTGATTCCTCCAGTATAAATACAAGATGCTGATTCCGATTCTTTGTCTCGGTCTCGGCCTCTATACACACACACACAACCAGAATCGTGAAGTATTTGTTTTAATAAAAAGTTTTTTAAGAGGTCAAAATCGATCTCATTCCTCTCTCGTTCAATCACTAAAACCTCTCATTCTTTACCTCGTTCAATCGCCAGGCTCCTGTCACAGAGAGCAGGCCCAGCTGTTGCTCGCGACGCCGTTGCCAGGGACCCCTGTTGCTAGGGAAGCTTGTTGCTGTAGACGCTGTTGCCAGGGACGCCTGTTGCTTGGGACGCCGTTGCCAGGGACGCCTGTTGCCAGGGACGCCGTTGCAACGGACGTTTGTTGCGACGCCCGTTTGCTTGGGACGCCGTTGCTAAGGGACGCCGTTGACAGGTGACGCCCGTTGCTATGTTGACAGTTGGTCCCCGCGGCCAGCATGGGCGCGCGTTTGATTTTGTAACGCGCATAAGCACGATCGTGCCAGGCCATTTTTGAATATTGTAGTCCACATCAGCGCTTTATGATTTTAGCTGCTGTTGCTGCTTCCCGTAACTCGCCGAATGGAGAGATACCTTGTGGTGGGTGGTTGAGTTTGCTTGCCACATTTGAGCACGCGAGGCTTCTGATTTAAGTCGCTGTGGAGGGGAGAGACAGAGGTGGGGGGTGGAGGAGAACGAATCCGACTTAAGCGTCCAACGTTTAAGGGGCCGTCCATAAATGACGTCACGCGATCTTTGACCCCCCCCACCCCCCATCGTCACACGGCGTCACAAAAAGTCAACCCCGCCCCCCTCAAATATGACGTCACAAAGCTCTGCCCCCCCCCCCCCCAAAAAAAAAAACATGCTTCAAATCGCTTTAAACTATTGTCATTGTATTCTTGGTTCTTTCAGTAAAGTCACCACCACGTAGAAGGGAAACAATAAAATAATAACAAATAAAACACATTCTTGGTTCTTTCGGTAAAGTCACCACCACGTAGAAGGGAAACAATAAAATAATTAAAATATAAAACAATTAAATCCTCACGACGTTTTCGACTGCAACACAAAGCAGCAATCGTCATCAGGTGTGAAAACCACGGCAAGAAAATTTGAAAAAAGTGGCGGTTATACGTTGAAAAAAAACCCGCCACTTTTAAAAAAAATTACTGCCGTGGTTTTCTCACCTGATGACGATTGCTGCTCGTGTTGCAGTCGAAACGTCGTGAGAAGTTTATCGTTTTATATTTTTAATATTTTATTGTTTCCCTTCTACGTGGTGACTTTACCGAAAGAACCAAGAATATGAGCAGCCTGGTTAAACAACAACTCTGGCCGCCGCCTGACGGGAAACAATAAAATAATAAAAATAAAACAATAAAATTATTGTAAAACAATTAAATTATTATTCTTGGTTCTTTCGGTAAAGTCACCACCGCGTAGAAGGGAAACAATAAAATAATAACAAATATAAAATAAAATTTTCACGAAGTTTCGACTGCAGCACGAACAGCAATCGTCATCAGGTGTGAAAACCACAGCAAGAAAATATGAAAAAAGTGGCGGTTATACGTAAAAAAAAATCGCCACTTTTTAAAAAAAATTACTGCCGTGGTTTTCTCACCTGATGACGATTGCTGCTCGTGTTGCAGTCGAAACGTCGTGAGAATTTTATTTTTTATATTTTATTATTTTATTGTCTCCCTTCTAACGCGGCGACTTTACCGAAAGAACCAAGAATGTAAATTCCCTGCAGTCACGAAAGCTTTCAATAAAAAAAAATGATGGCGATAATGAAACACACACTCTGGTTCTTTCGGTAAAGTCACCGCGAGTAAAGAAAAATAAAAGGTAAAAATTAATTAAATCGCGACGTTTCGATCGCAACACAAGCGGTCCTCATCAGTGGTCAGCCACTAAATCCTTGATTTATTTAATTGTTTTTATCTTTTATTTCCTCTACGTACGGCGACTTCACCGAAAGAAGCAAACGAGTGTGGACCATTGCAGTCACGAAAACTTCAAAAATCTAGAATGGAAAATGAAATAGGCAAATGCAACTCGTCGCATCCAGAGGGAGGGATGTTGCTGCAGTGTCAATCTTTTAAATGGGGGGTTAAGAAGTGCCATCGGATTTCCTCCGTATAGAAATGGCAGTGCTCTGCACGTGGTTATCTGTGTACGGTGCACGTGGTTATCCGTGTACAGTGCACGTGGTTATTCGTGTATGGTACACGCGGTTATCTGTGTACAGTGCACGCGGCTGTCCGTGTACAGTACACGTGGTTATCCGTGTACAGTGCACGTGGTTATCCGTGTATGGTACACGCAGTTATGTGTACAGTGCACGTGGCTGTCCGTGTACAGTACACGTGGTCATCCGTGTACGGTACACGTGGTTATCCATGTACGGTGCACGTGGGTTTCCGTGTACAGTTTGCGCAGTTTCCGTGTACAGCACACACGCTTATCCGTGTACAGTGCGCGTGGCTATCCGTGTACAGTGCACGCGGTGGGAAACCCACGGGGTCCACGTGGGAGGGGGGGGGGGAACCCCACGGGGTCCACGTGGGGGGAGGGGGTGTGACCCCACGGGGTCTCCGCACGGCGACGACCCACATCACCCCGTTGCTGACGTCGTCCTTCGCAGGCTCCGGGTGCAAGAAGCGCCCCCGGCCGAAGCCGCTCTCGGTGTGTGTCTAGTAGTCGTAGTAGTAGTAGTTGGTGGTGGTGGTGGATGTGAAAATGAGACATCGGTTCGATGTTGGGGTCTGACGCCGCCGAATTCCGTGGCAAGGGAACGGTTCTTGTAAGCCGCCGGGCACGGGCGGCGGGAGGGGGGGGGTAGGGGGGGTGGAGCTTTATTGGTCGGAACCTCGATAAATACAACGATCGTCGGCACGCGAATAAATAATAACGCCTCGGTTGAACGTGACGAGCCTCGTCGGGGGGCGTGGGAGGCGGAGGGGGGCGGAGGGAGGCGAGGGTAGGTTGAGGGGGGATCGAACCACGGATCGAAGGGTCCCTTTCTCTATTTGGTCAACGCTTCTCCGTTCGCCCGCCCGCATGGCGATCTCTCCTTCTCGGCGGCCATGCCGACCAGCGACCGCAGCAGCGCCAGCTGCTGAGGTCGAGCCTCGGGCTGCCGCTCCAGCCAGCGCAGCGCCCTCCGGAGGCACTCGCCGGCTTCGGCGTGCGAGACGCCGCAGCCGGGGCCCTCCGCCACCTCCTCCTCCTCCTCCTCGCCATTGAAGTCCCCCTCCACGCCCCCCTCCTCCTCCTCCTCCTCATCATCCTCCTCGTCCATTGCCACACGCCCCGACGCTTCGGTCTCCGTCACCAGCGCGTCGATGTCCTCGTCCGCAAGGATGCGGTAGCCGGACTCGCCTCTGCCGTCGCAACGCGTCCACTCCTCCTCCTCCTCCGCCTCGGCCGCCTCGGCAGCGGCCGCGGCGGCGGCGGCGGCGGCGGCCGCGGCGGGGAGCCGGCCGCCCCGCACGCAGCAGAGCTGCCGTATGCCGTGCCGCTGCTGGAAGCGCTTCAGCCAGCCGGTCGACGCCTTGAAGTCGGGGTCGCCGCCCAGGATGGCGTTGAGCTGCTTGGCCTTGTCGCTCACGATGGGGCCGGACACGGGCAGGCCCTCGCTCCGCCGCTGCACGAGCCACGTGAAGACGGCGCTGTCCAGCTGGTGGTCCTGGGCGCCGCGCATGATCTTCCGCTGCCTGCAGGAGGTGAAGGACTCGGTGGACTCGACGAACGACTTGAGGCTCGCCTCCGCCTTCTTGATGGACGTGACGGTGCTCTTGCCGATGCCGAAGTCGGCCGCGATCCTCTCCCTCGTGTGGCCCGTTTCGATGCGCGAGAGGATCTCGAACTTCTGCTCGATGGTCAGCACGACGCGCTTCCTCTTCGCCGCGGCCGCCGCCGCCGCCGCCGAGAACGCCAGGCCCGCGGGGTAACCTTGCTTTGTAAAAGAGGGGGCCGCGTGGGAGGGAGAGGGAGGGAGGGAGGGGAGGGAGGGAGGGAAGGGAGGGAGGGGAACGAGAGGAGGGAGGGGAGGGAGGGGAGGGAGGGGAGGGAGGGAAAGGAGGGGAGGGAGGGGAAGGAGAGGAGGGAGGGAGGGAGGGAGGGAGGGAGGGAGGGGAGGGGAGGGAGGGAGGGGAGGGAAGGGAGGGAAGGGAGGGAGGGGAAGGAAGGAGGGGAGGGAGCGGAGGGAGGGAAAGGAGGGAGGGGAGGGGAGGGAGGGGAAGGAGAGGAGGGAGGGGAGGGAGGGGAGGGAGGGGAAGGAGAGGAGGGAGGGAGGGAGGGGAGGGGAGGGAGGGAGGGGAGGGAAGGGAGGGAAGGGAGGGAGGAGAAGGAAGGAGGAGAGGGAGGGAGCGGAGGGAGGGAAAGGAGGGAGGGGAGGGGAGGGAGGGGAAGGAGAGGAGGGAGGGGAGGGAGGGGAGGGAGGGGAAGGAGAGGAGGGAGGGGAGGGAGGAGAGGGAGGAGAGGGAGGGAGGGGAGGGAGGGGAAGGAGGGGAGGGAGGGGAAGGAGGGGAGGGAGGGGAAGGAGGGGAGGGAGGGGAAGGAGGAGAGGGAGGGAGGGAGACACAATCAACGGTCTCGCATAAGCGACCCAGAATACGAAGCCGAGAACGCGGACTGCGGGCGACGTCTCCCGCAGTCGGCGGAACCTCCCCCACCCCCGGCCCTCAACCTCCCACGCCGCCGATTGGTCGACCGTCGGCCAACCGACGATGCACCGACGGCGGCCACCGAAGACCTGGGCAGGCGTGGCGAGCGCCCACGGCCGCGAATCCCAGACTGCCGTCACGAATGCTCCGACGAGATCCACTCACAATTGAGTGGTGGATGGCGAACACAAAAAATAAAAATGACGCCTTGAATCCGCCGCTATTCTATCCGCACCTTCCCATAAATCGGTACGTAAAACCTTGCTCGTTCGCCCCTACCACACCGCTACCACGCCCCTACCACGCCCCTACCACGCCGCTACCACGCCGCTACCACGCCCTACCACACCGCTACCACGCCCCTACCACACCGCTACCACGCCCCTACCAAGCTCCAACCACGTCCCTACCACGTCCCTACCACGCCCCTACCACGCCCCCTACCACGCCCCTAGCACGCCCCTAGCACGCCCATACCAAGCTCCTACCACACTCCTACTAAGCGCCTACCACGCCCCTACCACGTCCCTACCACGCCCCTACTACGCCCCTACCACACCGCTACCACGCCCCCTACCACACCGCTACCACGCCCCTACCAAGCTCCTACCAAGCTCCTACCACGCCCCTACCACGCCCCCTACCACGCCGCCTACCACGCTCCTACCACGCTCCTACTACGCCCCCTACCACACCCCCTACCACGCCCCTACCACGCCCCTACCACGCCCCCTACCATGCCCCGACTTACCGTCGCCGTCGTCCTCCACCACCACCTCGATCTCCGCCGTGTCCGTCGGAGCCGCAGCAGCAGCAGCAGCAGCAATGGCAGCAGCCCGGTCTCCCCACGCTAGCCGCAGTGCCTCTCCGCGCCTCCCAGCACGGCCACCGTCATCGTCGGTAGCCGGACTCTCTGGGACTCCCCCGTCGCTCGCGACATTCTCCTCCTCCTCCTCCTTGATCGGAACCTCGGCTCTGCGAGCTGAGAGAGAGAGACGCGAAACGTCGCTCAGCGATGAGCAGCGCCAGCGTACAAACGCTGCGCCGTTAAACCCGCCGGCGCCGCCGCTAGACGCGTCGCTTTAGAACCGCGCGCGAATCCTTGCGGCACGGTCAGCGATGAGGGGATCGTCCGAGGCTCCGTCGTCCGAGGAGGGGCGGTCGCCCGTCAGGCGAGACGCTGCAGATGTAGATGCCACTGGTTCTTCACGTTCTGTAGATGTAGATGCCACTGGTTCTTCACGTTCTGTAGATGTAGATGCCACTGGTTCTTCACGTTCTGTAGATGTAGATGCCACTGGTTCTTCACGTTCTGTAGATGTAGATGCCACTGGTTCTTCACGTTCTGTAGATGTAGATGCCACTGGTTCTTCACGTTCTGTAGATGTAGATGCCACTGGTTCTTCACGTTCTGTAGATGTAGATGCCACTGGTTATTCACGTTCTGCAGATGTAGATGCCACTGGTTCTTCACGTTCTGTAGATGTAGATGCCACTGGTTCTTCACGTTCTGTAGATGTAGATGCCACTGGTTCTTCACGTTCTGTAGATGTAGATGCCACTGGTTCTTAACGTTCTGTAGATGTAGATGCCACTGGTTCTTCACGTTCTGTAGATGTAGATGCCACTGGTTATTCACGTTCTGCAGATGTAGATGCCACTGGTTCTTCACGTTCTGCAGATGTAGATGCCACTGGTTCTTCACGTTCTGTAGATGTAGATGCCACTGGTTCTTCACGTTCTGCAGATGTAGATGCCACTGGTTCTTCACGTTCTGTAGATGTAGATGCCACTGGTTCTTCACGTTCTGTAGATGTAGATGCCACTGGTTCTTCACGTCCCGTAGATGTAGATGCCACTGGTTCTTCACGTTCTGTAGATGTAGATGCCACTGGTTCTTCACGTTCTGCAGATGTAGATGCCACTGGTTCTTAACGTTCTGTAGATGCCACTTGTTCTTCACGTTCTGCAGATGTAGATGCCACTGGTTCTTCACGTGCTGTAGATGTAGATGCCACTGGTTCTTCACGTTCTGCTGATGTAGACACCACTGGTTCTTCACGTTCTGCAGATGCAGATACCACTGCTGCTTCACGTTCTGTAGACGTAGATGCCACTGGTTCTTCACGTTCCACAGATGTAGATGCCACTGGTTCTTCACGTTCTGCAGATGTGGATGCCGCTGGTTATTCACGTTCTGTAGATGCCACTGGTTCTTCACGTTCTGCAGATGCCGCTGGTTCTTCACGTTCTGCAGATGTAGATGCCGCTGGTTCTTCACGTTCTGTAGATGCCACCGGTTCTTCACGTTCTGGAGATGTAGATGCCACTGGTTCTTCACGTTCTGTTGATGTTGATGCCACTGGTTCTTCACGTTCTGCAGATGTAGATGCCACTGGTTCTTCACGTTCTGTAGATGTAGATACCACTGGTTCTTCACTTTCTGCAAATGTAGATGCCACTGGTTCTTCACGTTCTGTAGATGTAGATGCCACTGGTTCTTCACGTTCTGCAGATGTAGATGCCACTGGTTCTTCACGTTCTGTAGATGTAGATGCCACTGGTTCTTAACGTTCTGTAGATGTAGATGCCGCTGGTTCTTCACGTTCTGTAGATGCCACTGGTTCTTCACGTTCTGCAGATGCCGCTGGTTCTTCACGTTCTGTAGATGCCACCGGTTCTTCACGTTCTGGAGATGTAGATGCCGCTGGTTTTTCACGTTCTGTAGATGCCACCGGTTCTTCATGTTCTGCAGATGTAGATGCCACCACCGCCGTCTATCGCGTGGCGGTCGAACTTACGACTCTCAGTCCGAACAGGCATCTGTTGCCATGACCTCTCCGCCCCGCTAATCTTCTCCACACCATCTATTTTAAACTAAGGCCCCACCAAGCTACTGTGCAGCACGTATGGCTGGCACAAATGATGGCAGCTCATCGAAGTGGCTGATTTCATCATCATCGTCATCACGTGGGCATTTACAGCAGCGGCCAAATGCCCTAAATGCGTGACGTTCATTCTAAACGTGGAGGGGAAAACCGGACGGCCCGGAGACTAAACCACAGTCAAAAAGGGTAAAGAAAAAAACACCTAATATTATTCTTCATACCGTTTCTAGTTTTATTTTTGTATAGGCTACAGACAGTTCTGTCTGTTTAACAGGGAGGCATGGGTTATACCACGTAAATATAAAAATGTTGTGTCGTTAAAACCCGCCACCATCCGACACCGCCAACTCGTAAGGGTTGTCACGTAAACAGAACGTGCCAATTCGTCTCGAGTACAGCACTAGTGTGTAGTGTATAGTAGTGTATAGTGTAATGTATAGTGTAGTGTATTTTATAGTAGTGTATAATGTAGTGTATAGTGTAGTGTATTTTATAGTAGTGTATAGTGTAGTGTATAGCAGTGTATAATAGTGTATAGTGTAGTGTATTTTTTAGTAGTGTATAGTGTAGTAGTGTAGTGTATAGTGTAGTGTATAGTGCAGTGTTTCGTGTATTGTATAGTAGTGTATAGTGTAGTGTATAGTAGTGTATCGTGTAGTGTATAGTGTAGTGTATAGTGTAGTTTATAGTGTAGTGTATAGTAGCGTAGTTTATAATGTAGTGTACTAGTGCAGCACACCGGTGCGTTGGAGAGCCAAGCCACAACATTTACAATCTGAGTACGACGTTTCGCCCGCAATCACAACCAGCTTCGTCAGGCGACGGCCAGATCTGTCTTCTCCGCCAAGTCACGGACCACCGACACGTCCGCCGTTGCCGCGTTTTCCAGACGACGCCCACCAACAGGAATTCAACCTCCCACCTTTCTCTCCCGGTCCGCGCGACGCGCAGAGGCGTCCCGACTCACCGGCGTTGTCGCCGGGGGAGTCTTCCTCCCTCTCCGTTTTCACCGGCCGCCAGCCCTCGTGCCCAGACCCCGCTTCGTCCGTTTGCTCAGCGCACGGCTCCGGTGGCGAGGGCCCCGCCCGGCCTGTCCCATTGCGCGACGGCAACAGAGCGATGAGACTCCGCGGCTGATGCCGCCCCGTCATGTGAACAAGATGGGCGATTGTGGTACGGGCGTGCAGTGCCGCACGCAGTGTATAGTGTAGTGTGCCAACCGCACTATACGCTACATACCACACTACAAACTACACTATAAACTACACTATACACTACACTATACACAAAATTGTACACGACACGACTATACACTACACTATACACGACACTACTATACACTACACCATACACGACACTACTATACACTACACTAATATAGACGACAGTACTAAACAATACACTGCACCTCCGATTAATAAGGATATGGGGTCTCTATGTAATGAGGCTATGGGTCTCTGTGTAATGAGGCTATGGGTCTCTATGTGATGAGGCTATGGGTCTCTATGTAATGAGGCTATGGGTCTCTATGTAATGAGGCTATGGGTCTCTATGTAATGAGGCTGTGGGTCTCTATGTAATAAGGCTATGGGTCTCTATGTAATGAGGCTATGGGTCTCTATGTAATGAGGCTATGGGTATCTATGTAATGAGGCTGTGGGTCTCTATGTAATAAGGCTATGGGTCTCTATGTAATGACGCTATGTGTCTCTATGTAATGAGGATATGGGTCTCTATGTAATGAGGATATGGGTCTCTGTGTAATGACACTATGGGTCTCTATGTAACGAGGCTATGGGTCTCTATGTAATGACGCTATGGGTCTCTATGTAATGACGCTATGGGTCTCTATGTAATGAGGCTATGGGTCTCTATGTAATGACGCTATGGGTCTCTATGTAATGAGGCTATGGGTCTCTATGTAATGACGCTATGGGTCTCTGTGTATTGAGGCTATGGGTCTCTATGTGATGAGAGAGAAGAGAGACGCAGCAGCAGGCATCGTCAGGGTGGCCGGGTACGTCACCGCCACCATCACCACGGCCGCTAGCGCCAGGCTAGGTGCACCTAGAGGATGACTCACCAGTAGCGGCAGCAGCAGGGTGTCCCCGGGGCTCGTCGGCCCCTCTACGACGCGACATCTCACGGCCGGGAAGATCTCCTCCTGCCCCCTCCGTCGCTCCGTGAGGCCGGAGGAGCCTCGCGCGATCGAGAAAAATCGGGATCGAACCCACGGCCTCCTGCAGACCAGGCGAGGTAGTTAACATGTCACCACGGGGAGAGAGATGGAGACTCCAAATATACAGCAGCAGCGGGCGTTGTCACGGTCTGGATCGAACCCACGACCTCCTGTATACCCGGCGAGGTAGTCAACATCTCCTAGCTCCACACAAATATACAGCAGCAGGCATTGTCAGGGTCGGGATCGAACCCACGACCTCCTGTATACCCAGCGAGGTAGTCAACATCTCCTAGCTCCACACAAATATACAGTAGGAGGCGTTGTCACGGTCTGGATCGCACTCACGACCTCCTGTGTACCTAGCGAGGTAGTCAACATCTCCTGGCTCCACACAAATATACAGCAGGAGGCGTTGTCAGGGTCTGGATCGAACCCACGACGTCCTGTGTACCCGGCGAGGTAGTCAACATCTCCTAGCTCCACACAAATATACAGCAGCAGCGGGCGTTGTCAGGGTCTGGATCGAACCCACGACGTCCTGTGTACCCGGCGAGGTAGTTAACATCTCCTAGCTCCACACAAATATACAGCAGCAGCGGGCGTTGCCAGGATCTGGATCGAACCCACGACCTCCTGTACACCCGGCGAGGTAGTCAACATATCCTAGCTCCACACAAATATACAGCAGGAGGCGTTGTCACGGTCTGGATCGCACCCACGTCCTCCTGTGTACCCGGCGAGGTAGTCAACATCTCCTAGCTCCACACAAATATACAGCAGGAGGCGTTGTCACGGTCTGGATCGCACCCACGACCTCCTGTGTACCCGGCGAGGTAGTCAACATCTCCTAGCCACACACAAATATACAGCAGCAGCGGGCGTAGTCAGGGTCTGGATCGAACCCACGACCTCCTGTAGACCAGGCGAAGTAGTCAACATATCCTAGCTCCACACAAATATACAGCAGGAGGCGTTGTCACGGTCTGGATCGCACCCACGTCCTCCTGTGTACCCGGCGAGGTAGTCAACATCTCCTAGCTCCACACAAATATACAGCAGGAGGCGTTGTCACGGTCTGGATCGCACCCACGACCTCCTGTGTACCCGGCGAGGTAGTCAACATCTCCTAGCCACACACAAATATACAGCAGGAGGCGTTGTCAGGGTCTGGATCGAACCCACGACGTCCTGTGTACCCGGCGAGGTAGTCAACATCTCCTAGCTCCACACAAATATACAGCAGCAGCGGGCGTTGTCAGGGTCTGGATCGAACCCACGACGTCCTGTGTACCCGGCGAGGTAGTTAACATCTCCTAGCTCCACACAAATATACAGCAGCAGCGGGCGTTGCCAGGATCTGGATCGAACCCACGACCTCCTGTACACCCGGCGAGGTAGTCAACATATCCTAGCTCCACACAAATATACAGCAGGAGGCGTTGTCACGGTCTGGATCGCACCCACGTCCTCCTGTGTACCCGGCGAGGTAGTCAACATCTCCTAGCTCCACACAAATATACAGCAGGAGGCGTTGTCACGGTCTGGATCGCACCCACGACCTCCTGTGTACCCGGCGAGGTAGTCAACATCTCCTAGCCACACACAAATATACAGCAGCAGCGGGCGTAGTCAGGGTCTGGATCGAACCCACGACCTCCTGTAGACCAGGCGAAGTAGTCAACATCTCCTGGGTCCACAGCAGAGACCCGGGGCGTAGATTCACAATGGCCAATTGGGGCGAGGATCGGGAGGAGGAAGTGGGTTGGATCTTGAGGATGGGGAAGAGGAGGAGGATCGGGAGGAGGAGGATCGGGAGGAGGATGGGGCAGAGGAGGAGGATGGGGCAGAGGAGGATGGGGAAGAGGAGGAGGATCGGGAGGAGGAGGATCGGGAGGAGGATCGGTAGGAGGATGGGGCAGAGGAGGAGGATGGGGCAGAGGAGGATGGGGAAGAGGAGGAGGATGGGGAAGAGGAGGAGGATGGGGAAGAGGAGGAGGAGGATGGGGAAGAGGAGGAGGAGGATGGGGAAGAGGAGGAGGAGGATGGGGAAGAGGAGGAGGATGGGGAAGAGGAGGATCGGGAGGAGGATCGGGAGGATAGGGCAGAGGAGGAGGAGGATCGGGAGGAGGAGGATCGGGAGGAGGAGGATCGGGAGGAGGAGGATCGGGAGGAGGAGGATCGGGAGGAGGAGGATCGGGAGGAGGAGGATCGGGAGGAGGAGGATCGGGAGGAGGAGGATCGGGAGGAGGAGGATCGGGAGGAGGAGGATCGGGAGGAGGAGGATCGGGAGGAGGATGGGGCAGAGGAGGAGGATCGGGAGGGTCGCGAACCTGGCTCCACGGTGGTGGGGGGGGGCCGTGGAGCAGCCGGTGGCCTCCCCCCGCTCTGAGCGGGGCCCTCCCCGCGGGAGACGGAGCGCGCCCTGGAGGGGGAGGGGGGAAACGTGGGGGGTGGTGGTGGGGGGAGGGGTGTTCGGAAACGAGGGTGGATGCACCAACATCCACGACTCAACACGGAACGATGGATGCGAGCCAAGCCGAAGCACTGACACACTGCACGCTGTTGTTACTATCCATGTGGGTCTCTATGGGTCTCTATGTATATCTGTGGGACTCTGTATATCTATAGGGCTCTATGTATCTCTTCTCTGGCCCGTGTTACTCACCCAACCATTCACCCACTCACTCACTCACCCACTCACCCAACCATTCACCCACTCACCCATTCACTCAGTGTAGTGTGTAGTGTATAGTAGTGTGTAGTATAGCGTAGTGTATAGTGTATAGTAGTGTGTAGTGTATAGTGTAGTGTACATTGTAGTGTATAGTGAAGTGTATAGTAGTGTATAGTGTAGTGTATAGTAGTGTAGTGTATAGTAGTGTATAGTGTAGTGTATAGTAGTGTATAGTGTAGTGTATAGTGTAGTGTACAGTGTATGTATGTTTAATTTCTTTCGCACCATACGTTGCCTGGTCCAAGTGTCTCTAGACCAGGGGTGGGCAACCGGCGGTCCCGTGGAGCTCCGCGTGGTGGCCTGGTCTTAGCGAGTCTAGACCAGGGGTGGGCAACCGGCGGTCCCGTGGAGCTCCGCGTGGTGGCCTGGTCTTAGCGAGTCTAGACCAGGGGTGGGCAACCGGCGGTCCCGTGGAGCTCCGTGTGGTGGCCTGGTCTTAGCGAGTCTAGACCAGGGGTGGGCAACCGGCGGTCCCGTGGAGCTCCGCGTGGTGGCCTGGTCTAAGCGAGTCTAGACCAGGGGTGGGCAACCGGCAGTCCCGTGGAGCTCCGCGTGGTGGCCTGGTCTAGGTGCGTCTAGACCCGCCGCTCCGTGACACGCTGCTTATTTGGGGTCCCCGTCGTCTCGCGATTCATCACATTGCATTGCGGCTCTTGAAACACTGGGCTCCGTTTTGTTTACTGAATTCATAACGAATGGGTCTCGTTGTTACACGTTTAGGTTGCAGACCCCCCCTGGTCCAGGGCGACGCGCGGGGTCATGGCGAGGTGGTCCTGGAGGTGAGGGAGAGCCCCTCTTGTGGCCCACCGGCTCGTCAGGGTGGCTGCTCATCACTCATCTAGGCCGTTCGCCCCACCCACCCCACCCTGAGTAGATGAAGCATTTGGCGGGACCCCCGGGGTCCCATCACTGCCCCGGGGTTGGGAAAAACCGCGTAGCGGCACGAGTCCTGTTGCCTTACCGACAACAAAGCTAGTGGTCAATCGATTGGCCTCGTCGAGAGCTACTCGGGGGACACTAAGTTTCGTAAAAAGTTGAAAAATTACACAAACACG
Organism: Petromyzon marinus; assembly: GCF_048934315.1. Taxonomy (NCBI): domain Eukaryota; kingdom Metazoa; phylum Chordata; class Hyperoartia; order Petromyzontiformes; family Petromyzontidae; genus Petromyzon; species Petromyzon marinus. The sequence goes on along the minus strand of NC_133745.1, from coordinate 21,720,449 downwards.
TTAAATTCACCGCCTGGGGGGGGGGGGGGGGGTGGCGGGCTCGCCTTGGCAAAGAAGCCGAGGATCGACGGCTGACCGGAGGGCGTCGTCGCCGCGCGCGACCGCGGCGGACGCCCCCCCGGGGGCTCGCGTTTGTCCGGCGGGGTGGCGCCCGTCGTGTCGATCGCCGCCCGCTGCTGCTGCTGGCGCTTGTTGGCGCGAGTCTGGGCGGGCTCACGAGTGGGGCGGACTGAAAAATAATTATTATTATTGACCCGATTTTTTTACGGGACCCCGGGGGTCCCGCCAAATGATTCGTTTAACCTCTTGCCACGGCAGCTCTCTCACCCACTTCAGGAATTTTTTTCTTGTTGTGCTTTTCCCACCTGATGATGATGGTGATGATGATTGCTCGTGTTGCAATCGAAACGTCGTGATTTCTTCTATTTCATTTTATTTCTAAATTACGTGACCTTTTACCGAAATGAACAAAAGGGTATTATTCTCAAAAGTAAATGATGGTGAATAGAACCAAAGAGTACGGATCCTAGCAGTCACGAAAGCTTTAAATCTAGAATTGATGGTGAATAGATTGAATGAAACGGGGGTCATCGAGTGATGGCCATATTTAATGAAGAGGGAACAGCAACGGCGGCGGTGGCTATGAGGGGTCATGGGGTGGAGCCGGGGAACAAGAGGTGAGTTTCGAGCGAGAAGCGGAAACTTGGTGAGCTCGGGTGACCGCTTAATGTGAAGGGTGCGGTGGGCGAGAAGAGACAGCGAAAGCGTGGAACGCAGAGAGAGAGAGAGGGCAAAGTTTGAGAACAAAGAGGGCGAGAAGGCGACCCGTAGAAAGATAAGATATGTTGGGGGGCATGACCACGAAGGGATTTGTAGACCAGGGTGAGCAATTTGAACAGGCGAAGAAACGACGATGTTACCCGCCACGATGCCCAATCACGTGTGCCCAGGTCGCCTCTGATAAAGAGCAAAGAGCTCGGTCGGCTTTACCTGGTAAATAAAATAGTTTAGTTTCCAGCATTACCGCCACCATCCAGGCTCCGACTCCTACCATCGCCACTATCCAACCGGCGATACCGAGTCCGCCCTAGGGAACACGGTCAGCAGAGCCCGCTTACTCAATAACGGGCTCCCAAAGGGATCAATACTTGTTCCGGCACTTTATAACATATATATATACACGTGACATCCCTGTCACCATTGGCCGGAAATTTGGCTACGCCGATGACCTGGCCACTTCCCGACCAAAGAAGGACCCAAACTTTGGTCCAAAACGACCCACACGTGTGTGTGTGTGTTCGAAGACTTCAAGATACTCGTAATGTACTTAAAGTTCCGGAGGCTCCGTTCAAACCCCAGGAAAACTGCCTGGAACTTAATTCCGCCGGAACAGCGCAAACACCGACCAGAAACCGACCGTCGCTTTCTGTGGCGAGGAGGCCCAGCGCGAGAAGCACCACGGAATACCTCGGGTGGTGTAACTCTCGACAGGAGCCTCACCGTCTCGCGAAAAACACCTGCAGGATGCTGCCGTAAAAAAAAAAAAACCTAAACCAGCAATATCTCGCGTGCATAAGCTGGCCGGAACATTGTGGGGAGCAAACGCAACGACGCTCCGAACGGGCCACCGCAGCGCCCTGGCCCAGAACCAAAAGCGTGCACACGAAGCGTGCGTGGATACGAAACAGCTAAATGTGGCCACGAGGATCATCTCGGGGGGGTCGCTAAAGGGCAACGTCCGCCGCTGCCCCGGCCTCCTCGCGAACGTCGCTCCTCCGCAGCTCCGCCGTGTGCATGTGAGGGAGTACCCCGCAAGGCCATCAGAAATCCAAGCCCTCCTGTAGACAAGGACATCTCCATGCCGCCAACCATCACCGGCACAGGCAGCTCCAATACAGAAAAACCTTCCTGGCAGGAATGCGAAGAACCATCCTTGACGACAAGAAGTCCACCGAAGCACGGTGGAGGGAAGCCTTGGGGCAAAACAACCAACCCTGCTGCAGAAATCCATCGTCAGCGATCCTCGCAATCCTCCAACCAGGGATCTGACCTGCCGAGGGAGATCCTGGGTCCTCCTTGAACCGCATCCGGACGCTCCATGGAAGATGTTCGGGGCACCTATCTCCATGAACGGAAAATTAACGAGTTCAATTTGTGACTGAGGTGATGGTGGTGGTGCGACATCTCAGACCGTGCCAACGTATCGTGAACGACCGCCCAATCGGATCATTCGACGGCGATCCGAAACAAATCCGCGGGGTCGATGGGATATCAAATCTCGACATCAATTTGTAATCTGTTGCAATTCCCCAAAAATGCTATGAGAAAGAAGAAGACTATCCAGGCCTCTATTGCCTCCAGTAGTTTTACATCCCCCCCCCCCATGTCCGTTACCTTTCTCTACATGTCACACCTCAAGAAGTCAAGGATTTAAAGCGGAGCTATTGAACGTACTTGGATTCAAGACTCGTAGTGATTAAGACACTTGATGTGAAAGTTCAGGTTCGCCGGATCTACAAAGTTTCTCCCGCACACGAAGCACTTGTACGGCTTCTGCACGTCGTGGGTCTTCATGTGGCGATCGCGAGCCGAGGTGGTCACAAAGAACTTCTCGCATATTGGGCACTGGTGCGGCTTCTCGCCCGTGTGGGTCATCGTGTGGTTCCTCAGGGCTGACAGGTGTACGAACTCCTTCTCGCACAGGGCGCACTTGTGCGGCTTCTCATCCGAGTGGGACATCTTGTGACTCTTCAGCGTGGACAAATGCGTGAAGGTCTTCTCGCACGAATCGCACTTGTGCTTCTCCCCCGTGTGGGTCTTCGCGTGATTCTTAAGCGACTTCGCCTCGATGAAACGCTTGTCGCACACGGGGCAGCGGTGCGGCTTCTCGCCCGTGTGGATCTTGGCGTGGCTCCTGAGGTTGGAGAGGTGCGCGAAGGTCTTGCCGCACGTTGGGCACCCGTGCGGCCTCTCGCCCGTGTGGATCAGGAGGTGGCCCTTGAGCGTCGACGAATCGGCGAAGGCCTTGCCGCACGCCGAGCACCTGTGCGGCCTCTCGTCCGTGTGCTTCATCATGTGCCTCTTGAGGGCGGACGGCTGCACGAAGCCCATCTGGCACAACAGACACCTGTACGGCTTCTCTCCCGTGTGGCTCATCGCGTGGTTCTTGAGAGACTTCGCCTCCGCGAAGCCCTTGCCGCACACGGGGCAGCGGTGCGGCTTCTCGTCCGCGTGGATCTTGACGTGGCTCCTGAGGTTGGAGAGGTGCGCGAAGGTCTTGCCGCACGTCGGGCACTCGTGCGGCCTCTCGCCCGTGTGGATCAGGAGGTGGCCCTTGAGCGTCGACGAGTCGGTGAAGGCCTTGCCGCACGTGGGGCACCAGTGCGGCCTCTCGTCCGTGTGCTTCATCACGTGCCTCTTGAGGGCGGACGACTGGATGAAGCTGTGCTCGCACAACGGACACTTGTGCGGCTTCTCCCCCGTGTGGATCATCGCGTGGCTCTTGAGGGCCGACGACTTTCGGAAACCCTTCCCGCACACGGAGCACTCCAGGGGCCGCTCCCCGGTGTGCGTCATCGCGTGGCTCTTGAGGCGCGACGGGCAGGAGAATCCCTTGCCGCACAGGGAGCACCGGTGGGACTTCTTCTCGTCGCGGGCCTTCTGGTCGATCGTCGAACACTTCCGACTCCTGTCGTCCTCCAGGACCACCTCAATCTCGGCCACGTCCGACGAAGTCGCCCCGTCTCTTCGCGATATCCGTGACTCTCGCCGAAGCCTCCCTCTGGAGCCACCGGTCTGTTCAACGTGACCATCGTCTTCATCAGATTGAAGATCTTCTTCTTCAACTTCGCTGCTTGGGTCCTCTCCTTCAGACTGAGAGTCTTCTTCTCCTTCTTCTTCTTCTTCTTTCAAGTGAATGTCAGGGTCTTGACCTAGGGGACGAAACATTAAGAGTTGAGCTCTGTACAAATGTACGCACGAGACAACATTGCTCGCGATGTATGTATGTGTGTGTTGAACTTCTTTCGCACAGTACGTAGCCGACCGTGCTGAAGAACAATAAACTGAACACAACGGACAAGCAGTTCGAAATAAATTCGTTTTCAGTCTCGATTATTTCAAAGTGCGCGTGCAAGTCTATGGGTGTCCCCATGTGAGTCTACGTGCGTGCGAGTTGAACTTCTTTCGCACCGCCGTACGGAGCCGACAGTGCTCGTCGGAGGTGCGGGGGAAGGACAACAAACTAACCACAAAAAGACTGTTCTAAAGTAACGAGCCTTTACGTTGAGAAAAGTTTTCAATGTGTACGCAGCATGATGGTATGTGAGGAAATGAACAGGGCAATGTTATTTTCCGTTGCCAGAACCGGAAAATCTTTCCGGTCATGAAACAGAAGCTCAAAGTTCAGCCCCCAGAAGGATGTGAACAGGGGAGGTCACTCACCGTCGTCAGCGTCGTCTCTCTCCACCTTCACGGGCGGCCACGTCTCACCGCCCGGCTCCTCCTCCTCCTCCTCTTGCTTCACGAGCGGCTCCACGGGTAGAGAAGGGACCACCTCTACCTCCTCCTCCACCTCCTCTTCCACCTCCTCTTCCACGTCTCCTGTCCCAAGAGGAATCCAGCGCAGTGAGAGACTCAAAAAGACGCCGCCGCCGCCGCTGCTGCCACCGCAGCTGCTTCTCTCCGTTAGGTTGCAGCGGGAAGGAAGCAAACGCAGAGACAGCGCCCAGCAACAAGCGCCGCTCGCTAGCAGGGACCGTCACCACCGCCACCACCACCACGGCCGCTAGCGCCAGGCTAAGTGCAGCTAGAGGACTACTCACCACCAGCAGCAGCAGCAGCAGGAGCCTGTCCCCGTGGTCCATCATCCCCTCTACGCGACATCTCACCACAGAGAGGATGTCCTCCTGCAGATCCCTTGCTCAGTCAGCCCGGAGTCTTCGGTGTGTATGTATAGTGTAGCGTATAGCAGTGTGTAGTGTAGTGTATAGTGTAGTGTATAGTGTAGTGTATAGTGTAGTGTATAGTAGTGTGTAGTGTATAGCAGTGTGTAGTGTAGTATATAGTGTAGTGTATAGTAGTGTGGTGTGTAGTGTAGTGTATAGCAGTGTATGGTGTAGTGTATAGAAGTGTAGTATGTAGCGTGTATTGTACTATGTATGCTGAACGGTGCTAATCAGAGGTGCGGTCTGAGAATGACACGAGACTCGTGGTCAAAAGCGATGCACTGATCTGATCGCTGACACAAATGATAAAATCATTGCTATTTTGTCCTATTAATCCCAAGAATCTCATAACTTGTCCCCCTTCGTGGTGAAAGTCATACACGCACGGCCCTTATTACTACCTCTGGTAAGCCCTCGTTATAACGTATAACATGTACACCTACACACACTGATACACACACCTACACACACAACAACAATAACAACCGCCAATTCACCACTAAGTTGCAGTGATGTCACCGCGATGCTTTTGCCAGGCCATGTGCACCTTGAGGCCACGTGAAGTGTCTATCGCCTGCTGGCAGGAGGTCACGGGGCAGACCCAAGTGCCACGGGTCGACTAAGATGACTGAGATGACTGGCTGATGCACCACCTGTGCCCCCTACTGTGCCAACCTGCTGTGCTTTAGCCACCCGGCGCTCCGCTCGTTGTTGTGAGCGTCGCTCCTCCGCCCTCCGTTGTTGTTGGAGGGCGACTACCTCCAACTGCCCAGTAGCGTCCTTCATGAGCCTCCTCCACAGAGGCCGATCTTGACACCGCTGGTACCAGTCATCGGCAAGGGCACTCAGCTCCACGTCCTCCTGTACCACATCACTCCATCTCTTCTCTAGTCCATGCCACGCCCGCTTAGCCCCCTCGATCCGGTCGAACAAAAGCTGTTTCGGCATGCGGTGGCTGGGCATGCGGGCAACATGACCCAGCCAACGCAGCCTTGCCTGCCGGAGGAGCTCACCGATGGGACCTTACCCAGATCTTTCAAAGATTTGTGAGCTCCTCACACAATCCAGCCTGGTTAAACCCAGGATGGATCGTAGGCAGGCTAGCCTAAATGTTTCTAACCGGCGAAGATGTTCCATTGGGGGGGTCCACGTTTCGCAAGTGTAGAGAAGGGAGGAAATGACCGTGGCCGAGAAAACCTGAAGCTTAGTGCGGAGTGACAGACCAGGTAGCTTGCACACAGCGTTACGCAACCGATGAAAAGATATTGCCGCTCGACTGATTCGGAGTGAGACCTCTGCTGTTAAACTGGAGCCGGTCAAAAGCACACTGCCCAGGTATGGGAAACTCTCCACTCTCTCCACAACTGCCCCATTACCGATTGGGAGTTGTGGGGGTGGAGTGTCCGATGGTACAAAATACTCAGGCAGGTGCTTAGTTTTGGTGGGGCTGATGGTAAGGCCCCATCTCTTAGTGGCACGCTCCAGTCTCAGCAGCAGCGTCTCCAAATCCTCTGAATGAGCAGCTATTACCAAATCATCGGCATACATAACGTGGTTGAGTAATAGGGAGCCATCCCTTGACCGCACCCGGGCATCGATCAGCCTCCCATTATATCTGTACCATATGGAGATTCCCCCGGTACAGCTATTGAAGGCTTCACGAACTATGTGGTCAAAATAGATGTTAAATAATGTGGGAGCCAGAGGACATCCCTATCGCACCCCAAGGTGTACAGGGAATGGCTCTGACTCTCGGCCACGTAGTTTTACCCGGGTCCGCTCACCATCATGAAGGTCCTTAATGATGGTGAGCAGAGGGTCAGGGACTCCAAAAGCATGAAGAACAACCCAGAGCACAGGCCTACTGATGGTATCATAGGCCTTGACCAGGTCAATAAAGCAGAGATGTAGGTCTTGTTGGAATTCCCTACACCTCTGCTGTAGCAGACGGACACCTACACACACACACCTACACACACCACACACACACTACACATACACACACCACACACACACATCTACGCACACACCTACACCACACACACACATCTACACACACACCTACACTCACACTACACACACCTACACACACACACCACACACACATCTACACACACCTACACACACCTACAGACACACACCACCTACACACACTATATATACACACACACACACACACCTACACTACACACACACACCTACACTACACACACACACCACACACACACCTACACACACACCACACACACACCGACACACTACACCTACACACACCACACACACACACCACACAACAACAACCGCCATTCGCCACTAAGTGGCGGTGACGTCACCACGACGCTTGTGCCAGGCTATGTGCACCTTGAGGCCACGTGAAGTGTCGAACGCCCGCTGGCAGGAGGTCACGGGGCAGACCCAGGTGCCACGGGTCGACTGACTGAGATGACTGGCTGATGCACCACCTGTGCCCCCTACTGTGCCAACCTGCTGTGCTTTAGCCACCCGGCGCTCCGCTCGTTGTTCTGAGCGTCGCTCCTCCGCCCTCCGTTGTTGTTGGAGGGCGACTGCCTCCAACTGCCCAGTAGCATCCTTCACGAGCGTCCTCCACAGAGGCCGATCTTGACACCGCTGGTACCAGTCATCGGCAAGTCCACTCAGCTCCACGTCCTCCTGTACCACATCACTCCATCTCTTCTCTAGCCCGTGCCGCGCCCGCTTAGCCCCCTCAATCCGGCCAAACAAAAGCTGTTTCGGCATGCGGTGGCTGGGCATGCGGGCTACATGACCCAGCCATCGCAGCCTTGCCTGCCGGAGGAGCTCACCGATGGGACCCTGCCCAGATCTTTCAAGGATTTGTGAGCTCCTCACACAATCCAGTCTGGTTAAACCCAGGATGGATCGTAGGCAGGCCAGCCTAAATGTTTCCAACCGGCGAAGATGTTCCATTAGGGGGGTCCACATTTCGCAAGCGTAGAGAAGGGAGGGAATGACCGTGGCCGAGAAGACCTGAAGCTTAGTGCGGAGCGACAGACCAGGTAGCTTCCACACAGCGTTACGCAACCGATGAAAAGATATTGCCGCTCGACTGATTCGGAGTGAGACCTCTGCTGTTAAACTGGAGCCAGTCATAAGCACACTGCCCAGGTATGGGAAACTCTCCACTCTCTCCACAACTGCCCCATCACCGATTGTGAGTTGTGGGGGTGGAGTGTCCGATGGTCCAAAATACCCAGGCAGGTGCTTAGTTTTGGTGGGGCTGATGGTAAGGCCCCACCTCTTAGTGGCACGCTCCAGTCTCAGCAGCAGCGTCTCCAACTCCTCCTCTGACTGAGCAGCTATTACCAAATCATCAGCATACATAACGTGGTTGAGCAATAGGGAGTCATCCTTTGACCGCACCCGGGCATCGATTAGCCTCCCATTATATCTGTACCATATGGAGATTCCCCCGGTACAGCTATTGAAGGCTTCACGAACTACGTGGTCAAAATAGATGTTAAATAATGTGGGAGCCAAAGGACATCCCTGTCACACCCCAAGGTGTACAGGGAATGGCTCTGACTCCCGGCCACGTAGTTTTACCCGGGCCCGCTCACCATCATGAAGGTCCTTAATGACCGTGAGCAGAGGGTCAGGTACTCCAAAAGCACGAAGAACGACCCAGAGCCCAGGCCTACTGATGGTATCATAGGCCTTGACCAGGTCAATAAAGCAGAGATGTAGGTCTTGTTGGAATTCCCTACACCTCTGCTGTAGCAGACGCACAGAAAATATGGCATCTGTGCAGGACCGCCCTTTCCTGAAACCGCATTGGGGCTCCGCAAGCCTCTCCTCAGCGTGCCTGGCAAGGCGATGCTGAATAATCCTTGCCAGGACCTTTCCCGGCACACTGAGGAGTGAGATGCCCCTGTAGTTGTTACAGTCTGTGCAGTCCCCCTTCTTAAAAAGGGGGACCACCAGGGCATCCTTCCAATCCTGCGGAACCCGTCCAGTGGTCCAGACTGTTGTTATGATGTCATATAGGGCAGTCTGTGTACAAACGCCACCCTCCCTCAGCATTTCGCTTGGGAGATCATCTCTGCCTGCTGCCTTTCCTGGTCTCAGACTCCGGATCGCCTTCAATACTTCCTCAGCAGATGGCACCTCAGCCAGCCACTCACAGGGGGTGACTTCTTCCAATATTTGAGGCACCGCAGCCTCAGCAGTGTCATCCTCACTTTGTGCCACGATGTTTTCCTGGCTGAGGGATTTTCCCTCCCCCAGGACCTCACAGAAATGCTCACAAATCTGCGAACCTGTTCCTGGGGGTCAGAGATTGGATCACCGTTTTTTCCCCTAATGATGGTAATAGGTGTGGCGCTGCAGGTTACTTTTTTGATGGAGTTAAATAGAGATTTGTGATCACGGGCCACTGAGGCAGACTCCATCTCCTCAGCAACCCGCGACCACCACCCATCCTTGCAGCGCCTCACGGCTCTCCGAACCTCCGAGCGAAGGCTGCAGTAAGCCTCCTCATTCTCTGACGTGGGATTCTGTAGCCGATGACAGTGGGCCTGTCGCTTTTTCTCAACCATCCTGAACACCTCCTCTGTCAGCCAGGGTCTCTGGGGAGGTCTGGACCGCGTACCCAAAGCAGCCATTGCAGCTGCATGAGTCACAGTCCTAAACCTCGCCCATTTACCCTCGACATCAGGAGGAGTCGGGGACGATGCCAACCCCAGCCGCAAGCGATGATGAAATTCTCGCTTGCAACTTTCATCAGATAACTGAGACCAGGCCACTTTATGTTGGAATGGGGTCCTGGGTGTACACCCACCACCGGAGTGGAAGAATGGCAGGCGCATCTTACAGATGACTAGTCGATGGTCAGAGGGCAGATCAGCTCCACGGTAGGTCCTGGTGTCAAGGACATGGGCTCGCATTCGCTGGTCCGTCACTATGTAGTCCAACAGATGTTCTTGCTTGGACCCGGCATGCATCCATGATGTTGTGTGGATGCGCCGATGCCAGAACAGCGTGTTGGTAATTACAAGCCCATGGGCTGCACAAAAATCTAGCAGCCTCCTACCGTTGTTATTGAGCTGATCTGGCCCATTCCCTCCAATCACTCCAGACCAGGTGCCAGTATCATGACCAACTCGGGCATTGAAGTCACCACACACACACCTACACACACACACCACACACAAACACCACACACCATACACACTACACACACACACTACACCTACACACTACACACACACACCACACACACACCTACACACACACACCACACACCTACACACACCACACCACACACAAACACCACACACCATACACACTACACACACTACACCTACACACTACACACACACACACCTACACACACACACACACACTACACACACACCTAAACACACACACCACACACACACCTACACACACACACCTACACAACAACAACAACAACAACCGCCATTCGCCACTAAGTGGCGGTGACGTCACCACGACGCTTGTGCCAGGCTATGTGCACCCTGAGGCCACGTGAAGTGTCGAACGCCCGCTGGCAGGAGGTCACGGGGCAGACCCAGGTGCCACGGGTCGACTGAGATGACTGGCTGATGCACCACCTGTGCCCCCTACTGTGCCAACCTGCTGTGCTTTAGCCACCCGGCGCTCCGCTCGCTGTTGTGAGCGTCGCTCCTCCGCCCTCCGTTGTTGTTGGAGGGCGACTGCCTCCAACTGCCCAGTAGCATCCTTCACGAGCCTCCTCCACAGAGGCCGATCTTGACACCGCTGGTACCAGTCATCGGCAAGTCCACTCAGCTCCACGTCCTCCTGTACCACATCACTCCATCTCTTCTCTAGCCCGTGCCGCGCCCGCTTAGCCCCCTCAATCCGGCCAAACAAAAGCTGTTTCGGCATGCGGTGGCTGGGCATGCGGGCTACATGACCCAGCCATCGCAGCCTTGCCTGCCGGAGGAGCTCACCGATGGGACCCTGCCCAGATCTTTCAAGGATTTGTGAGCTCCTCACACAATCCAGTCTGGTTAAACCCAGGATGGATCGTAGGCAGGTCAGCCTAAATGTTTCTAACCGGCGAAGATGTTCCATTAGGGGGGTCCACGTTTCGCAAGCGTAGAGAAGGGAGGGAATGACCGTGGCCGAGAAGACCTGAAGCTTAGTGCGGAGCGACAGACCAGGTAGCTTCCACACAGCGTTACGCAACCGATGAAAAGATATTGCCGCTCGACTGATTCGGAGTGAGACCTCTGCTGTTAAACTGGAGCCAGTCATAAGCACACTGCCCAGGTATGGGAAACTCTCCACTCTCTCCACAACTGCCCCATCACCGATTGGGAGTTGTGGGGGTGGAGTGTCCGATGGTACAAAATACCCAGGCAGGTGCTTAGTTTTGGTGGGGCTGATGGTAAGGCCCCACCTCTTAGTGGCACGCTCCAGTCTCAGCAGCAGCGTCTCCAACTCCTCCTCTGACTGAGCCGCTATTACCAAGTCACCTACACACACACACCTACACACACACTACACACACACACCACACACACACTACACACACACCTACACACATACACACCTACGCACACACACCACACACACCACACACTACACACACACCGACACACCACACCGACACACTACACACTACACCTACACACTACACACACACACCTACACACACACACTACACACACACACCACACACACACACCTACACACACACACACCACACACACAGACCACACACACCACACACACACACTACACACACACACACTACACCTACACACTACACACACACACCTACACACACACACTACACACACACCGACACACTACACACACACACTACACACACACCGACACACTACACCTACACACTACACCTACACTACACACACACACTACACACACACACTACACACACACACCACACACACAGACCACACACACCACACACACACCACACACACACACACCTACACACACCACACACACACACCACACACACACACCTACACACACACACCACACACACACACCACACACACACACCACACACACACTACACACACACCGACACACTACACCTACACACTACACAAACCTTACACGCGACCACGACCTCCTGTACACCTGGCGAGGCAGTGACCATCGCCCGGATCACACCGCGGGAGAGGCGGAGCGCGAAACGTCGAACGCGGAGCGTGGCTGAGTAGGTGGGTGGGGGTCTACAGCCGGCAAGTGAATGCACAGCCAAGACGAAGCACTCCAAACGCCGCCACCACCACTTTGACGTGGGGGGAGGGGGGGAGACGTTTCGGGCAACGATCCTTCGTCACGGCCGGCTCAGACTCGTCACCTCCTGATCCCCCTCCACCATTTCGTAGCCCCGCCCCTCCCACTGGATGCCCTGCCCCTCCCACCTGAGGCCCCGCCCCTTCTATAAATGCCCCCCGCTCCTTCTATAAGTGGCCCCGCCCCTTCTATAAGCGGCCCCGCCCCTTCTATAAGTGGCCCCGCCCCTTCTATAAGCGGCCCCGCCCCTTCTATAAGTGGCCCCGCCCCTTATATAAGTGGCCCGCCCCTTCTATAAGTGGCCCGCCCCTTCTATAAGTGGCCCGCCCCTTCTATAAGTGGCCCGCCCCTTCTATAAGTGGCCCGCCCCTTCTATAAGTGGCCCGCCCCTTCTATAAGTGGCCCGCCCCTTCTATAAGTGGCCCCGCTCACTCGATTCGTGGCCGCGCCCTCAATTTTGTGACCCCGCCCCTACCCGTGACCCCGCCCACTCTTCCTCCAACCGGCTTGGAGTGGAGAGAGCTGCACCACCACCACCGCCGCCACTGCCGCTCTGCAAGTGAAGCGTCTCCTGCGTTATCTCGCCTCTCTGCTGCTGCTGCCCCCACACTCGTGGGGGTCCTCTCGCTCCACCCCCCCCCCACCACCACTACCGCCCCCCCACTACCCTGGGAAGGTCCTCGGGCTGAGCCGACGCTGCTCGGCGTGGGGGCAGAGCGAGGCGCCTGCTGCTGCTCATTCCTCCTCCTGGTGCGAGCCGCCTCCTATCCCTCCTCCTCATCATTCCTCCTCATTCCTCCTGTCCCTCCTCATTCCTCCTGCTCCTCATTACTCCTCATTCCTCCTATCCCTCCTCATTCCTCCTATTCCTCCTCCTCCTCATTCCTCCTCATTCCTCCTGCTCCTATTCCTCCTCATTCCTCCTGTTCCTCCTGTTCCTTCTCATTCCTCCTCCTCATTCCTTCTATTCCTCTTCATCCTCCTATTCCTGCTGCTCCTCCTATTCCTGCTGCTTCTCATCGTCATCTTCCTCCTATTCCTCACCCTATCCTATTCCTATCCCCTTATATTCCCGCTGCACCTCCTATTCATCTGCTCCCATTCCTCCCTCCTATTCTTCACCCTATTCCTATTCCTGCTGCTTCTCATCGTCCTGTTCCTGCTGCTCCTCTTCATCCTCCTCCTCCTCTTCATCCTCCTGCTCTCATTCCTCATATTCATCCTCCTGCTCTCATTCCTCATTCATCCTCCTGCTCTCATTCCTGCTCCTATTCATCCTCCTGTTCTCATTCCTCCTATTCATCCTCCTGCTCTCATTCCTCCTATTCATCCTCCTGTTCTCATTCCTCCTCCTATTCATCCTCCTGCTCTCATTCCTCATTCATCCTCCTGCTCTCATTCCTCCTATTCATCCCCCTGCTCTCATTCCTCATTCATCCTCCTGCTCTCATTCCTGCTCCTCTTCATCCTCCTGTTCTCATTCCTCCTATTCATCCACCTCTCATTCCTCCTATTCATCCTCCTGTTCTCATTCCTCATATTCATCCTCCTGCTCGCATTCCTGCTCCTCTTCATCCTCCTGCTCTCATTCCTGCTCCTCTATCCTTCTATCCCTGCTGCACCTCCTATTCATCTGCTCCCATGCCTCCCTCCTATTCCTGCAACCAAATTACTCAATGAATATGGGTCTCTCTCTCTCTGTGTGTGCGATGACCTTGCAGGGACTGCCTCTACTTACAAACGAGTTGTGTTCCAGGTGGTCTGTCTGGTCGTAAGTACAAACGTGTTGTACTGCGCGTGCACTAAACACGGGAAATGGCTTTAAAAGTTGCTTAATATTCTGCAGATGTAGATGCCACTGGTTGTTCACCTTCTGCAGATGTAGATGCCACTGGTTATTCACCTTCTGCAGATGTAGATGCCACTGGTTATTCACGTTCTGTAGATGCCACTGGTTCCTCACGTTCTGTAGATGCCACTGGTTGTTCACCTTCTGCAGATGTAGATGCCACTGGTTATTCACGTTCTGTAGATGCCACTGGTTCCTCACGTTCTGTAGATGCCACTGGTTCCTCACGTTCTGCAGTTGTAGATGCCACTGGTTCTTCACGTTCTGCAGATGTAGATGCCACTGGTTATTGACGTTCAGTAGATGCCACTGGTTCTTCACGTTCTGTAGATGTAGATGCCACTGGTTCTTTACGTTCTACAGATGTAGATGCCACTGGTTCCTAACGTTCTGCAGATGTAGATGCCACTGGTTCTTCACGTTCTGTAGATGTAGGTGCCACTGGGTCTTTGCGTTCTACAGATATAGATGCCACTGGTCCTTCACGTTCTGCAGATGTAGATGCCACTGGTTCTTCATGTTCTGCAGATGTAGATGCCACTGGTTCTTTGCGTTCTACAGATATAGATGCCACTGGTCCTTCACGTTCTGTAGATGTAGATGCCACTGGTTCTTCACGTTCTACAGATGTAGATGCCACTGGTTCTTCACGTTCTACAGATGTAGATGCCACTGGTTCTTCACGTTCTACAGATGTAGATGCCACTGGTTCTTCACGTTCTACAGATGTAGATGCCACTGGTTCTTCACGTTCTACAGATGTAGATGCCACTGGTTCTTCACGTTCTGCAGATGTAGATGCCACTGGTTCTTCACGTTTTACAGATGTAGATGCCACTGGTTCTTCACGTTCTGCAGATGTAGATGCCACTGGTTCTTCACGTTCTGCAGATGTAAATCCCACTGGTTCTTCACGTTCTGCAGATGTAGATGCCACTGGTTCTTCACGTTCTACAGATGTAGATGCCACTGGTTCTTCACGTTCTGCAGATGTAGATGCCACTGGTTCTTCACGTTCTGCAGATGTAGATGCCACTGGTTCTTCATGTTCTGCAGATGTAGATGCCACTGGTTCTTCACGTTCTACAGATGTAGATACCACTGGTTCTTCACGTTCTACAGATGTAGATGCCACTGGTTCTTCACGTTCTGCAGATGTAGATGCCACTGGTTCTTCACCTTCTGCAGATGTAGATGCCACTGGTTCCTCACGTTCTGTAGATGTAGATGCCACTGGTTCTTCACCTTCTGCAGATGTAGATGCCACTGGTTCTTCACGTTCTGCAGATGTATATGTCACTGGTTCTTCACGTTCTGCAGATGTAGATGCCACTGGTTCTTCACCTTCTGCAGATGTAGATGCCACTGGTTAGTCACGTTCTGTACATGTAGATACCACTGGTTCTTCACCTTCTGCAGATGTATATACCACTGGTTCCTCACGTTCTGCAGATGTAGATGCCACTGCTTCTTCACGTTCTGCAGATGTAGATGCCACTGGTTATTCACGTTCTGTAGATGTAGATGCCACTGGTTCTTCACGTTCTGTAGATGTAGATGCCACTGGTTCTTCACGTTCTGCAGATGTAGATGCCACTGGTTCCTCACGTTCTGCAGTTGTAGATGCCACTGGGTCTTCACGTTCTGCAGATGTAGATGCCACTGGTTATTGACGTTCAGTAGATGCCACTGGTTCTTCACGTTCTGTAGATGTAGATGCCACTGGTTCTTTACGTTCTACAGATGTAGATGCCACTGGTTCCTCACGTTCTGCAGATGTAGATGCCACTGGTTCTTCACGTTCTGTAGATGTAGATGCCACTGGGTCTTTGCGTTCTAAAGATATAGATGCCACTGGTCCTTCACGTTCTGCGGATGTAGATGCCACTGGTTCTTCATGTTCTGCAGATGTAGATGCCACTGGTTCTTTGCGTTCTACAGATATAGATGCCACTGGTCCTTCACGTTCTGTAGATGTAGATGCCACTGGTTCTTCACGTTCTACAGATGTAGATGCCACTGGTTCTTCACGTTCTACAGATGTAGATGCCACTGGTTCTTCACGTTCTACAGATGTAGATGCCACTGGTTCTTCACGTTCTGCAGATGTAGATGCCACTGGTTCTTCACGTTCTGCAGATGTAGATGCCACTGGTTCTTCATGTTCTGCAGATGTAGATGCCACTGGTTCTTTACGTTCTACAGATGTAGATACCACTGGTTCTTCACGTTCTACAGATGTAGTTGCCACTGGTTCTTCACGTTCTGCAGATGTAGATGCCACTGGTTCTTCACCTTCGGCAGATGTAGATGCCACTGGTTCCTCACGTTCTGTAGATGTAGATGCCACTGGTTCTTCACGTTCTGCAGATGTATATGCCACTGGTTCTTCACGTTCTGCAGATGTAGATGCCACTGGTTCTTCACCTTCTGCAGATGTAGATGCCACTGGTTAGTCACGTTCTGTACATGTAGATACCACTGGTTCTTCACGTTCTACAGATGTAGATGCCACTGGTTCTTCACGTTCTGCAGATGTAGATGCCACTGCTTCTTCACGTTCTGCAGATGTAGATGCCACTGGTTATTCACGTTCTGTAGATGTAGATGCCACTGGTTCTTCACGTTCTGTAGATGTAGATGCCACTGGTTCTTCACGTTCTGCAGATGTAGATGCCACTGGTTCTTCACGTTCTACAGATGTAGATGCCACTGGTTCTTCACGTTCTGCAGATGTAGATGCCACTGGTTCTTCACGTTCTGCAGATGTAGATGCCACTGGTTCTTCACGTTGTACAGATGTAGATGCCACGGTTCTTCACGTTCTGCAGATGTAGATGCCACTGGTTCTTCACGTTATACAGATGTAGATGCCACTGGTTCTTCACGTTCTGCAGAAGTAGATGCCACTGGTTATTCACGTTCTGCAGATGTAGATGCCACTGGTTCTTCATGTTCTGCAGATGTAGATGCCACTGGTTCTTCACGCTCTACAGATGTAGATGCCACTGGTTCTTCACCTTCTGCAGATGTAGATGCCACCGGTTCTTCACCTTCTGCAGATGTAGATGCCACCGGTTTTTCATGTTCTGCAGATGTAGATGCCACTCGTTCTTCACGTTCGGCAGATGTAGATGCCACTGGTTCTTCACCTTCTGCAGATGTAGATGCCACCGGTTCTTCACCTTCTGCAGATGTAGATGCCACCGGTTCTTCATGTTCTGCAGATGTAGATGCCACTGGTTCTTCACGTTCTGCAGATGTAGATGCCACTGGTTCTTCACGTTCTGCAGATGTAGATGCCACTGGTTCTTCACGTTCTGTAGATGTAGATGCCACTGGTTCTTCACGTTCTGTAGATGTAGATGCCACTGGTTCTTCACTTTCTGTAGATGTTGATGCCACTGGTTCTTCACGTTCTGCAGATGTAGATGCTACTGGTTCTTCACGTTCTGCAGATGTAGATGCCACTGGTTCTTCACGTTCTGCAAAAGTAGATGCCACTGGTTCTTCACGTTCTGTAGATGTAGATGCCACTGGTTCTTCACGTTCTGTAGATGTAGATACCAATGGTTCTTCACGTTCTGCAGATGTAGATACCACTGGTTCTTCACGTTCTGCAGATGTAGATGCCACTGGTTCTTCACGTTCTGCAGTTGTAGATACCACTGGTTCTTCACGTTCTGCAGATGTAGATGCCACTGGTTCTTCACGTTCTGTAGATGTAGATGCCACTGGTTCTTCACGTTCTGTAGATGTAGATGCCACTGGTTCTTCACTTTCTGTAGATGTTGATGCCACTGGTTCTTCACGTTCTGCAGATGTAGATGCTACTGGTTCTTCACGTTCTGCAGATGTAGATGCCACTGGTTCTTCACGTTCTGTATACGTAGATGCCACTGGTTCTTCACATTCTGCAGATGTAGATGCCACTGGTTCTTCACGTTCTGTAGATGTAGATTCCACTGATTCTTCACGATCTACAAATGTAGATGCCACTGGTTCTTCACATTCTGTACATGTGACCAGTCACAAGCTAATCACTCCGCCATTTCAATGCTTAATTCAATGCTAATTCCTTTGTCAAGGCGCTTTGTTTCTTCTCACACAGCTTAAAGGTCGCAATCTGAGCGTGGCTTTTTCACTCCAGCGCTGTCCTCCAGACAGTCTCGTCCCTTCACCTGATGAAGGCCGCTTGTGTTGTGGCCGAAACGTCGTGAGAATATTATTGTGTTATTTTATTTTATCAATTTATTAGTTTATTCTTGTTCTACGTAACTTTACCGAAAGAACCAAAGAAGATGAATCCTTGCAGTCACGAAAGCTTTAAATCGAAATTTAGATGCCACTGGTTCTTCACGTTTTGTAGATGTAGATGCCACTGGTTCTTCACGTTCTGCATCACGGTCAGCGACGAGGGCATGTCCGAGGCTCCGTCGTCCGAGGAGGGGCAGTCGCCCGTCGGGCGAGACGCTGGAGGGGACCCCGGCCGTGAGACGCCGCCCCTTGGAGGAGACGCGCAGCGCGAGGATGTTCATGCCGCCGCCGGTGAGCGAATTCTTCCCCGCACTTTTCCCTTCAGGCTGCAAAGTCGCAGGGCGAGCGGGCGGCATTAGCATTGAGTCGGTTGAACGCGTAGGAGTAGTAGCGGTAGTCGTGGGGCTTTCGCGACCAACATCCACAATAAAGGTTTGGGCGTTTTGTTGTTTCGGTTAGATCGCGTGGATATAAACGTTGTGTCGTTAAATCTGCCACCACCACCACTACCCGACATGGCCAATGAGTGAGGGGGGGGGGGGGGGGGGGGGCAGGGGTGTCACCGAAACAACACGTGGCTGATTAGGTACTTAGTTCAGCACTAAACCGGTTGTGTTGTTGTGTGTTGGGAGAGTTAAACCCGCAGCAACATTGACGCATTCGAGTAGCTGACGACGTTTCGTTGGTGATTACAATAACAGACAGCAGCTTCCATCAGGCGATTAGCCAACAATTGAGAAGAAGTCTTCCGGCCTTAGAGGGGGAGTAAAAGTGTGCCATCATTACTGCAGTAAGCCTATCAGGTGCGAAGACCAGAGGAGAAGTGGGGTGGGGGGGGGTAATGTAGTCCTATAAATTTATACTGGAGGAATCCGATGAGCTATAAAGCTCTTTTTCACAGATGTCCAGTAGTGTTAACGGATGTCCAGTAGTGTTCACGGATGTCCAGTAGTGTTAACGGATGTCCAATAGTGTTCACGGATGTCCAGTAGTGTTCACGGATGTCCAGTAGTGTTAACGGATGTCCAGTCGCGTTAACGGATGTCCAGTAGCGTTAACGGATGTCCAGTAGTGTTAACGGATGTCCAGTAGCGTTCACAGATGTCCAATAGTGTTCACGGATGTCCAGTAGTTCTGCTGTGCTCTGACTTTGGGCAGATGAGATGGCAGCCTCTTTGCCGGTGCAGCCACGCGACGGGAAAGCTGATCAGGAAAAGCCGAGGAATGAGACGTGGCCACGGGTGAAAGTGAAGAGTGAAGACACCGAGGATAGTAAGTGTTGATTTAAAGCTTTCGTGACTGCAGGGATTCATAGTCTTGATAGTAAGTGTGTTTGTCTCCTGGTAAGATTACGGTGATGAGACTCGACTGTCCCCCATCTACTGCATGATTTTAAATCCTTTGTCGGTTGTAATACTCTAAATAATAATAATTTGAAAATCATCTGAACATTGGCTTGCTTGTCCATTTCTTACCATTCCTCCTTTACTGCGTACGCATCACGAACCGACGTTGTCCCGTGTGTGACTTCGCACTGAGCCTCAACTCTCAACGTTTCGCTTCCTAGGTCAGGAAGAATCCGACATTCGTTTGAAAGGAGAAGACTCTGAGTCCGAAGGAGAGGACCTTAGCGGTGAGGATCTTCAATCCGATGAGCGAGACCTTCATTCCGACGAGGGGGATGCTGACGACCGCGATGACGAGGAAGCCTTCGAGGCCAGCGGTTCCAAAGGGAGGCTTCGGAGAGGGTCACGGAGCTCACGTAGAGACGGGGCGCTTTCGTCGGACGTGGCCGAGATTGAGGTGGTCCTGGAGGACAGCCGGAGTCGGAAGTGTTCGACGATCGACCAGAAGGCCCGCGATGAGAAGAAGTCCCACCGGTGCTCCCTGTGCGGCAAGGGATTCTCCTGCCCGTCGCGCCTCAAGAGCCACGCGATGACGCACACCGGGGAGCGGCCCCTGGAGTGCTCCGTGTGCGGGAAGGGTTTCCGAAAGTCGTCGGCCCTCAAGAGCCACGCGATGATCCACACGGGGGAGAAGCCGTACCGGTGCTCGCTTTGCGAAAAGGGATTCATCCAGTCGTTCGCCCTCAAGAGGCACATGATGAAGCACACGGACGAGAAGCCGTACATGTGCTCGGTGTGCGGGAAGACCTTCACGGACTCGTCGACGCTCAAGGGCCACCTCCTGATCCACACGGGCGAGAGGCCGCACGAGTGCCCGACGTGCGGCAAGACCTTCGCGCACCTCTCCAACCTCAGGAGCCACGTCAAGATCCACACGGGCGAGAAGCCGCACCGGTGCCCCGCGTGCGGCAAGGGCTTCATCGAGTCGAAGTCTCTCAAGAATCACATGATGAGCCACACGGGAGAGAAGCCGCACAAGTGCTCCGTGTGCGGGAAGGACTTCAAGCAGGTATCCACGCTCAACGTCCACATGAAGACGCACACGGGCGAGAAGCCGCACAAGTGCGACCTGTGCGCGAAGACCTTCACGCATTTTTCGACCCTCAAGAGCCACCTGATGACCCACTCGGACAGGAAGTCGCACAGGTGCGCCCTGTGCGAGAAGGAGTTCGTACACCTGTCGGCGCTGAAGATCCACATGATGACCCACACGGGCGAGAAGCCGCACCAGTGCCCGATCTGCGAGAAGGGCTTCGTGAGCCCGTCGGCCCGCGACAAGCACACGAAGACGCACAACGTGCAGAAGCCGTACAAGTGCTTCGTGTGCGGGAGGAACTTTGCGGACCTTTCGAACCTCAACTTTCACATCAAGTGTCTTAATCACTACGAGTCTTGAAGCCGAGCGTGGGCCGTTTAACGTTCAGAGGCGTCGCTTTAAACTCTTTGGCTTGACAGCCACTGGAGTCTTGGCTGTTGCTGACATTGGGAAGCTGCAGAAGCACGTTTTTGGTTGAATTAATCCATAATCAGGTTTAATCGTGTTCCCATGCACATTCTTACCACCTATTCATCCCACTCCGGTGTTTATTTATCAAGTATACCTTTGCGTCATCTGGGAAACCTGCTTGCATCAATGGAATCCCATCATAGAGGTTTTGGGGTTGGAGCGCGTTAATGTAAAAGTGTCGTTAAGCCCGCCGCCACCCGACACAAACAAATTAAGTGAAGGGGTTTGTCACGTAAACGGAACGTGGTGCCAGTTAGTCACTAGTTCAGCACTCACCGGTTGCTGTGTGTTGGAGAGTAAACCCACCGCATCGTTTACAATTCGAGTAGCCGTGATGTTTCTCCAGTAGTTACAACAACAACCGGCATCGTCTGGCGACAGCCACAGAGTTGCAGAGAAAATCCTCCCCCTGCTTCGGTCTTAAATAGAGGGATGCATGTGATGTCATCACTTGTTAGCCAATCAGGTGCAAAGGCTAGAGGTGGGGTGGGTGGGGGGAGAAGGGGTTAACCCCTTACCTAATTGGCTGTGTCAGGTGGTGGCAGGTTTAACGACACATTTACGCGATCTAAACCCAAAAACCTCCGTCATGGATAACGTTGATCGCAAAAGCCTCCTGCCGCTACGTGTTAAATGGAATCCCAGTTCCACTTTGAAGAGGCCGAATTCCACCGCGCAGGTCTGGTCCCTCACTTGACAGCGGTAGATGCTTTCCAAAAAAAAAATTCCAACACGGTGCGCGAAAGCGAAATCGCGGTGATGTGGAGCGGGCGGGCACACGGTAGCCCAACCAACAACGCACCGCGGAATGGCCAAGACTCAGGAACTTTTAGATCAGCAGGGAAGGAGGAACCGTCAAGTGCATTGTGGTTGAATTGTTGCGTACGCTTGCGCGTGTGTGTGTGTGAGGAGCGGTAGTGTAGCGGTAGTGTAGCGGTTCATAGCGCTACGCTGCGCTATGAACCTGGCGACCCGGGTTCGATTCCCGCTCACGACCAACACCAGTGACGATTATCTAAACCGGTCCTGGGCCTCCCCTAGGTCGACTCCGCCTCAAATGAGTACCTGGTGCGGTGTGTAAACATCGCCACTGGGGAGACAAAGGCGGTCGGGCGTGGTGTTGAACACCCACCCCCTCGTGTACCGTTCCGGCCTTCATAGGTGCTCGTTAACAGCACTTGTCCCTACAGTCTGTTAAGGCTACACGGGGGATCTTTGTCTTTGTACGTTGAACCTCTTTCGCGCACCACCGTACGTAGCTTACGGTAGGCCTCGGCAAGGTAAGGTAATTTACCTTTTTTACCGGGTAAAAGGGTAAAGGTAAAGGTGTCGACATGCCAAGGGGTAAGGTAAAGGGTAGGGTAAAGGTAGCTCGGAAGAATTACCCGGTAAATGCGGTGCCTTGTTTACCGCTAAAAGCTCCGTGGCGCAGTCAGTGGCCTCGATTTAATAAGTAATATTTTAAACAAAACTTGTTTTCAAAACACGCCGTGTACCCTACTAGCAATGGCAGAACTCCACGAGTCGACGACTCTAGGAAGTGGCCAATTACAGCCAACGTCAGTTGACAGTGGACAATTAGACCCAAGCCGAAACATAACATGTAAAAGAATGTTTAAAAATATTTTTTATTTTATTTTTAATGATGGAATTTAGTATTGTCATCAGTGTGACATAAGTATACCAAGTTTGCAGTCGAAACCACATTGGGAAGTGGGTTAAAATTGAGTTACAAGATTTGAGGATACAACAACAGAGTGAATTAAAAGAAAGCATGTAATATTGGAATCATTGAGAGTATTCTATATGAATAAAGCGCTCTACCTAACATTTGCCTGTTATAAACCTTTTTCATGTGTAGTAGTACCCCAGTAATTACCCTGTAATCGGGTTTGTATGGGGTAAGGGTAAAAGGTAGGGTAAAGGTAGGCTCGTTGCTTTGAACCTTTTACCTTACCTGCTGAAGGGTAAAAGGTAGGGTAGAGTGATTGTATTGTGGTAAGGTAAAAGGTAGGGTAAAGGTAGGCTCGTTGCTTTGAACCTTTTACCTTACCTGCTGAAGGGTAAAAGGTAGGGTAGAGTGATTGTATTGTGGTAAGGTAAAAGGTAGGGTAAAGGTAGGCTCGTTTTTACCTTTTACCTTACCTTGCCGAGGCCTAGCTTACGGAGGTGCGGCGGTGGGGATTTTTTTCTGCTTGAACCGAGTGCGGGTCAAAGGGAAGCGGTACACTGTGGTTTGGTTCGGCGCTCAGCGTAGTATGGACACCCACGGACCTACCTTTGTTGTTACGTTGTTACCCTGCGTCGACCCAACAAGCACCAAACGGGAAGTATTTTGTCAAGTGTAAAAAAAAATCTAAATTGTTCGTTAAATGTATAGAATGAAAAAAACAAGTACTGTACACGTGGTATCCTTGTACAGTACTGTGCACGTGGTATCCGCACACAGTAGTGTACACATATCCGTGTGCTGTACACACCAGTACTGCGTGTGGTGTATGCACGCACAGTACCGTACAGGTGGTATTCGTGTACAGTACTATAAGGTGGTATTCGTGTACTGTACAGGTGGTATCCGTGTACGGTACGGTACACCGGGCGGCTGAACTCCGCTGCCTCATCACTGGAGGCTGGGAACATCGCCACGTGGCCTGGGGCCTGCGATAGGCCACTCTGGAGACGGGGGCAGACGAGACGGAGACGGAGAGGAAATGGAGAGGAGACGAGACGGAGACGGGGGGAGATGGAGAGGAGACGGAGACGGGGGGAGACGGAGACGAGACGGGGGGAGATGAGACGGAGACGAGACGGAGAGGAGACGGAGACGAGACGGGGGGAGATGAGACGGAGACGAGACGGAGAGGAGATGGAGACGGAAACTAGATGAGGGGGAGACGGAGATGAGACGGAGATGAGACGGGGGGAGATGAGATGGAGACGAGACGGGGGGAGACGGAGAGGAGACGGAGACGAGATGAGGGGAGACGAGACGGAGATAGAGACGAGACGGAGATGGGGGGAGACGAGATGGAGACGAGACGGGGGGAGACGAGACGGAGATAGAGACGAGACGGAGACGGGGGGAGATGAGATGGAGACGAGACGAGGGGAGACGAGACGGGGGGAGAGGAGACGGGAGATGTCGCCGTGTTTGTTCCGCAGCAGTAGCAGCAGCGTCGTCGTCATCGTCGTCATCGTCACCGTGAGCAGTGCAGTCACGACGCTGTACAGCAGGAATGTGGCGGTCGGAACCGCGAAATTGGTCGAGCCGCGCCACGAGCGGGAAGGGAGCTCCGTGGCTGAACCCACGAGAGCGTGAGAGAGTTTGGTGTTCGGTGAGTTTCGAGGCGCTTCGTGCGTTGACTGGCTAGGAAAAGTTGCGCCGTCAGACGCAGAGACGTGAGCAAAGCTGGTCATGCGATGGACGAGAGTTGCAATTTGGGTGGTTCAGGATGGACGGACGGACGGGCGGCATTTACTGCAGCGCCAAACTGTTAATGCAGTGCTCACCGAGCCATTAAAACAATGTTAAATTAGCTTAGTTGCTTTGTATGTATGTATGTTGAACTTCTTTTGCAACGTGCGTAGCCAATCAGAGGTAAAGGGTATGGGGCGGGGGGGTGGACAACAACCTAAACACAACAACAACAAGAAGCAGTTCTAAACAAATTAGTTCGTCAATCTAGATGACTTAAAAGTGCGTAGCTTGGCCTCCGGTGGCTTCCTGACATCGGAGGGGAGAGCGTTCCAGACGGCCGCAGAAGTACGCGACGCGTCGACCGCCGCCTTCGTTCGACGGCCGCCCAAAAGCCGCTGCCGACTCTGCTCCCGCGAGCATGACCCGAGTTTGTGCGATGGTTCTTTTTTTCTGCTCGCCGATCAAATAAACGCGCTTTGCCTCCTAAGCGCGGGGGGTCGGGGGGGGGTTGGCGAAGGCTCCCTTCTCGCGTGGATGTGCGCGAAAGCGTTGCTGACCCACGAGACGAATCGTCGGAGCGACGCGTTTCGGATGCGCTGTCACGCGCGGCGATTCTCGACGCGACGCGCGTTGTAACGTGGAACCGTGGTCACTGAATGGGTCAGCACCACGATGTCTGCAGGAACTCGGCACTGCATCATAGACTCAGCACTGCACCATAGACTCAACACTGCACCATAGACTCAACACCGCACCATAGACTCAGCACTGCACCATAGACTCAACACCGCACCATAGACTCAACACTGCATCATAGACTCAGCACTGCATCATAGAGTCAACACTGCACCATAGACTCAACACTGCATCATAGACTCAGCACTGCACCATAGACTCAGCACTGCATCATAGACTCAACACTGCATCATAGACTCAGCACTGCATCATAGACTTAGCACTGCACCATAGACTCAACACTGCAACATAGACTCAACACTGCATGATAGACTCAGCACTGCATCATAGAGTCAACACTGCACCATAGACTCAGCACTGCACCATAGACTCAACACTGCACCATAGACTCAGCACTGCACCATAGACTCAGCACTGCACCATAGACTCAACACTGCACCATAGACTTAGCACTGCACCATAGACTCAACACTGCACCATAGACTCAACACTGCCCCATAGACTCAGCACTGCCCATAGACTCAGCACTGCACCATAGACTCAGCACTGCACCATAGATTCATCACTGCATCATAGAGTCAACACTGCACCATAGACTCAGCACTGCATCATAGACTCAGCACTGCATCATAGACTCAACACTGCACCATAGACTCAGCACTGCACCATAGACTCAACACTGCACCATAGACTCAGCACTCCACCATAGACTCAACACTGCACCATAGACTCAACACTGCACCATAGACTTAGCACTGCACTATAGACGCAACACTGCACCATAGACTCAGCACTGCCCATAGACTCAGCACTGCACCATAGACTCAGCACTGCACCATAGGCTCAGCACTGCACCATAGACTCAGCACTGCACCATAGACTCAACACTGCACCATAGACTCAACACTGCACCATAGACTTAGCACTGCACTATAGACTCAACACTGCCCCATAGACTCAGCACTGCCCATAGACTCAGCACTGCACCATAGACTCAACACTGCACCATAGACTCAACACTGCACCATAGACTTAGCACTGCACTATAGACTCAACACTGCCCCATAGACTCAGCACTGCCCATAGACTCAGCACTGCACCATAGACTCAGCACTGCACCATAGACTCAGCACTGCACCATAGACTCAGCACTGCACCATAGACTCAGCACTGCACCATAGACTCAACACTGCACCATAGACTCAACACTATGTTAGGGTCGTCGGCCCCCGGGATCTCCTGCCTGCGACCCTGTCCGCGAAGTACCGACGCCCCCAGACTCTCCACTAGTGTGGGAGCTGCCGCCGCTGCACTCCTCACCGGGCGGGGAAAGGTCGCCGCGCTCCTGTTCCCCCCCCTGTGCTGTCCCCCCCCCCGAGTCCGGGTTTCCTGCCGGTGAGGCATCACCCTCGACCGCCCTGGGACCCGCTAGCGCTTCGCCGGCACTCGAACGCGACGCTCCCCGCCCGCGCAGTCCCACGCACCAATCACACGCGGGTAACAGGGGGTTAGAGGTCAGACGGTAAGCGACGTCGTTCGTACCCACTCCGGCGATTGGGGGGATTGGATTAAACAGGTTTAAAGGGCTATGCGATGGGCATGCGTGCGAGTTGGGTATCCGCTCGCAACGTGGGAGTCCGCAGCCGAGGGTTTG
Organism: Petromyzon marinus; assembly: GCF_048934315.1. Classification (NCBI taxonomy): domain Eukaryota; kingdom Metazoa; phylum Chordata; class Hyperoartia; order Petromyzontiformes; family Petromyzontidae; genus Petromyzon; species Petromyzon marinus. The sequence continues at coordinate 21,693,417 of NC_133745.1, read as the reverse complement.
TAGTGCACACACCCCACGCGGCGCCGCTCCACACGCGGCGACCACCGCGAACAGCAAGCGCACCCACGCTTCCACTCTCTTTCCACACCCTCGCAAAAACCACACCAGTCCGTTATTTAATCGCCGACGATTTATTCCACCGGGTCGGCGAGCCCTTATTTAACCGAGTCAGTCGGGATCAGCGGGGCAGGACCAATCTATCTCTCGATAGTCGGCACTATACTCTACCTGTCCTTCTCCCCTTAACCCTCTCAGGTTTTCTTTTTAAGCTAAGTCCCAACTCCCTCTTTCTCTCCCTCCCTTACTCACGGTTCATCGTCACTGTCGGCTGGTCCTCGCGGCGCGTCGATACGTCCCACGGACGTTCGCGCGGCTGGACTTGGGAGTTGACGGGCCTGGGGTTGACTCGAGTAGCCAGAGAGCTTTTTCCCTTCGCCCTGACCCGCTTTATTCTTTCTACATCAAAGGGGCTACCTGGTGCCGACTCGCGGGCCAATCAGCTCGCTGGGATCACCCGCCAATCGGTAGGCCCATCTGTATCCCAGCATCCCCCGGGCCGTTGCTTTCAGCGACGTCCGCATCTAAATTTACCTGCTCAGCGGCCATCCAACCAGAGGGCGACCCTGCTTTCCCGCCGCTCGTGGCTCCGCCCTCCCCCCTACCTGCCCTGCCGACCCGTGTGCGTGAGGTGCGTACTAACCGCGGTGGCGGGGCAGCCCCGCCGTGAACATGTCATTTCTACTCAAGTCACGGCGCCACGGTGTGTGTTAGCGTCGGAGGAGACCGTCCAATTCCCTGGCCGCAGGAAACCGTGAAGATTATCCCTTTACGAGGGCTTCTGGGTGAAAACCTGTCGGCCAGGGTGTCTCCCCACGCGCTCTAATGGTGGGGGAGTGCGTGCGTGTGTGTTTCGGTGGGGGGGGGGGGGGGGTGAGGTGGAGCAATGTCGGCCTCGCCGCTCGGGGGCGGCGAGATCGCAGGTGGGCCACCCGCCGATCAGCTCCGTGGCGGCGGCATCACAACTGCATCATAGACTCAGCACTGCACCATAGACTCAGCACTGCACCATAGACTCAACACTGCACCATAGACTCAACACTGCACCATAGACTCAACACTGCACCATAGACTCAACACTGCACCATAGACTCAACACTGCACCATAGACTCAACACAGCCCCATAGACTCAGCACTGCCCATAGACTCAGCACTGCACCATAGACTCAGCACTGCACCATAGACTCAGCACTGCATCATAGACTCAACACTGCACCATAGACTCAACACTGCACCATAGACTCAGCACTGCCCATAGACTCAGCACTGCACCATAGACTCAGCACTGCATCATAGACTCAACACTGCACCATAGACTCAGCACTGCACCATAGATTCAACACTGCACCATAGACTTAGCACTGCACCATAGACTCAACACTGCACCATAGACTCAACACTGCCCCATAGACTCAGCACTGCCCATAGACTCAGCACTGCACCATCGACTCAGCACTGCACCATAGACTCATCACTGCATCATAGAGTCAACACTGCACCATAGACTCAGCACTGCATCATAGACTCAGCACTGCATCATAGACTCAACACTGCACCATAGACTCAACACTGCACCATAGACTCAACACTGCACCATAGACTCAGCACTGCACCATAGACTCAGCACTGCACCATAGACTCAACACTGCACCATAGACTCAACACTGCACCATAGACTTAGCACTGCACTATAGACGCAACACTGCACCATAGACTCAACACTGCATCATAGACTCAACACTGCCCCATAGACTCAACACTGCACCATAGACTCAACACTGCCCCATAGACTCAGCACTGCCCATAGACTCAGCACTGCACCATAGACTCAGCACTGCACCATAGACTCAGCACTGCATCATAGACTCAACACAGCACCATAGACTCAGCACTGCACCATAGACTCAGCACTGCACCATAGACTCAACACTGCACCATAGACTCAACACTGCACCATAGACTTAGCACTGCACCATAGACTCAACACTGCACCATAGACTCAACACTGCCCCATAGACTCAGCACTGCCCATAGACTCAGCACTGCACCATCGACTCAGCACTGCACCATCGACTCAGCACTGCACCATAGACTCATCACTGCATCATAGAGTCAACACTGCACCATAGACTCAGCACTGCATCATAGACTCAACACTGCACCATAGACTCAGCACTGCACCATAGACTCAACACTGCACCATAGACTCAGCACTGCACCATAGACTCAACACTGCACCATAGACTCAACACTGCACCATAGACTTAGCACTGCACTATAGACGCAACACTGCCCCATAGACTCAGCACTGCCCATAGACTCAGCACTGCACCATAGACTCAGCACTGCACCATAGACTCAGCACTGCATCATAGACTCAACACTGCACCATAGACTCAACACTGCACCATAGACTCAGCACTGCACCATAGATTCAACACTGCACCATAGATTCAACACTGCACCATAGACTTAGCACTGCACCATAGACTCAACACTGCACCATAGACTCAACACTGCCCCATAGACTCAGCATTGCCCATAGACTCAGCACTGCACCATCGACTCAGCACTGCACCATAGACTCATCACTGCATCATAGAGTCAACACTGCACCATAGACTCAGCACTGCATCATAGACTCAGCACTGCATCATAGACTCAACACTGCACCATAGACTCAGCACTGCACCATAGACTCAACACTGCACCATAGACTCAGCACTGCACCATAGACTCAACACTGCACCATAGACTCAGCACTGCACCATAGACTTAGCACTGCACTATAGACGCAACACTGCACCATAGACTCAACACTGCATCATAGACTCAACACTGCCCCATAGACTCAACACTGCATCATAGACTCAACACTGCCCCATAGACTCAGCACTGCCCTTAGACTCAGCACTGCACCATAGACTCAGCACTGCACCATAGACTCAGCACTGCATCATAGACTCAACACTGCACCATAGACTCAGCACTGCACCATAGACTCAGCACTGCACCATAGACTCAACACTGCACCATAGACTTAGCACTGCACCATAGACTCAACACTGCACCATAGACTCAACACTGCATCATAGACTCAACACTGCCCCATAGACTCAACACTGCACCATAGACTCAACACTGCCCCATAGACTCAGCACTGCCCATAGACTCAGCACTGCACCATAGACTCAGCACTGCACCATAGACTCAGCACTGCATCATAGACTCAACACAGCACCATAGACTCAGCACTGCACCATAGACTCAGCACTGCACCATAGACTCAACACTGCACCATAGACTCAACACTGCACCATAGACTTAGCACTGCACCATAGACTCAACACTGCACCATAGACTCAACACTGCCCCATAGACTCAGCACTGCCCATAGACTCAGCACTGCACCATCGACTCAGCACTGCACCATCGACTCAGCACTGCACCATAGACTCATCACTGCATCATAGAGTCAACACTGCACCATAGACTCAGCACTGCATCATAGACTCAACACTGCACCATAGACTCAGCACTGCACCATAGACTTAACACTGCACCATAGACTCAGCACTGCACCATAGACTCAACACTGCACCATAGACTCAACACTGCACCATAGACTTAGCACTGCACTATAGACGCAACACTGCCCCATAGACTCAGCACTGCCCATAGACTCAGCACTGCACCATAGACTCAGCACTGCACCATAGACTCAGCACTGCATCATAGACTCAACACTGCACCATAGACTCAACACTGCACCATAGACTCAGCACTGCACCATAGATTCAACACTGCACCATAGATTCAACACTGCACCATAGACTTAGCACTGCACCATAGACTCAACACTGCACCATAGACTCAACACTGCCCCATAGACTCAGCATTGCCCATAGACTCAGCACTGCACCATCGACTCAGCACTGCACCATAGACTCATCACTGCATCATAGAGTCAACACTGCACCATAGACTCAGCACTGCATCATAGACTCAGCACTGCATCATAGACTCAACACTGCACCATAGACTCAGCACTGCACCATAGACTCAACACTGCACCATAGACTCAGCACTGCACCATAGACTCAACACTGCACCATAGACTCAGCACTGCACCATAGACTTAGCACTGCACTATAGACGCAACACTGCACCATAGACTCAACACTGCATCATAGACTCAACACTGCCCCATAGACTCAACACTGCATCATAGACTCAACACTGCCCCATAGACTCAGTACTGCCCTTAGACTCAGCACTGCACCATAGACTCAGCACTGCACCATAGACTCAGCACTGCATCATAGACTCAACACTGCACCATAGACTCAGCACTGCACCATAGACTCAGCACTGCACCATAGACTCAACACTGCACCATAGACTTAGCACTGCACCATAGACTCAACACTGCACCATAGACTCAACACTGCCCCATAGACTCAGCACTGCCCATAGACTCAGCACTGCACCATCGACTCAGCACTGCACCATAGACTCATCACTGCATCATAGAGTCAACACTGCACCATAGACTCAGCACTGCATCATAGACTCAACACTGCACCATAGACTCAGCACTGCACCATAGACTCAACACTGCACCATAGACTCAGCACTGCACCATAGACTCAACACTGCACCATAGACTCAACACTGCACCATAGACTTAGCACTGCACTATAGACGCAACACTGCCCCATAGACTCAGCACTGCCCATAGACTCAGCACTGCACCATAGACTCAGCACTGCACCATAGACTCAGCACTGCATCATAGACTCAACACTGCACCATAGACTCAACACTGCACCATAGACTCAGCACTGCACCATAGACTCAGCACTGCACCATAGATTCAACACTGCACCATAGACTTAGCACTGCACCATAGACTCAACACTGCACCATAGACTCAACACTGCCCCATAGACTCAGCTTTGCCCATAGACTCAGCACTGCACCATCGACTCAGCACTGCACCATAGACTCATCACTGCATCATAGAGTCAACACTGCACCATAGACTCAGCACTGCATCATAGACTCAGCACTGCATCATAGACTCAACACTGCACCATAGACTCAGCACTGCACCATAGACTCAACACTGCACCATAGACTCAGCACTGCACCATAGACTCAACACTGCACCATAGACTTAGCACTGCACTATAGACGCAACACTGCACCATAGACTCAACACTGCATCATAGACTCAACACTGCCCCATAGACTCAACACTGCACCATAGACTCAACACTGCCCCATAGACTCAGCACTGCCCATAGACTCAGCACTGCACCATAGACTCAGCACTGCACAATAGACTCAGCACTGCACCATCGACTCAGCACTGCACCATAGACTCATCACTGCATCATAGAGTCAACACTGCACCATAGACTCAGCACTGCATCATAGACTCAGCACTGCATCATAGACTCAACACTGCACCATAGACTCAACACTGCACCATAGACTCAACACTGCACCATAGACTCAGCACTGCACCATAGACTCAGCACTGCACCATAGACTCAACACTGCACCATAGACTCAACACTGCACCATAGACTTAGCACTGCACTATAGACGCAACACTGCACCATAGACTCAACACTGCATCATAGACTCAACACTGCCCCATAGACTCAACACTGCACCATAGACTCAACACTGCCCCATAGACTCAGCACTGCCCATAGACTCAGCACTGCACCATAGACTCAGCACTGCACCATAGACTCAGCACTGCATCATAGACTCAACACTGCACCATAGACTCAACACTGCACCATAGACTCAGCACTGCACCATAGACTCAGCACTGCACCATAGACTCAACACTGCACCATAGACTTAGCACTGCACCATAGACTCAACACTGCACCATAGACTCAACACTGCCCCATAGATTCAGCACTGCCCATAGACTCAGCACTGCACCATCGACTCAGCACTGCACCATAGACTCATCACTGCATCATAGAGTCAACACTGTACCATAGACTCAGCACTGCATCATAGACTCAACACTGCACCATAGACTCAGCACTGCACCATAGACTCAACACTGCACCATAGACTCAACACTGCACCATAGACTTAGCACTGCACTATAGATGCAACACTGCCCCATAGACTCAGCACTGCCCATAGACTCAGCACTGCACCATAGACTCAGCACTGCACCATAGACTCAGCACTGCACCATAGACTCAGCACTGCATCATAGACTCAACACTGCACCATAGACTCAACACTGCACCATAGACTCAGCACTGCACCATAGACTCAGCACTGCACCATAGATTCAACACTGCACCATAGACTTAGCACTGCACCATAGACTCAACACTGCACCATAGACTCAACACTGCCCCATAGACTCAGCATTGCCCATAGACTCAGCACTGCACCATCGACTCAGCACTGCACCATAGACTCATCACTGCATCATAGAGTCAACACTGCACCATAGACTCAGCACTGCATCATAGACTCAGCACTGCATCATAGACTCAACACTGCACCATAGACTCAGCACTGCACCATAGACTCAACACTGCACCATAGACTCAGCACTGCACCATAGACTCAACACTGCACCATAGACTCAGCACTGCACCATAGACTTAGCACTGCACTATAGACGCAACACTGCACCATAGACTCAACACTGCATCATAGACTCAACACTGCCCCATAGACTCAACACTGCATCATAGACTCAACACTGCCCCATAGACTCAGCACTGCCCATAGACTCAGCACTGCACCATAGACTCAGCACTGCACCATAGACTCAGCACTGCATCATAGACTCAACACTGCACCATAGACTCAGCACTGCACCATAGACTCAGCACTGCACCATAGACTCAACACTGCACCATAGACTTAGCACTGCACCATAGACTCAACACTGCACCATAGACTCAACACTGCCCCATAGACTCAGCACTGCCCATAGACTCAGCACTGCACCATCGACTCAGCACTGCACCATAGACTCATCACTGCATCATAGAGTCAACACTGCACCATAGACTCAGCACTGCATCATAGACTCAACACTGCACCATAGACTCAGCACTGCACCATAGACTCAACACTGCACCATAGACTCAGCACTGCACCATAGACTCAACACTGCACCATAGACTCAACACTGCACCATAGACTTAGCACTGCACTATAGACGCAACACTGCCCCATAGACTCAGCACTGCCCATAGACTCAGCACTGCACCATAGACTCAGCACTGCACCATAGACTCAGCACTGCATCATAGACTCAACACTGCACCATAGACTCAACACTGCACCATAGACTCAGCACTGCACCATAGACTCAGCACTGCACCATAGATTCAACACTGCACCATAGACTCAACACTGCATCATAGACTCAACACTGCCCTATAGACTCAACACTGCATCATAGACTCAACACTGCCCCATAGACTCAGCACTGCCCATAGACTCAGCACTGCACCATAGACTCAGCACTGCACCATAGACTCAGCACTGCATCATAGACTCAACACTGCACCATAGACTCAGCACTGCACCATAGACTCAGCACTGCACCATAGACTCAACACTGCACCATAGACTTAGCACTGCACCATAGACTCAACACTGCACCATAGACTCAACACTGCCCCATAGACTCAGCACTGCCCATAGACTCAGCACTGCACCATCGACTGATCACTGCACCATAGACTCATCACTGCATCATAGAGTCAACACTGCACCATAGACTCAGCACTGCATCATAGACTCAACACTGCACCATAGACTCAGCACTGCACCATAGACTCAACACTGCACCATAGACTCAGCACTGCACCATAGACTCAACACTGCACCATAGACTCAACACTGCACCATAGACTTAGCACTGCACTATAGACGCAACACTGCCCCATAGACTCAGCACTGCCCATAGACTCAGCACTGCACCATAGACTCAGCACTGCACCATAGACTCCGCACTGCATCATAGACTCAACACTGCACCATAGACTCAACACTGCACCATAGACTCAGCACTGCACCATAGACTCAGCACTGCACCATAGATTCAACACTGCACCATAGACTTAGCACTGCACCATAGACTCAACACTGCCCCATAGACTCAGCTTTGCCCATAGACTCAGCACTGCACCATCGACTCAGCACTGCACCATAGACTCATCACTGCATCATAGAGTCAACACTGCACCGTAGACTCAGCACTGCATCATAGACTCAGCACTGCATCATAGACTCAACACTGCACCATAGACTCAGCACTGCACCATAGACTCAACACTGCACCATAGACTCAGCACTGCACCATAGACTCAACACTGCACCATAGACTCAACACTGCACCATAGACTTAGCACTGCACTATAGACGCAACACTGCACCATAGACTCAACACTGCATCATAGACTCAACACTGCCCCATAGACTCAACACTGCACCATAGACTCAACACTGCCCCATAGACTCAGCACTGCCCATAGACTCAGCACTGCACCATAGACTCAGCACTGCACCATAGACTCAGCACTGCACCATCGACTCAGCACTGCACCATAGACTCATCACTGCATCATAGAGTCAACACTGCACCATAGACTCAGCACTGCATCATAGACTCAGCACTGCATCATAGACTCAACACTGCACCATAGACTCAACACTGCACCATAGACTCAACACTGCACCATAGACTCAGCACTGCACCATAGACTCAGCACTGCACCATAGACTCAACACTGCACCATAGACTCAACACTGCACCATAGACTTAGCACTGCACTATAGACGCAACACTGCACCATAGACTCAACACTGCATCATAGACTCAACACTGCCCCATAGACTCAACACTGCACCATAGACTCAACACTGCCCCATAGACTCAGCACTGCCCATAGACTCAGCACTGCACCATAGACTCAGCACTGCACCATAGACTCAGCACTGCATCATAGACTCAACACTGCACCATAGACTCAACACTGCACCATAGACTCAGCACTGCACCATAGACTCAACACTGCACCATAGACTTAGCACTGCACCATAGACTCAGCACTGCACCATAGACTCCGCACTGCATCATAGACTCAACACTGCACCATAGACTCAACACTGCACCATAGACTCAGCACTGCACCATAGACTCAGCACTGCACCATAGATTCAACACTGCACCATAGACTTAGCACTGCACCATAGACTCAACACTGCCCCATAGACTCAGCTTTGCCCATAGACTCAGCACTGCACCATCGACTCAGCACTGCACCATAGACTCATCACTGCATCATAGAGTCAACACTGCACCGTAGACTCAGCACTGCATCATAGACTCAGCACTGCATCATAGACTCAACACTGCACCATAGACTCAGCACTGCACCATAGACTCAACACTGCACCATAGACTCAGCACTGCACCATAGACTCAACACTGCACCATAGACTCAACACTGCACCATAGACTTAGCACTGCACTATAGACGCAACACTGCACCATAGACTCAACACTGCATCATAGACTCAACACTGCCCCATAGACTCAACACTGCACCATAGACTCAACACTGCCCCATAGACTCAGCACTGCCCATAGACTCAGCACTGCACCATAGACTCAGCACTGCACCATAGACTCAGCACTGCACCATCGACTCAGCACTGCACCATAGACTCATCACTGCATCATAGAGTCAACACTGCACCATAGACTCAGCACTGCATCATAGACTCAGCACTGCATCATAGACTCAACACTGCACCATAGACTCAACACTGCACCATAGACTCAACACTGCACCATAGACTCAGCACTGCACCATAGACTCAGCACTGCACCATAGACTCAACACTGCACCATAGACTCAACACTGCACCATAGACTTAGCACTGCACTATAGACGCAACACTGCACCATAGACTCAACACTGCATCATAGTCTCAACACTGCCCCATAGACTCAACACTGCACCATAGACTCAACACTGCCCCATAGACTCAGCACTGCCCATAGACTCAGCACTGCACCATAGACTCAGCACTGCACCATAGACTCAGCACTGCATCATAGACTCAACACTGCACCATAGACTCAACACTGCACCATAGACTCAGCACTGCACCATAGACTCAACACTGCACCATAGACTTAGCACTGCACCATAGACTCAACACTGCACCATAGACTCAACACTGCACCATAGACTTAGCACTGCACTATAGACGCAACACTGCCCCATAGACTCAGCACTGCCCATAGACTCAGCACTGCACCATAGACTCAGCACTGCACCATAGACTCCGCACTGCATCATAGACTCAACACTGCACCATAGACTCAACACTGCACCATAGACTCAGCACTGCACCATAGACTCAGCACTGCACCATAGATTCAACACTGCACCATAGACTTAGCACTGCACCATAGACTCAACACTGCACCATAGACTCAACACTGCCCCATAGACTCAGCTTTGCCCATAGACTCAGCACTGCACCATCGACTCAGCACTGCACCATAGACTCATCACTGCATCATAGAGTCAACACTGCACCATAGACTCAGCACTGCATCATAGACTCAGCACTGCATCATAGACTCAACACTGCACCATAGACTCAGCACTGCACCATAGACTCAACACTGCACCATAGACTCAGCACTGCACCATAGACTCAACACTGCACCATAGACTCAACACTGCACCATAGACTTAGCACTGCACTATAGACGCAACACTGCACCATAGACTCAACACTGCATCATAGACTCAACACTGCCCCATAGACTCAACACTGCACCATAGACTCAACACTGCCCCATAGACTCAGCACTGCCCATAGACTCAGCACTGCACCATAGACTCAGCACTGCACCATAGACTCAGCACTGCACCATCGACTCAGCACTGCACCATAGACTCATCACTGCATCATAGAGTCAACACTGCACCATAGACTCAGCACTGCATCATAGACTCAGCACTGCATCATAGACTCAACACTGCACCATAGACTCAACACTGCACCATAGACTCAACACTGCACCATAGACTCAGCACTGCACCATAGACTCAGCACTGCACCATAGACTCAACACTGCACCATAGACTCAACACTGCACCATAGACTTAGCACTGCACTATAGACGCAACACTGCACCATAGACTCAACACTGCATCATAGACTCAACACTGCCCCATAGACTCAACACTGCACCATAGACTCAACACTGCCCCATAGACTCAGCACTGCCCATAGACTCAGCACTGCACCATAGACTCAGCACTGCACCATAGACTCAGCACTGCATCATAGACTCAACACTGCACCATAGACTCAACACTGCACCATAGACTCAGCACTGCACCATAGACTCAGCACTGCACCATAGACTCAACACTGCACCATAGACTTAGCACTGCACCATAGACTCACCACTGCACCATAGACTCAACACTGCACCATAGACTTAGCACTGCACTATAGATGCAACACTGCCCCATAGACTCAGCACTGCCCATAGACTCAGCACTGCACCATAGACTCAGCACTGCACCATAGACTCAGCACTGCACCATAGACTCAGCACTGCATCATAGACTCAACACTGCACCATAGACTCAACACTGCACCATAGACTCAGCACTGCACCATAGACTCAGCACTGCACCATAGATTCAACACTGCACCATAGACTTAGCACTGCACCATAGACTCAACACTGCACCATAGACTCAACACTGCCCCATAGACTCAGCATTGCCCATAGACTCAGCACTGCACCATCGACTCAGCACTGCACCATAGACTCATCACTGCATCATAGAGTCAACACTGCACCATAAACTCAGCACTGCATCATAGACTCAGCACTGCATCATAGACTCAACACTGCACCATAGACTCAGCACTGCACCATAGACTCAACACTGCACCATAGACTCAGCACTGCACCATAGACTCAACACTGCACCATAGACTCAGCACTGCACCATAGACTTAGCACTGCACTATAGACGCAACACTGCACCATAGACTCAACACTGCATCATAGACTCAACACTGCCCCATAGACTCAACACTGCATCATAGACTCAACACTGCCCCATAGACTCAGCACTGCCCATAGACTCAGCACTGCACCATAGACTCAGCACTGCACCATAGACTCAGCACTGCATCATAGACTCAACACTGCACCATAGACTCAGCACTGCACCATAGACTCAGCACTGCACCATAGACTCAACACTGCACCATAGACTTAGCACTGCACCATAGACTCAACACTGCACCATAGACTCAACACTGCCCCATAGACTCAGCACTGCCCATAGACTCAGCACTGCACCATCGACTCAGCACTGCACCATAGACTCATCACTGCATCATAGAGTCAACACTGCACCATAGACTCAGCACTGCATCATAGACTCAACACTGCACCATAGACTCAGCACTGCATCATAGACTCAACACTGCACCATAGACTCAGCACTGTACCATAGACAGCACTGCACCATAGACTCAGCACTGCATCATAGAGTCAACACTGCACCATAGACTCAACACTGCATCATAGACTCAACACTGCACCATAGCCTCAGCACTGCATCATAGACTCAACACTGCACCATAGACTCAACACTGTACCATAGACTCAGCACTGCACCATAGACTCAGCACTGCACCATAGATTCAACACTGCACCATAGACTTAGCACTGCACCTTAGACTCAACACTGCACCATAGACTCAACACTGCATCATAGACTCAGCACTGCCCATAGACTCAGCACTGCACCATCGACTCAGCACTGCACCATAGACTCATCACTGCATCATAGAGTCAACACCGCACCATAGACTCAGCACTGCATCATAGACTCAGCACTGCATCATAGACTCAACACTGCACCATAGACTCAGCACTGCACCATAGACTCAACACTGCACCATAGACTCAGCACTGCACCATAGACTCAACACTGCACCATAGACTCAACACTGCACCATAGACTTAGCACTGCACTATAGATGCAACAGTGCACCATAGACTCAACACTGCATCATAGACTCAACACTGCCCCATAGACTCAACACTGCACCATAGACTCAACACTGCCCCATAGACTCAGCACTGCCCATAGACTCAGCACTGCACCATAGACTCAGCACTGCACCATAGACTCAGCACTGCATCATAGACTCAGCACTGCACCATAGACTCAACACTGCACCATAGACTCAACACTGCACCATAGACTTAGCACTGCACTATAGATGCAACAGTGCACCATAGACTCAACACTGCATCATAGACTCAACACTGCCCCATAGACTCAACACTGCACCATAGACTCAACACTGCCCCATAGACTCAGCACTGCCTATAGACTCAGCACTGCACCATAGACTCAGCACTGCCCCATAGACTCAACACTGCACCATAGACTCAACACTGCCCCATAGACTCAGCACTGCACCATAGACTCAGCACTGCACCATAGACTCAGCACTGCATCATAGACTCAACACTGCACCATAGACTCAACACTGCACCATAGACTCAGCACTGCACCATAGACTCAGCACTGCACCATAAACTCAACACTGCACCATAGACTTAGCACTGCACCATAGACTCAACACTGCACCATAGACTCAACACTGCCCCATAGACTCAGCACTGCCCATAGACTCGGCACTGCACCATCGACTCAGCACTGCACCATAGACTCATCACTGCATCATAGAGTCAACACTGCACCATAGACTCAGCACTGCATCATAGACTCAGCACTGCATCATAGACTCAACACTGCACCATAGACTCAGCACTGCACCATAGACTCAACACTGCACCATAGACTCAACACTGCACCATAGACTCAACACTGCACCATAGACTTAGCACTGCACTATAGACGCAACACTGCACCATAGACTCAGCACTGCCCATAGTCTCAGCACTGCACCATAGGCTCAGCACTGCACCATAGACTCAGCACTGCACCATAGACTCAACACTGCACCATAGACTCAGCACTGCACTATAGACTCAACACTGCCCCATAGACTCAGCACTGCCCATAGACTCAGCACTGCACCATAGACTCAGCACTGCACCACAGACTCAACACTGCACCATAGACTCAACACTGCACCATAGACTTAGCACTGCACTATAGACTCAACACTGCCCCATAGACTCAGCACTGCCCATAGACTCAGCACTGCACCATAGACTCAGCACTGCACCATAGACTCAGCACTGCACCATAGACTCAACACTGCACCATAGACTCAACACTATGTTAGGGTCGTCAGCCCCCGGGATCTCCTGCCTGCGACCCTGTCCGCGAAGTACCGACGCCCCCAGACTCTCCAGTAGTGTGGGAGCTGCCGCCGCTGCACTCCTCATCGGGCGGGGAAAGGTCGCCGCGCTCCTGTTCCCCCCCCTGTGCTGTCCCACCTCCCCGAGTCCGGGTTTCCTGCCGGTGAGTCATCACCCTCGACCGCCCTGGGACCCGCTAGCGCTTCGCCGGCACTCGAACGCGACGCTCCCCGCCCGCGCAGTCCCACGCACCAATCACACGCGGGTAACAGGGGGTTAGAGGTCGGACGGTAAGCGACGTCGTTCGTACCCACTCCGGCGATTGGGGGGATTGGATTAAACGGGTTTAAAGGGCTATGCGATGGGCATGCGTGCGAGATGGGTATCCGCTCGCAACGTGGGAGTCCGCAGCCGAGGGTTTGTAGTGCACACACCCCACGCGGCGCCGCTCCACACGCGGCGGCCACCGCGAACAGCAAGCGCACCCACGCTTCCACTCTCTTTCCACACCCTCGCAAAAACCACACCAGTCCGTTATTTAATCGCCGACGATTTATTCCACCGGGTCGGCGAGCCCTTATTTAACCGAGTCAGTCGGGATCAGCGGGGCAGGACCAATCTATCTCTCGATAGTCGGCACTATACTCTACCTGTCCTTCTCCCCTTAACCCTCTCAGGTTTTCTTTTTAAGCTAAGTCCCAACTCCCTCTTTCTCTCCCTCCCTTACTCACGGTTCATCGTCACTGTCGGCTGGTCCTCGCGGCGCGTCGATACGTCCCACGGACGTTCGCGCGGCTGGACTTGGGAGTTGACGGGCCTGGGGTTGACTCGAGTAGCCAGAGAGCTTTTTCCCTTCGCCCTGACCCGCTTTATTCTTTCTACATCAAAGGGGCTACCTGGTGCCGACTCGCGGGCCAATCAGCTCGCTGGGATCACCCGCCAATCGGTAGGCCCATCTGTATCCCAGCATCCCCCGGGCCGTTGCTTTCAGCGACGTCCGCATCTAAATTTACCTGCTCAGCGGCCATCCAACCAGAGGGCGACCCTGCTTTCCCGCCGCTCGTGGCTCCGCCCTCCCCCCTACCTGCCCTGCCGACCCGTGTGCGTGAGGTGCGTACTAACCGCGGTGGCGGGGCAGCCCCGCCGTGAACATGTCATTTCTACTCAAGTCACGGCGCCACGGTGTGTGTTAGCGTCGGAGGAGACCGTCCAATTCCCTGGCCGCAGGAAACCGTGAAGATTATCCCTTTACGAGGGCTTCTGGGTGAAAACCTGTCGGCCAGGGTGTCTCCCCACGCGCTCTAATGGTGGGGGAGTGCGTGCGTGTGTGTTTCGGTGGGGGGGGGGGGGGGTGAGGTGGAGCAATGTCGGCCTCGCCGCTCGGGGGCGGCGAGATCGCAGGTGGGCCACCCGCCGATCGGCTCCGTGGCGGCGGCATCACAACTGCATCATAGACTCAGCACTGCACCATAGACTCAGCACTGCACCATAGACTCAACACTGCACCATAGACTCAACACTGCACCATAGACTCAACACTGCACCATAGACTCAACACTGCACCATAGACTCAACACTGCACCATAGACTCAACACAGCCCCATAGACTCAGCACTGCCCATAGACTCAGCACTGCACCATAGACTCAGCACTGCACCATAGACTCAGCACTGCATCATAGACTCAACACTGCACCATAGACTCAACACTGCACCATAGACTCAGCACTGCCCATAGACTCAGCACTGCACCATAGACTCAGCACTGCATCATAGACTCAACACTGCACCATAGACTCAGCACTGCACCATAGATTCAACACTGCACCATAGACTTAGCACTGCACCATAGACTCAACACTGCACCATAGACTCAACACTGCCCCATAGACTCAGCACTGCCCATAGACTCAGCACTGCACCATCGACTCAGCACTGCACCATAGACTCATCACTGCATCATAGAGTCAACACTGCACCATAGACTCAGCACTGCATCATAGACTCAGCACTGCATCATAGACTCAACACTGCACCATAGACTCAACACTGCACCATAGACTCAACACTGCACCATAGACTCAGCACTGCACCATAGACTCAGCACTGCACCATAGACTCAACACTGCACCATAGACTCAACACTGCACCATAGACTTAGCACTGCACTATAGACGCAACACTGCACCATAGACTCAACACTGCATCATAGACTCAACACTGCCCCATAGACTCAACACTGCACCATAGACTCAACACTGCCCCATAGACTCAGCACTGCCCATAGACTCAGCACTGCACCATAGACTCAGCACTGCACCATAGACTCAGCACTGCATCAGAGACTCAACACAGCACCATAGACTCAGCACTGCACCATAGACTCAGCACTGCACCATAGACTCAACACTGCACCATAGACTCAACACTGCACCATAGACTTAGCACTGCACCATAGACTCAACACTGCACCATAGACTCAACACTGCCCCATAGACTCAGCACTGCCCATAGACTCAGCACTGCACCATCGACTCAGCACTGCACCATCGACTCAGCACTGCACCATAGACTCATCACTGCATCATAGAGTCAACACTGCACCATAGACTCAGCACTGCATCATAGACTCAACACTGCACCATAGACTCAGCACTGCACCATAGACTCAACACTGCACCATAGACTCAGCACTGCACCATAGACTCAACACTGCACCATAGACTCAACACTGCACCATAGACTTAGCACTGCACTATAGACGCAACACTGCCCCATAGACTCAGCACTGCCCATAGACTCAGCACTGCACCATAGACTCAGCACTGCACCATAGACTCAGCACTGCATCATAGACTCAACACTGCACCATAGACTCAACACTGCACCATAGACTCAGCACTGCACCATAGACTCAGCACTGCACCATAGATTCAACACTGCACCATAGACTTAGCACTGCACCATAGACTCAACACTGCACCATAGACTCAACACTGCCCCATAGACTCAGCATTGCCCATAGACTCAGCACTGCACCATCGACTCAGCACTGCACCATAGACTCATCACTGCATCATAGAGTCAACACTGCACCATAGACTCAGCACTGCATCATAGACTCAGCACTGCATCATAGACTCAACACTGCACCATAGACTCAGCACTGCACCATAGACTCAACACTGCACCATAGACTCAGCACTGCACCATAGACTCAACACTGCACCATAGACTCAGCACTGCACCATAGACTTAGCACTGCACTATAGACGCAACACTGCACCATAGACTCAACACTGCATCATAGACTCAACACTGCCCCATAGACTCAACACTGCATCATAGACTCAACACTGCCCCATAGACTCAGCACTGCCCTTAGACTCAGCACTGCACCATAGACTCAGCACTGCACCATAGACTCAGCACTGCATCATAGACTCAACACTGCACCATAGACTCAGCACTGCACCATAGACTCAGCACTGCACCATAGACTTAACACTGCACCATAGACTTAGCACTGCACCATAGACTCAACACTGCACCATAGACTCAACACTGCCCCATAGACTCAGCACTGCCCATAGACTCAGCACTGCACCATCGACTCAGCACTGCACCATAGACTCATCACTGCATCATAGAGTCAACACTGCACCATAGACTCAGCACTGCATCATAGACTCAACACTGCACCATAGACTCAGCACTGCACCATAGACTCAACACTGCACCATAGACTCAGCACTGCACCATAGACTCAACACTGCACCATAGACTCAACACTGCACCATAGACTTAGCACTGCACTATAGACGCAACACTGCCCCATAGACTCAGCACTGCCCATAGACTCAGCACTGCACCATAGACTCAGCACTGCACCATAGACTCAGCACTGCATCATAGACTCAACACTGCACCATAGACTCAACACTGCACCATAGACTCAGCACTGCACCATAGACTCAGCACTGCACCATAGATTCAACACTGCACCATAGACTTAGCACTGCACCATAGACTCAACACTGCACCATAGACTCAACACTGCCCCATAGACTCAGCTTTGCCCATAGACTCAGCACTGCACCATCGACTCAGCACTGCACCATAGACTCATCACTGCATCATAGAGTCAACACTGCACCATAGACTCAGCACTGCATCATAGACTCAGCACTGCATCATAGACTCAACACTGCACCATAGACTCAGCACTGCACCATAGACTCAACACTGCACCATAGACTCAGCACTGCACCATAGACTCAACACTGCACCATAGACTCAACACTGCACCATAGACTTAGCACTGCACTATAGACGCAACACTGCACCATAGACTCAACACTGCATCATAGACTCAACACTGCCCCATAGACTCAACACTGCACCATAGACTCAACACTGCCCCATAGACTCAGCACTGCCCATAGACTCAGCACTGCACCATAGACTCAGCACTGCACCATAGACTCAGCACTGCACCATCGACTCAGCACTGCACCATAGACTCATCACTGCATCATAGAGTCAACACTGCACCATAGACTCAGCACTGCATCATAGACTCAGCACTGCATCATAGACTCAACACTGCACCATAGACTCAACACTGCACCATAGACTCAACACTGCACCATAGACTCAGCACTGCACCATAGACTCAGCACTGCACCATAGACTCAACACTGCACCATAGACTCAACACTGCACCATAGACTTAGCACTGCACTATAGACGCAACACTGCACCATAGACTCAACACTGCATCATAGACTCAACACTGCCCCATAGACTCAACACTGCACCATAGACTCAACACTGCCCCATAGACTCAGCACTGCCCATAGACTCAGCACTGCACCATAGACTCAGCACTGCACCATAGACTCAGCACTGCATCATAGACTCAACACTGCACCATAGACTCAACACTGCACCATAGACTCAGCACTGCACCATAGACTCAGCACTGCACCATAGACTCAACACTGCACCATAGACTTAGCACTGCACCATAGACTCAACACTGCACCATAGACTCAACACTGCCCCATAGATTCAGCACTGCCCATAGACTCAGCACTGCACCATCGACTCAGCACTGCACCATAGACTCATCACTGCATCATAGAGTCAACACTGTACCATAGACTCAGCACTGCATCATAGACTCAACACTGCACCATAGACTCAGCACTGCACCATAGACTCAACACTGCACCATAGACTCAACACTGCACCATAGACTCAACACTGCACCATAGACTTAGCACTGCACTATAGATGCAACACTGCCCCATAGACTCAGCACTGCCCATAGACTCAGCACTGCACCATAGACTCAGCACTGCACCATAGACTCAGCACTGCACCATAGACTCAGCACTGCATCATAGACTCAACACTGCACCATAGACTCAACACTGCTCCATAGACTCAGCACTGCACCATAGACTCAGCACTGCACCATAGATTCAACAGTGCACCATAGACTTAGCACTGCACCATAGACTCAACACTGCACCATAGACTCAACACTGCCCCATAGACTCAGCATTGCCCATAGACTCAGCACTGCACCATCGACTCAGCACTGCACCATAGACTCATCACTGCATCATAGAGTCAACACTGCACCATAGACTCAGCACTGCATCATAGACTCAGCACTGCATCATAGACTCAACACTGCACCATAGACTTAGCACTGCACCATAGACTCAACACTGCACCATAGACTCAGCACTGCACCATAGACTCAACACTGCACCATAGACTCAGCACTGCACCATAGACTTAGCACTGCACTATAGACGCAACACTGCACCATAGACTCAACACTGCATCATAGACTCAACACTGCCCCATAGACTCAACACTGCATCATAGACTCAACACTGCCCCATAGACTCAGCACTGCCCATAGACTCAGCACTGCACCATAGACTCAGCACTGCACCATAGACTCAGCACTGCATCATAGACTCAACACTGCACCATAGACTCAGCACTGCACCATAGACTCAGCACTGCACCATAGACTCAACACTGCACCATAGACTTAGCACTGCACCATAGACTCAACACTGCACCATAGACTCAACACTGCCCCATAGACTCAGCACTGCCCATAGACTCAGCACTGCACCATCGACTCAGCACTGCCCCATAGACTCAGCACTGCCCATAGACTCAGCACTGCACCATAGACTCAGCACTGCACCATAGACTCAGCACTGCATCATAGACTCAACACTGCACCATAGACTCAGCACTGCACCATAGACTCAGCACTGCACCATAGACTCAACACTGCACCATAGACTTAGCACTGCACCATAGACTCAACACTGCACCATAGACTCAACACTGCCCCATAGACTCAGCACTGCCCATAGACTCAGCACTGCACCATCGACTCAGCACTGCACCATAGACTCATCACTGCATCATAGAGTCAACACTGCACCATAGACTCAGCACTGCATCATAGACTCAACACTGCACCATAGACTCAGCACTGCACCATAGACTCAACACTGCACCATAGACTCAGCACTGCACCATAGACTCAACACTGCACCATAGACTCAACACTGCACCATAGACTTAGCACTGCACTATAGACGCAACACTGCCCCATAGACTCAGCACTGCCCATAGACTCAGCACTGCACCATAGACTCAGCACTGCACCATAGACTCAGCACTGCATCATAGACTCAACACTGCACCATAGACTCAACACTGCACCATAGACTCAGCACTGCACCATAGACTCAGCACTGCACCATAGATTCAACACTGCACCATAGACTCAACACTGCATCATAGACTCAACACTGCCCCATAGACTCAACACTGCATCATAGACTCAACACTGCCCCATAGACTCAGCACTGCCCATAGACTCAGCACTGCACCATAGACTCAGCACTGCACCATAGACTCAGCACTGCATCATAGACTCAACACTGCACCATAGACTCAGCACTGCACCATAGACTCAGCACTGCACCATAGACTCAACACTGCACCATAGACTTAGCACTGCACCATAGACTCAACACTGCACCATAGACTCAACACTGCCCCATAGACTCAGCACTGCCCATAGACTCAGCACTGCACCATCGACTGATCACTGCACCATAGACTCATCACTGCATCATAGACTCAACACTGCACCATAGACTCAGCACTGCACCATAGACTCAACACTGCACCATAGACTCAGCACTGCACCATAGACTCAACACTGCACCATAGACTCAACACTGCACCATAGACTTAGCACTGCACTATAGACGCAACACTGCCCCATAGACTCAGCACTGCCCATAGACTCAGCACTGCACCATAGACTCAGCACTGCACCATAGACTCCGCACTGCATCATAGACTCAACACTGCACCATAGACTCAACACTGCACCATAGACTCAGCACTGCACCATAGACTCAGCACTGCACCATAGATTCAACACTGCACCATAGACTTAGCACTGCACCATAGACTCAACACTGCACCATAGACTCAACACTGCCCCATAGACTCAGCTTTGCCCATAGACTCAGCACTGCACCATCGACTCAGCACTGCACCATAGACTCATCACTGCATCATAGAGTCAACACTGCACCGTAGACTCAGCACTGCATCATAGACTCAGCACTGCATCATAGACTCAACACTGCACCATAGACTCAGCACTGCACCATAGACTCAACACTGCACCATAGACTCAGCACTGCACCATAGACTCAACACTGCACCATAGACTCAACACTGCACCATAGACTTAGCACTGCACTATAGACGCAACACTGCACCATAGACTCAACACTGCATCATAGACTCAACACTGCCCCATAGACTCAACACTGCACCATAGACTCAACACTGCCCCATAGACTCAGCACTGCCCATAGACTCAGCAATGCACCATAGACTCAGCACTGCACCATAGACTCAGCACTGCACCATCGACTCAGCACTGCACCATAGACTCATCACTGCATCATAGAGTCAACACTGCACCATAGACTCAGCACTGCATCATAGACTCAGCACTGCATCATAGACTCAACACTGCACCATAGACTCAACACTGCACCATAGACTCAACACTGCACCATAGACTCAGCACTGCACCATAGACTCAGCACTGCACCATAGACTCAACACTGCACCATAGACTCAACACTGCACCATAGACTTAGCACTGCACTATAGACGCAACACTGCACCATAGACTCAACACTGCATCATAGACTCAACACTGCCCCATAGACTCAACACTGCACCATAGACTCAACACTGCCCCATAGACTCAGCACTGCCCATAGACTCAGCACTGCACCATAGACTCAGCACTGCACCATAGACTCAGCACTGCATCATAGACTCAACACTGCACCATAGACTCAACACTGCACCATAGACTCAGCACTGCACCATAGACTCAGCACTGCACCATAGACTCAACACTGCACCATAGACTTAGCACTGCACCATAGACTCAACACTGCACCATAGACTCAACACTGCACCATAGACTTAGCACTGCACTATAGACGCAACACTGCCCCATAGACTCAGCACTGCCCATAGACTCAGCACTGCACCATAGACTCAGCACTGCACCATAGACTCCGCACTGCATCATAGACTCAACACTGCACCATAGACTCAACACTGCACCATAGACTCAGCACTGCACCATAGACTCAGCACTGCACCATAGACTCAACACTGCACCATAGACTCAACACTGCCCCATAGACTCAGCTTTGCCCATAGACTCAGCACTGCACCATCGACTCAGCACTGCACCATAGACTCATCACTGCATCATAGAGTCAACACTGCACCATAGACTCAGCACTGCATCATAGACTCAGCACTGCATCATAGACTCAACACTGCACCATAGACTCAGCACTGCACCATAGACTCAACACTGCACCATAGACTCAGCACTGCACCATAGACTCAACACTGCACCATAGACTCAACACTGCACCATAGACTTAGCACTGCACTATAGACGCAACACTGCACCATAGACTCAACACTGCATCATAGACTCAACACTGCCCCATAGACTCAACACTGCACCATAGACTCAACACTGCCCCATAGACTCAGCACTGCCCATAGACTCAGCACTGCACCATAGACTCAGCACTGCACCATCGACTCAGCACTGCACCATAGACTCATCACTGCATCATAGAGTCAACACTGCACCATAGACTCAGCACTGCATCATAGACTCAGCACTGCATCATAGACTCAACACTGCACCATAGACTCAACACTGCACCATAGACTCAACACTGCACCATAGACTCAGCACTGCACCATAGACTCAGCACTGCACCATAGACTCAACACTGCACCATAGACTCAACACTGCACCATAGACTTAGCACTGCACTATAGACGCAACACTGCACCATAGACTCAACACTGCATCATAGACTCAACACTGCCCCATAGACTCAACACTGCACCATAGACTCAACACTGCCCCATAGACTCAGCACTGCCCATAGACTCAGCACTGCACCATAGACTCAGCACTGCACCATAGACTCAGCACTGCATCATAGACTCAACACTGCACCATAGACTCAACACTGCACCATAGACTCAGCACTGCACCATAGACTCAGCACTGCACCATAGACTCAACACTGCACCATAGACTTAGCACTGCACCATAGACTCAACACTGCACCATAGACTCAACACTGCACCATAGACTTAGCACTGCACTATAGATGCAACACTGCCCCATAGACTCAGCACTGCCCATAGACTCAGCACTGCACCATAGACTCAGCACTGCACCATAGACTCAGCACTGCACCATAGACTCAGCACTGCATCATAGACTCAACACTGCACCATAGACTCAACACTGCACCATAGACTCAGCACTGCACCATAGACTCAGCACTGCACCATAGATTCAACACTGCACCATAGACTTAGCACTGCACCATAGACTCAACACTGCACCATAGACTCAACACTGCCCCATAGACTCAGCATTGCCCATAGACTCAGCACTGCACCATCGACTCAGCACTGCACCATAGACTCATCACTGCATCATAGAGTCAACACTGCACCATAAACTCAGCACTGCATCATAGACTCAGCACTGCATCATAGACTCAACACTGCACCATAGACTCAGCACTGCACCATAGACTCAACACTGCACCATAGACTCAGCACTGCACCATAGACTCAACACTGCACCATAGACTCAGCACTGCACCATAGACTTAGCACTGCACTATAGACGCAACACTGCACCATAGACTCAACACTGCATCATAGACTCAACACTGCCCCATAGACTCAACACTGCATCATAGACTCAACACTGCCCCATAGACTCAGCACTGCCCATAGACTCAGCACTGCACCATAGACTCAGCACTGCACCATAGACTCAGCACTGCATCATAGACTCAACACTGCACCATAGACTCAGCACTGCACCATAGACTCAGCACTGCACCATAGACTCAACACTGCACCATAGACTTAGCACTGCACCATAGACTCAACACTGCACCATAGACTCAACACTGCCCCATAGACTCAGCACTGCCCATAGACTCAGCACTGCACCATCGACTCAGCACTGCACCATAGACTCATCACTGCATCATAGAGTCAACACTGCACCATAGACTCAGCACTGCATCATAGACTCAACACTGCACCATAGACTCAGCACTGCACCATAGACTCAACACTGCACCATAGACTCAGCACTGCACCATAGACTCAACACTGCACCATAGACTCAACACTGCACCATAGACTTAGCACTGCACTATAGACGCAACACTGCCCCATAGACTCAGCACTGCCCATAGACTCAGCACTGCACCATAGACTCAGCACTGCACCATAGACTCAGCACTGCATCATAGACTCAACACTGCACCATAGACTCAACACTGCACCATAGACTCAGCACTGCACCATAGACTCAGCACTGCACCATAGATTCAACACTGCACCATAGACTCAACACTGCATCATAGACTCAACACTGCCCCATAGACTCAACACTGCATCATAGACTCAACACTGCCCCATAGACTCAGCACTGCCCATAGACTCAGCACTGCACCATAGACTCAGCACTGCACCATAGACTCAGCACTGCATCATAGACTCAACACTGCACCATAGACTCAGCACTGCACCATAGACTCAGCACTGCACCATAGACTCAACACTGCACCATAGACTTAGCACTGCACCATAGACTCAACACTGCACCATAGACTCAACACTGCCCCATAGACTCAGCACTGCCCATAGACTCAGCACTGCACCATCGACTCAGCACTGCACCATAGACTCATCACTGCATCATAGAGTCAACACTGCACCATAAACTCAGCACTGCATCATAGACTCAACACTGCACCATAGACTCAGCACTGCACCATAGACTCAACACTGCACCATAGACTCAGCACTGCACCATAGACTCAACACTGCACCATAGACTCAACACTGCACCATAGACTTAGCACTGCACTATAGACGCAACACTGCCCCATAGACTCAGCACTGCCCATAGACTCAGCACTGCACCATAGACTCAGCACTGCACCATAGACTCAGCACTGCATCATAGACTCAACACTGCACCATAGACTCAACACTGCACCATAGACTCAGCACTGCACCATAGACTCAGCACTGCACCATAGATTCAACACTGCACCATAGACTTAGCACTGCACCATAGACTCAACACTGCACCATAGACTCAACACTGCCCCATAGACTCAGCTTTGCCCATAGACTCAGCACTGCACCATCGACTCAGCACTGCACCATAGACTCATCACTGCATCATAGAGTCAACACTGCACCATAGACTCAGCACTGCATCATAGACTCAGCACTGCATCATAGACTCAACACTGCACCATAGACTCAGCACTGCACCATAGACTCAACACTGCACCATAGACTCAGCACTGCACCATAGACTCAACACTGCACCATAGACTCAACACTGCACCATAGACTTAGCACTACACTATAGACGCAACACTGCACCATAGACTCAACACTGCATCATAGACTCAACACTGCCCCATAAACTCAACACTGCACCATAGACTCAACACTGCCCCATAGACTCAGCACTGCCCATAGACTCAGCACTGCACCATAGACTCAGCACTGCACCATAGACTCAGCACTGCACCATCGACTCAGCACTGCACCATAGACTCATCACTGCATCATAGAGTCAACACTGCACCATAGACTCAGCACTGCATCATAGACTCAGCACTGCATCATAGACTCAACACTGCACCATAGACTCAACACTGCACCATAGACTCAACACTGCACCATAGACTCAACACTGCACCATAGACTCAACACTGCACCATAGACTCAGCACTGCACCATAGACTCAGCACTGCACCATAGACTCAGCACTGCACCATCGACTCAGCACTGCACCATAGACTCATCACTGCATCATAGAGTCAACACTGCACCATAGACTCAGCACTGCATCATAGACTCAGCACTGCATCATAGACTCAACACTGCACCATAGACTCAACACTGCACCATAGACTCAACACTGCACCATAGACTCAACACTGCACCATAGACTCAACACTGCACCATAGACTTAGCACTGCACTATAGACGCAACACTGCACCATAGACTCAACACTGCATCATAGACTCAACACTGCCCCATAGACTCAACACTGCACCATAGACTCAACACTGCCCCATAGACTCAGCACTGCCCATAGACTCAGCACTGCACCATAGACTCAGCACTGCACCATAGACTCAGCACTGCATCATAGACTCAACACTGCACCATAGACTCAACACTGCACCATAGACTCAGCACTGCACCATAGACTCAGCACTGCACCATAGACTCAACACTGCACCATAGACTCAGCACTGCCCATAGACTCAGCACTGCACCATCGACTCAGCACTGCACCATAGACTCATCACTGCATCATAGAGTCAACACTGTACCATAGACTCAGCACTGCATCATAGACTCAACACTGCACCATAGACTCAGCACTGCACCATAGACTCAACACTGCACCATAGACTCAGCACTGCACCATAGACTCAACACTGCACCATAGACTCAACACTGCACCATAGACTTAGCACTGCACTATAGATGCAACACTGCCCCATAGACTCAGCACTGCCCATAGACTCAGCACTGCACCATAGACTCAGCACTGCACCATAGACTCAGCACTGCACCATAGACTCAGCACTGCATCATAGACTCAACACTGCACCATAGACTCAACACTGCACCATAGACTCAGCACTGCACCATAGACTCAGCACTGCACCATAGATTCAACACTGCACCATAGACTTAGCACTGCACCATAGACTCAACACTGCACCATAGACTCAACACTGCCCCATAGACTCAGCATTGCCCATAGACTCAGCACTGCACCATCGACTCAGCACTGCACCATAGACTCATCACTGCATCATAGAGTCAACACTGCACCATAGACTCAGCACTGCATCATAGACTCAGCACTGCATCATAGACTCAACACTGCACCATAGACTCAGCACTGCACCATATACTCAACACTGCACCATAGACTCAGCACTGCACCATAGACTCAACACTGCACCATAGACTCAGCACTGCACCATAGACTTAGCACTGCACTATAGACGCAACACTGCACCATAGACTCAACACTGCACTATAGACGCAACACTGCACCATAGACTCAACACTGCCCCATAGACTCAGCACTGCCCATAGACTCAGCACTGCACCATAGACTCAGCACTGCACCATAGACTCAGCACTGCACCATCGACTCAGCACTGCACCATAGACTCATCACTGCATCATAGAGTCAACACTGCACCATAGACTCAGCACTGCATCATAGACTCAGCACTGCATCATAGACTCAACACTGCACCATAGACTCAACACTGCACCATAGACTCAACACTGCACCATAGACTCAGCACTGCACCATAGACTCAGCACTGCACCATAGACTCAACACTGCACCATAGGCTCAACACTGCACCATAGACTTAGCACTGCACTATAGACGCAACACTGCACCATAGACTCAACACTGCATCATAGACTCAACACTGCCCCATAGACTCAACACTGCACCATAGACTCAACACTGCCCCATAGACTCAGCACTGCCCATAGACTCAGCACTGCACCATAGACTCAGCACTGCACCATAGACTCAGCACTGCATCATAGACTCAACACTGCACCATAGACTCAACACTGCACCATAGACTCAGCACTGCACCATAGACTCAGCACTGCACCATAGACTCAACACTGCACCATAGACTTAGCACTGCACCATAGACTCAACACTGCACCATAGACTCAACACTGCCCCATAGACTCAGCACTGCCCATAGACTCAGCACTGCACCATCGACTCAGCACTGCACCATAGACTCATCACTGCATCATAGAGTCAACACTGTACCATAGACTCAGCACTGCATCATAGACTCAACACTGCACCATAGACTCAGCACTGCACCATAGACTCAACACTGCACCATAGACTCAGCACTGCACCATAGACTCAACACTGCACCATAGACTCAACACTGCACCATAGACTTAGCACTGCACTATAGATGCAACACTGCCCCATAGACTCAGCACTGCCCATAGACTCAGCACTGCACCATAGACTCAGCACTGCACCATAGACTCAGCACTGCACCATAGACTCAGCACTGCATCATAGACTCAACACTGCACCATAGACTCAACACTGCACCATAGACTCAGCACTGCACCATAGACTCAGCACTGCACCATAGATTCAACACTGCACCATAGACTTAGCACTGCACCATAGACTCAACACTGCACCATAGACTCAACACTGCCCCATAGACTCAGCATTGCCCATAGACTCAGCACTGCACCATCGACTCAGCACTGCACCATAGACTCATCACTGCATCATAGAGTCAACACTGCACCATAGACTCAGCACTGCATCATAGACTCAGCACTGCATCATAGACTCAACACTGCACCATAGACTCAGCACTGCACCATATACTCAACACTGCACCATAGACTCAGCACTGCACCATAGACTCAACACTGCACCATAGACTCAGCACTGCACCATAGACTTAGCACTGCACTATAGACGCAACACTGCACCATAGACTCAACACTGCATCATAGACTCAACACTGCCCCATAGACTCAACACTGCATCATAGACTCAACACTGCCCCATAGACTCAGCACTGCCCATAGACTCAGAACTGCACCATAGACTCAGCACTGCACCATAGACTCAGCACTGCATCATAGACTCAACACTGCACCATAGACTCAGCACTGCACCATAGACTCAGCACTGCACCATAGACTCAACACTGCACCATAGACTTAGCACTGCACCATAGACTCAACACTGCACCATAGACTCAACACTGCCCCATAGACTCAGCACTGCCCATAGACTCAGCACTGCACCATCGACTCAGCACTGCACCATAGACTCATCACTGCATCATAGAGTCAACACTGCACCATAGACTCAGCACTGCATCATAGACTCAACACTGCACCATAGACTCAGCACTGCACCATAGACTCAACACTGCACCATAGACTCAGCACTGCACCATAGACTCAACACTGCACCATAGACTCAACACTGCACCATAGACTCAGCACTGCACCATAGACTCAGCACTGCATCATAGACTCAACACTGCACCATAGACTCAACACTGCACCATAGACTCAGCACTGCACCATAGACTCAGCACTGCACCATAGATTCAACACTGCACCATAGACTTAGCACTGCACCATAGACTCAACACTGCACCATAGACTCAACACTGCCCCATAGACTCAGCTTTGCCCATAGACTCAGCACTGCACCATCGAATCAGCACTGCACCATAGACTCATCACTGCATCATAGAGTCAACACTGCACCATAGACTCAGCACTGCATCATAGACTCAGCACTGCATCATAGACTCAACACTGCACCATAGACTCAGCACTGCACCATAGACTCAACACTGCACCATAGACTCAGCACTGCACCATACACTCAACACTGCACCATAGACTCAACACTGCACCATAGACTTAGCACTGCACTATAGACTCAACACTGCACCATAGACTCAACACTGCCCCATAGACTCAGCACTGCCCATAGACTCAGCACTGCACCATAGACTCAGTACTGCACCATAGACTCAACACTGCACCATAGACTCAGCACTGCACCATACACTCAACACTGCACCATAGACTCAACACTGCACCATAGACTTAGCACTGCACTATAGACTCAACACTGCACCATAGACTCAACACTGCCCCATAGACTCAGCACTGCCCATAGACTCAGCACTGCACCATAGACTCAGTACTGCACCATAGACTCAGCACTGCACCATCGACTCAGCACTGCACCATAGACTCAACACTGCACCATATACTCAACACTGCAGCATAGACTCAACACTGCACCATAGACTCAACACTGTACCATAGACTCAACACTGCACCATATATTCAACACTGCACCATAGACTCAACACTGCACCATAGACTCAACACTGCACCATATACTCAACACTGCAGCATAGACTCAACACTGCACCATAGACTCAACACTGTACCATAGACTCAGCACTGCACCATAGACTCAACACTGCACCACAGACTCAACACTGCACCATAGACTCAGCACTGCACCATAGACTCAACACTGCACCATAGACTCAGCACTGCACCATAGACTCAGCACTGCACCATAGACTCAACACTGCACCATAGACTCAACACTGCACCATAGACTTAGCACTGCACTATAGACGCAACACTGCACCATAGACTCAACACTGCATCATAGACTCAACACTGCCCCATAGACTCAACACTGCACCATAGACTCAACACTGCCCCAAAGACTCAGCACTGCCCATAGACTCAGCACTGCACCATAGACTCAGCACTGCACCATAGACTCAGCACTGCATCATAGACTCAACACTGCACCATAGACTCAACACTGCACCATAGACTCAGCACTGCACCATAGACTCAGCACTGCACCATAGACTCAACACTGCACCATAGACTTAGCACTGCACCATAGACTCAACACTGCACCATAGACTCAACACTGCCCCATAGACTCAGCACTGCCCATAGACTCAGCACTCCACCATCGACTCAGCACTGCACCATAGACTCATCACTGCATCATAGAGTCAACACTGCACCATAGACTCAGCACTGCATCATAGACTCAACACTGCACCATAGACTCAGCACTGCACCATAGACTCAACACTGCACCATAGACTCAGCACTGCACCATAGACTCAACACTGCACCATAGACTCAACACTGCACCATAGACTTAGCACTGCACTATAGACGTAACACTGCCCCATAGACTCAGCACTGCCCATAGACTCAGCACTGCACCATAGACTCAGCACTGCACCATAGACTCAGCACTGCATCATAGACTCAACACTGCACCATAGACTCAACACTGCACCATAGACTCAGCACTGCACCATAGACTCAGCACTGCACCATAGATTCAACACTGCACCATAGACTTAGCACTGCACCATAGACTCAACACTGCACCATAGACTCAACACTGCCCCATAGACTCAGCATTGCCCATAGACTCAGCACTGCACCATCGACTCAGCACTGCACCATAGACTCATCACTGCATCATAGAGTCAACACTGCACCATAGACTCAGCACTGCATCATAGACTCAGCACTGCATCATAGACTCAACACTGCACCATAGACTCAGCACTGCACCATAGACTCAACACTGCACCATAGACTCAGCACTGCACCATAGACTCAACACTGCACCATAGACTCAACACTGCACCATAGACTTAGCACTGCACTATAGACGCAACACTGCACCATAGACTCAACACTGCATCATAGACTCAACACTGCCCCATAGACTCAACACTGCATAATAGACTCAACACTGCCCCATAGACTCAGCACTGCCCATAGACTCAGCACTGCACCATAGACTCAGCACTGCACCATAGACTCAGCACTGCATCATAGACTCAACACTGCACCATAGACTCAGCACTGCACCATAGACTCAGCACTGCACCATAGACTCAACACTGCACCATAGACTTAGCACTGCACCATAGACTCAACACTGCACCATAGACTCAACACTGCCCCATAGACTCAGCACTGCCCATAGACTCAGCACTGCACCATCGACTCAGCACTGCACCATAGACTCATCACTGCATCATAGAGTCAACACTGCACCATAGACTCAGCACTGCATCATAGACTCAACACTGCACCATAGACTCAGCACTGCACCATAGACTCAACACTGCACCATAGACTCAGCACTGCACCATAGACTCAACACTGCACCATAGACTCAACACTGCACCATAGACTTAGCACTGCACTATAGACGCAACACTGCCCCATAGACTCAGCACTGCCCATAGACTCAGCACTGCACCATAGACTCAGCACTGCACCATAGACTCAGCACTGCATCATAGACTCAACACTGCACCATAGACTCAACACTGCACCATAGACTCAGCACTGCACCATAGACTCAGCACTGCACCATAGATTCAACACTGCACCATAGAGTTAGCACTGCACCATAGACTCAACACTGCACCATAGACTCAACACTTCCCCATAGACTCAGCTTTGCCCATAGACTCAGCACTGCACCATCGACTCAGCACTGCACCATAGACTCATCACTGCATCATAGAGTCAACACTGCACCATAGACTCAGCACTGCATCATAGACTCAGCACTGCATCATAGACTCAACACTGCACCATAGACTCAGCACTGCACCATAGACTCAACACTGCACCATAGACTCAGCACTGCACCATAGACTCAACACTGCACCATAGACTCAACACTGCACCATAGACTTAGCACTGCACTATAGACGCAACACTGCACCATAGACTCAACACTGCATCATAGACTCAACACTGCCCCATAGACTCAACACTGCACCATAGACTCAACACTGCCCCATAGACTCAGCACTGCCCATAGACTCAGCACTGCACCATAGACTCAGCACTGCACCATAGACTCAGCACTGCATCATAGACTCAACACTGCACCATAGACTCAACACTGCACCATAGACTCAGCACTGCACCATAGACTTAGCACTGCACTATAGACGCAACACTGCACCATAGACTCAACACTGCATCATAGACTCAACACTGCCCCATAGACTCAACACTGCATCATAGACTCAACACTGCCCCATAGACTCAGCACTGCCCATAGACTCAGAACTGCACCATAGACTCAGCACTGCACCATAGACTCAGCACTGCATCATAGACTCAACACTGCACCATAGACTCAGCACTGCACCATAGACTCAGCACTGCACCATAGACTCAACACTGCACCATAGACTTAGCACTGCACCATAGACTCAACACTGCACCATAGACTCAACACTGCCCCATAGACTCAGCACTGCCCATAGACTCAGCACTGCACCATCGACTCAGCACTGCACCATAGACTCATCACTGCATCATAGAGTCAACACTGCACCATAGACTCAGCACTGCATCATAGACTCAACACTGCACCATAGACTCAGCACTGCACCATAGACTCAACACTGCACCATAGACTCAGCACTGCACCATAGACTCAACACTGCACCATAGACTCAACACTGCACCATAGACTCAGCACTGCACCATAGACTCAGCACTGCATCATAGACTCAACACTGCACCATAGACTCAACACTGCACCATAGACTCAGCACTGCACCATAGACTCAGCACTGCACCATAGATTCAACACTGCACCATAGACTTAGCACTGCACCATAGACTCAACACTGCACCATAGACTCAACACTGCCCCATAGACTCAGCTTTGCCCATAGACTCAGCACTGCACCATCGACTCAGCACTGCACCATAGACTCATCACTGCATCATAGAGTCAACACTGCACCATAGACTCAGCACTGCATCATAGACTCAGCACTGCATCATAGACTCAACACTGCACCATAGACTCAGCACTGCACCATAGACTCAACACTGCACCATAGACTCAGCACTGCACCATAGACTCAACACTGCACCATAGACTCAACACTGCACCATAGACTTAGCACTGCACTATAGACGCAACACTGCACCATAGACTCAACACTGCATCATAGACTCAACACTGCCCCATAGACTCAACACTGCACCATAGACTCAACACTGCCCCATAGACTCAGCACTGCCCATAGACTCAGCACTGCACCATAGACTCAGTACTGCACCATAGACTCAGCACTGCACCATCGACTCAGCACTGCACCATAGACTCAACACTGCACCATATACTCAACACTGCAGCATAGACTCAACACTGCACCATAGACTCAACACTGTACCATAGACTCAACACTGCACCATATATTCAACACTGCACCATAGACTCAACACTGCACCATAGACTCAACACTGCACCATATACTCAACACTGCAGCATAGACTCAACACTGCACCATAGACTCAACACTGTACCATAGACTCAGCACTGCACCATAGACTCAACACTGCACCACAGACTCAACACTGCACCATAGACTCAGCACTGCACCATAGACTCAACACTGCACCATAGACTCAGCACTGCACCATAGACTCAGCACTGCACCATAGACTCAACACTGCACCATAGACTCAACACTGCACCATAGACTTAGCACTGCACTATAGACGCAACACTGCACCATAGACTCAACACTGCATCATAGACTCAACACTGCCCCATAGACTCAACACTGCACCATAGACTCAACACTGCCCCAAAGACTCAGCACTGCCCATAGACTCAGCACTGCACCATAGACTCAGCACTGCACCATAGACTCAGCACTGCATCATAGACTCAACACTGCACCATAGACTCAACACTGCACCATAGACTCAGCACTGCACCATAGACTCAGCACTGCACCATAGACTCAACACTGCACCATAGACTTAGCACTGCACCATAGACTCAACACTGCACCATAGACTCAACACTGCCCCATAGACTCAGCACTGCCCATAGACTCAGCACTCCACCATCGACTCAGCACTGCACCATAGACTCATCACTGCATCATAGAGTCAACACTGCACCATAGACTCAGCACTGCATCATAGACTCAACACTGCACCATAGACTCAGCACTGCACCATAGACTCAACACTGCACCATAGACTCAGCACTGCACCATAGACTCAACACTGCACCATAGACTCAACACTGCACCATAGACTTAGCACTGCACTATAGACGTAACACTGCCCCATAGACTCAGCACTGCCCATAGACTCAGCACTGCACCATAGACTCAGCACTGCACCATAGACTCAGCACTGCATCATAGACTCAACACTGCACCATAGACTCAACACTGCACCATAGACTCAGCACTGCACCATAGACTCAGCACTGCACCATAGATTCAACACTGCACCATAGACTTAGCACTGCACCATAGACTCAACACTGCACCATAGACTCAACACTGCCCCATAGACTCAGCATTGCCCATAGACTCAGCACTGCACCATCGACTCAGCACTGCACCATAGACTCATCACTGCATCATAGAGTCAACACTGCACCATAGACTCAGCACTGCATCATAGACTCAGCACTGCATCATAGACTCAACACTGCACCATAGACTCAGCACTGCACCATAGACTCAACACTGCACCATAGACTCAGCACTGCACCATAGACTCAACACTGCACCATAGACTCAACACTGCACCATAGACTTAGCACTGCACTATAGACGCAACACTGCACCATAGACTCAACACTGCATCATAGACTCAACACTGCCCCATAGACTCAACACTGCATCATAGACTCAACACTGCCCCATAGACTCAGCACTGCCCATAGACTCAGCACTGCACCATAGACTCAGCACTGCACCATAGACTCAGCACTGCATCATAGACTCAACACTGCACCATAGACTCAGCACTGCACCATAGACTCAGCACTGCACCATAGACTCAACACTGCACCATAGACTTAGCACTGCACCATAGACTCAACACTGCACCATAGACTCAACACTGCCCCATAGACTCAGCACTGCCCATAGACTCAGCACTGCACCATCGACTCAGCACTGCACCATAGACTCATCACTGCATCATAGAGTCAACACTGCACCATAGACTCAGCACTGCATCATAGACTCAACACTGCACCATAGACTCAGCACTGCACCATAGACTCAACACTGCACCATAGACTCAGCACTGCACCATAGACTCAACACTGCACCATAGACTCAACACTGCACCATAGACTTAGCACTGCACTATAGACGCAACACTGCCCCATAGACTCAGCACTGCCCATAGACTCAGCACTGCACCATAGACTCAGCACTGCACCATAGACTCAGCACTGCATCATAGACTCAACACTGCACCATAGACTCAACACTGCACCATAGACTCAGCACTGCACCATAGACTCAGCACTGCACCATAGATTCAACACTGCACCATAGAGTTAGCACTGCACCATAGACTCAACACTGCACCATAGACTCAACACTTCCCCATAGACTCAGCTTTGCCCATAGACTCAGCACTGCACCATCGACTCAGCACTGCACCATAGACTCATCACTGCATCATAGAGTCAACACTGCACCATAGACTCAGCACTGCATCATAGACTCAGCACTGCATCATAGACTCAACACTGCACCATAGACTCAGCACTGCACCATAGACTCAACACTGCACCATAGACTCAGCACTGCACCATAGACTCAACACTGCACCATAGACTCAACACTGCACCATAGACTTAGCACTGCACTATAGACGCAACACTGCACCATAGACTCAACACTGCATCATAGACTCAACACTGCCCCATAGACTCAACACTGCACCATAGACTCAACACTGCCCCATAGACTCAGCACTGCCCATAGACTCAGCACTGCACCATAGACTCAGCACTGCACCATAGACTCAGCACTGCATCATAGACTCAACACTGCACCATAGACTCAGCACTGCACCATAGACTCAGCACTGCACCATAGACTCAACACTGCACCATAGACTTAGCACTGCACCATAGACTCAACACTGCACCATAGACTCAACACTGCCCCATAGACTCAGCACTGCCCATAGACTCAGCACTGCACCATCGACTCAGCACTGCACCATAGACTCATCACTGCATCATAGAGTCAACACTGCACCATAGACTCAGCACTGCACCATAGACTCAACACTGCACCATAGACTCAGCACTGCACCATAGACTCAACACTGCACCATAGACTCAACACTGCACCATAGACTTAGCACTGCACTATAGACGAAACACTGCACCATAGACTCAGCACTGCCCATAGTCTCAGCCCTGCACCATAGGCTCAGCACTGCACCATAGACTCAGCACTGCACCATAGACTCAACACTGCACCATAGACTCAACACTGCACCATAGACTTAGCACTGCACTATAGACTCAACACTGCCCCATAGACTCAGCACTGTCCATAGACTCAGCACTGCACCATAGACTCAGCACTGCACCACAGACTGAACACTGCACCATAGACTCAACACTGCACCATAGACTCAGCACTGCACCATAGACTCAGCACTGCACCATAGACTCAACACTGCACCATAGACTTAGCACTGCACCTTAGACTCAACACTGCACCATAGACTCAACACTGCCCCATAGACTCAGCACTGCCCATAGACTCAGCACTGCACCATCGACTCAGCACTGCACCATAGACTCATCACTGCATCATAGAGTCAACACTGCACCATAGACTCAGCACTGCATCATAGACTCAGCGCTGCATCATAGACTCAACACTGCACCATAGACTCAGCACTGCACCATAGACTCAACACTGCACCATAGACTCAGCACTGCACCATAGACTCAACACTGCACCATAGACTCAACACTGCACCATAGACTTAGCACTGCACTATAGACGCAACACTGCACCATAGACTCAGCACTGCCCATAGTCTCAGCCCTGCACCATAGGCTCAGCACTGCACCATAGACTCAGCACTGCACCATAGACTCAACACTGCACCATAGACTCAACACTGCACCATAGACTTAGCACTGCACTATAGACTCAACACTGCCCCATAGACTCAGCACTGTCCATAGACTCAACACTGCACCATAGACTCAACACTGCACCATAGACTTAGCACTGCACTATAGACGCAACACTGCACCATAGACTCAACACTGCATCATAGACTCAACACTGCCCCATAGACTCAACACTGCATCATAGACTCAACACTGCCCCATAGACTCAGCACTGCCCATAGACTCAGCACTGCACCATAGACTCAGCACTGCACCATAGACTCAGCACTGCATCATAGACTCAACACTGCACCATAGACTCAGCACTGCACCATAGACTCAGCACTGCACCATAGACTCAACACTGCACAATAGACTTAGCACTGCACCATAGACTCAACACTGCACCATAGACTCAACACTGCCCCATAGACTCAGCACTGCCCATAGACTCAGCACTGCACCATAGACTCAGCACTGCACCATAGACTCATCACTGCATCATAGAGTCAACACTGCACCATAGACTCAGCACTGCATCATAGACTCAACACTGCACCATAGACTCAGCACTGCACCATAGACTCAACACTGCACCATAGACTCAGCACTGCACCATAGACTCAACACTGCACCATAGACTCAACACTGCACCATAGACTTAGCACTGCACTATAGACGCAACACTGCCCCATAGACTCAGCACTGCCCATAGACTCAGCACTGCACCATAGACTCAGCACTGCACCATAGACTCAGCACTGCATCATAGACTCAACACTGCACCATAGACTCAACACTGCACCATAGACTCAGCACTGCACCATAGACTCAGCACTGCACCATAGATTCAACACTGCACCATAGAGTTAGCACTGCACCATAGACTCAACACTGCACCATAGACTCAACACTTCCCCATAGACTCAGCTTTGCCCATAGACTCAGCACTGCACCATCGACTCAGCACTGCACCATAGACTCATCACTGCATCATAGAGTCAACACTGCACCATAGACTCAGCACTGCATCATAGACTCAGCACTGCATCATAGACTCAACACTGCACCATAGACTCAGCACTGCACCATAGACTCAACACTGCACCATAGACTCAGCACTGCACCATAGACTCAACACTGCACCATAGACTCAACACTGCACCATAGACTTAGCACTGCACTATAGACGCAACACTGCACCATAGACTCAACACTGCATCATAGACTCAACACTGCCCCATAGACTCAACACTGCACCATAGACTCAACACTGCCCCATAGACTCAGCACTGCCCATAGACTCAGCACTGCACCATAGACTCAGCACTGCACCATAGACTCAGCACTGCATCATAGACTCAACACTGCACCATAGACTCAGCACTGCACCATAGACTCAGCACTGCACCATAGACTCAACACTGCACCATAGACTTAGCACTGCACCATAGACTCAACACTGCACCATAGACTCAACACTGCCCCATAGACTCAGCACTGCCCATAGACTCAGCACTGCACCATCGACTCAGCACTGCACCATAGACTCATCACTGCATCATAGAGTCAACACTGCACCATAGACTCAGCACTGCACCATAGACTCAACACTGCACCATAGACTCAGCACTGCACCATAGACTCAACACTGCACCATAGACTCAACACTGCACCATAGACTTAGCACTGCACTATAGACGAAACACTGCACCATAGACTCAGCACTGCCCATAGTCTCAGCCCTGCACCATAGGCTCAGCACTGCACCATAGACTCAGCACTGCACCATAGACTCAACACTGCACCATAGACTCAACACTGCACCATAGACTTAGCACTGCACTATAGACTCAACACTGCCCCATAGACTCAGCACTGTCCATAGACTCAGCACTGCACCATAGACTCAGCACTGCACCACAGACTGAACACTGCACCATAGACTCAACACTGCACCATAGACTCAGCACTGCACCATAGACTCAGCACTGCACCATAGACTCAACACTGCACCATAGACTTAGCACTGCACCATAGACTCAACACTGCACCATAGACTCAACACTGCCCCATAGACTCAGCACTGCCCATAGACTCAGCACTGCACCATCGACTCAGCACTGCACCATAGACTCATCACTGCATCATAGAGTCAACACTGCACCATAGACTCAGCACTGCATCATAGACTCAGCGCTGCATCATAGACTCAACACTGCACCATAGACTCAGCACTGCACCATAGACTCAACACTGCACCATAGACTCAGCACTGCACCATAGACTCAACACTGCACCATAGACTCAACACTGCACCATAGACTTAGCACTGCACTATAGACGCAACACTGCACCATAGACTCAGCACTGCCCATAGTCTCAGCCCTGCACCATAGGCTCAGCACTGCACCATAGACTCAGCACTGCACCATAGACTCAACACTGCACCATAGACTCAACACTGCACCATAGACTTAGCACTGCACTATAGACTCAACACTGCCCCATAGACTCAGCACTGTCCATAGACTCAGCACTGCACCATAGACTCAGCACTGCACCACAGACTGAACACTGCACCATAGACTCAACACTGCACCATAGACTTAGCACTGCACTATAGACTCAACACTGCCCCATAGACTCAGCACTGCCCATAGACTCAGCACTGCACCATAGACTCAGCACTGCACCATAGACTCAGCACTGCACCATAGACTCAGCACTGCACCATAGACTCAGCACTGCACCATAGACTCAACACTGCACCATAGACTCAACACTATGTTAGGGTCGTCGGCCCCCGGGATCTCCTGCCTGCGACCCTGTCCGCGAAGTACCGACGCCCCCAGACTCTCCAGTAGTGTGGGAGCTGCCGCCGCTGCACTCCTCACCGGGCGGGGAAAGGTCGCCGCGCTCCTGTTCCCCCCCTGTGCTGTCCCCCCCCCCGAGTCCGGGTTTCCTGCCGGTGAGGCATCACCCTCGACCGCCCTGGGACCCGCTAGCGCTTCGCCGGCACTCGAACGCGACGCTCCCCGCCCGCGCAGTCCCACGCACCAATCACACGCGGGTAACAGGGGGTTAGAGGTCAGACGGTAAGCGACGTCGTTCATACCCACTCCGGCGATTGGGGGGATTGGATTAAACAGGTTTAAAGGGCTATGCGATGGGCATGCGTGCGAGATGGGTATCCGCTCGCAACGTGGGAGTCCGCAGCCGAGGGTTTGTAGTGCACACACCCCACGCGGCGCCGCTCCACACGCGGCGACCACCGCGAACAGCAAGCGCACCCACGCTTCCACTCTCTTTCCACACCCTCGCAAAAACCACACCAGTCCGTTATTTAATCGCCGACGATTTATTCCACCGGGTCGGCGAGCCCTTATTTAACCGAGTCAGTCGGGATCAGCGGGGCAGGACCAATCTATCTCTCGATAGTCGGCACTATACTCTACCTGTCCTTCTCCCCTTAACCCTCTCAGGTTTTCTTTTTAAGCTAAGTCCCAACTCCCTCTTTCTCTCCCTCCCTTACTCACGGTTCATCGTCACTGTCGGCTGGTCCTCGCGGCGCGTCGATACGTCCCACGGACGTTCGCGCGGCTGGACTTGGGAGTTGACGGGCCTGGGGTTGACTCGAGTAGCCAGAGAGCTTTTTCCCTTCGCCCTGACCCGCTTTATTCTTTCTACATCAAAGGGGCTACCTGGTGCCGACTCGCGGGCCAATCAGCTCGCTGGGATCACCCGCCAATCGGTAGGCCCATCTGTATCCCAGCATCCCCCGGGCCGTTGCTTTCAGCGACGTCCGCATCTAAATTTACCTGCTCAGCGGCCATCCAACCAGAGGGCGACCCTGCTTTCCCGCCGCTCGTGGCTCCGCCCTCCCCCCTACCTGCCCTGCCGACCCGTGTGCGTGAGGTGCGTACTAACCGCGGTGGCGGGGCAGCCCCGCCGTGAACATGTCATTTCTACTCAAGTCACGGCGCCACGGTGTGTGTTAGCGTCGGAGGAGACCGTCCAATTCCCTGGCCGCAGGAAACCGTGAAGATTATCCCTTTACGAGGGCTTCTGGGTGAAAACCTGTCGGCCAGGGTGTCTCCCCACGCGCTCTAATGGTGGGGGAGTGCGTGCGTGTGTGTTTCGGTGGGGGGGGGGGGGGGTGAGGTGGAGCAATGTCGGCCTCGCCGCTCGGGGGCGGCGAGATCGCAGGTGGGCCACCCGCCGATCGGCTCCGTGGCGGCGGCATCACAACTGCATCATAGACTCAGCACTGCACCATAGACTCAGCACTGCACCGTAGACTCAACACTGCACCATAGACTCAACACTGCATCATAGACTCAACACTGCCCCATAGACTCAGCACTGCCCATAGACTCAGCACTGCACCATAGACTCAGCACTACATCATAGACTCAACACTGCACCATAGACTCAACACTGCCCCATAGACTCAGCACTGTACCATAGACTCAGCACGGCACCATAGACTCAACACTGCACCATAGACTCAACACTGCATCATAGACTCAACACTGCCCCATAGACTCAGCACTGCACATAGACTCAGCACTGCACCATAGACTCAGCACTGCACCATAGACTCAGCACTGCATCATAGAGTCAGCACTGCATCATAGACTCAACACTGCACCATAGACTCAGCACTGCACCATAGACTCAGCACAGCACCATAGACTCAGCACTGCACCATAGACTCAGCACTGCCCATAGACTCAGCACTGCACCATAGACTCAGCACTGCACCACAGACTCAGCACTGCACCACAGACTCAACACTGCCCCATAGACTCAGCACTACACCATAGACTCAACACCGCCCCTTAGACTCGACACTACCCAAAGACTCTGAACTGCACCATAGTATAGTAGTATATAATGTAGTGCAGTAGTGTATAATGTAGTGTAGTAGTGTATAATGTAGTATAGTAGTGTATAATGTAGTATAGTAGTACGTAGTGTAGTAGTATATAATCTAGTGTAGTAGTGTATAATGTAGTGTAGTATATAATGTATAGTAGTATTTAATGTAGTATAGCAGTATTTAATGTATAGTAGTGTATAATGTAGTGTAGTGTATAATG
The DNA here is from genome assembly GCF_048934315.1 of Petromyzon marinus. Taxonomy (NCBI): domain Eukaryota; kingdom Metazoa; phylum Chordata; class Hyperoartia; order Petromyzontiformes; family Petromyzontidae; genus Petromyzon; species Petromyzon marinus. The sequence continues at coordinate 21,649,498 of NC_133745.1, read as the reverse complement.
TAGTGTAGTAGTATATAATGTAGTGTAGTGCATATAATGTAGTATAGTAGTGTATAATGTAGTATAGTAGTGTAGAATGTAGTATAGTATATAATGTGTTAAATGTAGTATTGTATTTAATGTAGTGTATATAATTTAGTATAGTAGTATATAATGTAGTGTATAATGTAGTGTAGTAGTGTATAGTGTAGTATAGTATTGTGTAATGTAGTGTAGTAGTGTATAATGTAGTTTAGTAGTATATAATGTAGTGTAGTATATAATGTAGTGTAGTAGTGTATAATGTAGTGTAGTAGTGTATAATGTAGTGTAGTAGTGTATAATGTAGTGTAGTAGTGTATAATGTAGTGTATTAGTATATAATGTAGTATAGTAGTATATAATGTAGTGTATTAGTGTATAATGTAGTGTATAATGTAGCGTAGTGTAGTAGTATATAATGTAGTCTAGAAGTGTATGTTGTTTAGTAGTATATAATGTAGTGTAGTAGTGTATAATGTAGTTTAGTAGTATATAATGTAGTGTAGTAGTATATAATGTAGTGTAGTAGTATATAATGTAGTGTTTAATGTAGTGTAGTAGACAGAGCCTCCTGCAAACCCTAGTTGTCAGTCGGGGCAGTTGCTGCGTGTCGTGTGGAGTCTACGTGGAGTGCTTCGTCTTGGCCGTGCATCTACCGCGTCTCACGCCCTCGACTCCACCCTATCCGCGATACGCTGGGACGATCGCTGAGTGGCTTCGCCTGGCTCAGTCTGTCTGGCTCACTCTGTCAGTCTGGCTCACTCAGTCTGTCTGGCTCACTCACTCAGTCTGTCTGGCTCAGTCTGTCTGGCTCACTCAGTCTGTCTGGCTCACTCTGTCTGGCTCACTCAGTCTGTCTGGCTCACTCAGTCAGTCTGTCTGGCTCACTCAGTCTGTCTGGCTCACTCACTCAGTCTGTCTGGCTCAGTCTGTCTGGCTCACTCTGTCTGGCTCACTCAGTCAGTCTCACTCTGTCTGGCTCACTCAGTCAGTCTGTCTGGCTCAGTCTGTCTGGCTCACTCTGTCTGGCTCACTCAGTCTGTCTGGCTCAGTCACTCTGTCTGGCTCACTCAGTCTGTCTGTCTGGCTCAGTCTGTCTGGCTCACTCACTCAGTCTGTCTGGCTCACTCAGTCTGTCTGGCTCACTCACTCAGTCTGTCTGGCTCACTCAGTCTGTCTGTCTGGCTCACTCAGTCTGTCTGGCTCACTCAGTCTGTCTGGCTCAGTCTGTCTGGCTCACTCAGTCTGTCTGTCTGGCTCACTCAGTCTGTCTGGCTCACTCTGTCTGGCTCACTCGCTCAGTCTGTCTGGCTCACTCAGTCTGTCTGGCTCACTCACTCAGTCTGTCTGGCTCACTCAGTCTGGCTCACTCACTCAGTCTGGCTCAGTCTGTCTGGCTCACTCACTCAGTCTGTCTGGCTCACTCACTCAGTCTATCTGGCTCACTCAGTCTGTCTGGCTTACTCTGTCTGTTTGGCTCACTCACTGTCTTTCTGGCTCACTCACTTTGTCTGGCTCACTCAGTCTGTCTGGCTCACTCTGTCTGGCTCACTCAGTCTGGCTCACTCACTCCGTCTGGCTCACTCTGTCTGGCTCACTCTGTCTGGCTCATATTCAGCTACTCACACACTCACCCACTCAATCACCCACCCACCTACTCACCCACCCACTCAGCTACTGACACACTCAGACACCCACCCATTCACCCACCCACTCAGCTACTCACACACTCACCCACTCAATCACCCACCCACCTACCCACTCACCCACCCACTCAGCTACTGACACACTCAGACACCCACCCACTCACCCACCCACTCACTCAGCTGCCCATCCACTCTGCTACTCACACACTCAAAACCACCCACCCACTCATCCACCCATTCACTCAGCTACTCACACACTGAGACAACCACCCATTGACCCACCCACACACTCAACCACCCACCCACACACTCAACCACCCACCCACCCACTCAGCTACTCACTCACCCATGGAGAGCGGCGGCAGCGGCAGCGTCTTGAGACTCTCACTGCGATGGGTTCCTCTTGGGACAGGAGACGTGGCGGTTAAGCAGCAGCAGCAGGAGGAGCAGCAGCAGCAGCAGGAGGAGCAGCAGCAGCAGGAGGAGCAGCAGCAGGAGGAGCAGCAGCAGCAGGAGGTTGTGGAGTCCCCTTCTCTGCGCGTGGAGCCGCTCTTGAAGCGAGAGAAGGAGGAGGTGAAGGAGGAGATGGAGGAGGAGGAGGTGGTGGAGCTGGCCGCTGAGACGTGGCCACCCGTCAAGGTGGAGAGAGCCGACTCTGATGGCGGTGGTGGTGACGGTGGTGGTGAGTGATCTACCCTGACCTGGCGAAGATTTGCGACCGTGAAAATTGTCCGCATCGAAAGATCCCCTTTGACGCGACGCATCGACATTGCCCCGACCACCACTACTACCAATATCACCATCACAACTAATATCACTACTGCCATCACCACTACTAAATACTACTACTACCACTGCTATCACCACTACTACCAATATCACCATCACCACAACTAATATCACTACTGCCATCACCACTACTAAATACTACTACTACCACTGCTATCACCACTACTACCAATATCACCATCACCACAACTAATATCACTACTGCCATCACCACTACTAAATACTACTACTACCACTGCTATCACCACTACTACCACTGCTATCACCACTACTACCAATAACACCATCACCACAACTAATATCACTACTGCCATCACCACTACTAAATACTACTACTACTACCACTGCTATCACCACTGCTACCACTGCTATCACTACTACTACCAATACCACCATCACTACTAATACCACTACTACCATCACCACTACTACTACCACTACTATAACCACTACTATCACCACTACTACCAACACTATCACCACTACTAATACTACTACTGCCACTGCTATCACCACTATCACCACTACTGTGACCACTACTATTACTGCTACTACCACTACTATCACCACTAGTACTACCACTACTAATACCACTACTACCACTATCACCACTACTACCAATATTACCATCACCACAACTAATACCACTACTATCACTGCTATCACCACTACTATGGCCACTAATATTACTACTACTACCACTACTATCACTGCTACTACCACCACTATCACCACTACTACCACTACTTCCACTACTACCACTACTATCACCACTACTACCATGACTACCACTACTACCGCTACTACCGCCACGACTACTACCACCACTACTACCACATACCACTACTACTACCGCCACTACCACTACTACCGCTACTACTGCCACTACTACTACGAGTGCGTTTAACCGAGGACCCGCTGTGCTGTCGTTTTATCGCCTAGGGAATGGCTGCGACGCGCAAGTTCAAGAAGCCCTGCGTACTGCGGGAGATGAGCTTCACAAGGCAGGGGATGAGCTATTTGATGAGGAGGCCGATCTTCATTCCGACGGAGAGGACATTCGCATCAAGGAGGAGCCATCGCAGGAGGAGGGGGAGGAGGGGGAGGACCTACAGAATGTCGCTTCCAGCGGGAGGCCGGGCGAGGCGGCGGTCTCGTGCAGAGGCCCTCCGACTTCACGGCAAGTGGCGGAGATCGAGGTGGTCCTGGAGGGTGAAAGGGGTCGCGGCAAGCTGAGGAATCGCCGGAGAACCCACGACAAGCAGGGGAATAATAATAATAAGAAGAAGAAGTCACACAGGTGCTCCCTGTGCGGAGAGACTTTTGCCGAATTGTCGGACCTCAGGGGGCACGCGAAAGTTCACGCCGACGACAAGCCGCTGCGCTGCGCCGTTTGCGGAAAGGGCTTCGTGGCGGCGAAGTCTCTCCGGTACCACATGATGGGCCACACCGGGGAGAAGCCGCACCGGTGCCCCGTGTGCGGCAAGGCCTTCGCGCAGCGCTCCGCCTTCAACGCCCACGCGAGGGCTCACGCGGGCGAGAAGACGCACCGGTGCGACGTGTGCGGCAGGGCCTTCCTGCACCCGTCGTCCCTCAAGGCGCACGCGAAGGCGACGCACGCCGGGCAGGGTCCCGCCGTGTGCCCCGCGTGCGGCAAGACCTTCCGGAAGGCGTCGACCCTCGCCAGCCACGCCGCGGTGCACGGCGGCGAGAAGCCGTTCGGGTGCCCGAGGTGCGCGAGGGGCTTCGTCCTCTCCTTCTCCCTCAAGAGGCACATGGCGAGCCACGGCGCCGGGGCCAGCGCCTGCCCGCCGCGCGGCCGGACCCCCGGCGACACGCCGTCGCTGCGGGCCCACGTCGGGGTCCACGCCGGCGAGAGGACTCGCCGGTGCTCGCTGTGCGGCGAGGCCTTCGCGCAGCTCTCGGACCTCAGGGTCCACGCCAAGGTCCACGCGGACGAGAAGCCCCTCCGCTGCCCCGTGTGCGGGAGGGGATTCGTCGTCGCCAAGTCCCTCCGGTACCACATGATGAGCCACACGGGGCGCAAGCCGTTCACGTGCTCCGCGTGCGGCAAGGACTTTGCGCAGCTGTCGGCGTTCAACGCTCACGCGAGGACCCACGCGGGAGATTCGCGCAGGTGCGACGCGTGCGGGAAGGACTTCGCCCGTCTGTCGGCGCTCAAGATTCACGAGATGACCCACGCGGGCAGGAGTCCGTACAAGTGCCCGACGTGCGGCAAGGATTTCGTCAACCCGTCGGCTCGCGACAAGCACGCGAGGACGCACAGCGCGGAGAGGCCGCACAAGTGCTTCGTGTGCGGGAGGAGCTTTGTGGAGCTTTCGAACCTCGACTTTCACGTCAAGTGTCTGAACCACTACGGGCCTCTTGGGCCCGGAGCGTGGGCCGTTTAAAACCCCCGGGGGGGGGGGGCTTCGCTCGAACCCAAAAAAAAAAAAACGAGAGCCCCCAGGTAGCCTGAGGCTCTGGAGATTTGAGGGGCTCGGGGGGTGGGGGGACAAGGAAGGGGATCATCTTTGGTTTCTTTCGGTAAAGTCACCACTTGGGTAAAAAAGATAAAGTTAATCAAATCACAACGTTTCGGAGGCAACACTAGCTTCCGTCATCAGATGTAACTAGCACAGCAAACTTACTTGAAGGAGAGCTATTTGTAATAAGAGATTATTATTATTATATAGGGTAAGAGGAGGAGGAGGCGGGGGGAGGAGCCAGGGAGGATAGATGCAGAGTGGGGGAAGGGTTGGGAGATGGGGATAGTAAAGCTCCGCCCCCCCCCTCCTCTTACCCTATATAATAATAATCTCTCATTACAAACAGCTCTCTTTACTTTTTGATTGAAAGCTTTCGTGACTGCAGGGATTCATATTCTTGGTTCTTTCGGTAAAGTCACCACGTTAGAAGGGAAACAATAAAATAATACAAATATAAAACAATAAAATTCTCACGATGTTTCGACTGCAACACAAGCAGCAATCATCATCAGGTGTGAAAACCACAGCAAGAAAATTTGAAAAAAGTAGCGATTTTTTTTTACGTTAGCAACACGGAGAGCGATTTGACAGTTTGTTCAGATGGACGAGTCCATCTACGTTCGGATGGACTCTACGTGACTTTACCGAAAGAACCAAGAATATAGCTCTTTACAGTAAGTTTCTCGGCCTTTTGGCTAAGATCAAGTGTTGTATCTGTTCTTATCAGTTTAATATCTTTACAGTAAGTTTGTTTGTGCTAGTTACATCCGATGAAGGAAGCTAGTGTTGCCTCCGAAACGTCGTGATTTGATTAACTTTATTTTTTTCTACCTACTTGGTGACTTTACCGAACGAAAACAAAGAGTGTGGATCATTGCAGTCGCGTGAAACTTCAAGTCTAGAAGCAAGGGGATGTCTGGGCGCAGACGACAACGGAGATTCTGAAACAAGAGCTCGCGACGCCGGCTGAGGGCTTACGAGTTCATTTGAGACGTCCTGAACCCTGACTTTCCACGGACGTTCATAATCAAGGTTTTTGAGGGTTAGATCGCGTTATTTATGTGTTGTAACCCTCCACCACCCGACACGGCCAATCAGCAAGAAAGTGTCACGTTGACAAAAGACAAAATAGTTCACCGCTTTAGCCCACCGGTGTGTTGAAGAGTGAATCCACAACATTGACAGTTTAAGTAACTGTGACGTTTCGCTGGTAATTACATCCAGCATCATCGGGCAATTCGCCAGAATGGTAAAGCCCTCACTTGCTCCCGGTCTTAAATAGAGCAGCAGGGTGACGTCATCACTTAACTCATATCAGGTGCAGTGATGAGAGGCGGGGGGGGGGTATTGTAATTATATAATCGATTAGTAATCAGTCAATGGTTATGATTAGTAATGAGTTGTAGATTAGTAATCAGTTGTAATGTGTGTTATTGTGATTATATGCTACGTTAGTAATCCGTTAATTAGTATGTGTTTCCCCTATAAGGAATTGTAATATGTATTATTTAATAATACGCTTCCAAGCCGCACTGATTGGCCGTGTCGGGTGGTGGAGGGTTACGACACATTTATAAATAACGCGATGTAACCCAAAAACCTTTATTATGAATATTGGTCGCGAAAGTCTACGTGTTAAACCTTCCACGAACGTTGAGACAATGGGAATAGGCTTCATAAAACCAGGAGTTGTGTGCTCAGATGTTCAAACTCAAAAATGGACACCCCCTCGCAAGCCATCAGGTCTGCGTTAACCACACAACACGGCACTTGTGGCAAAACTTGCAAACAAACACGGCGCTCTCTCATAGTACAGGGTGCTTCGAAAAAATGTAAACACTTTTTTTTATGGGACTATCGTTTTTAGATGTAAAAAGAACGGGATAACACTGCACCGTAACATGATAAACATGTAATGTGAATAGTCTCCCCTTAAATTTAGATTTAAAGCTTTCGTGACTGCAGGGATTCATATTCTTGGTTCTTTCAGTAAAGTCACCATGTAGAAGAGAAACAACAAAATAACAAAAATATAAAACAAAATTCTCACGACGTTTCGACTGCAACACGAGCAGCAATCGTCATCAGGTGTGAAAACCACAGCAAGAAAATTTGAAAAAAGTGGCGTTTTTTTTAACGTCAGCACCACGGTAAGCGTGAACAATCAATTGATTGTTCACGCTTACGGTGGCTTTCAGACCGCATCCATTATTTTCGTTTCCCCCCTCTTCTTTTCCGAACGAAGATGGACTCGTCCATCTGAACAAAACTGTCAAATCGCTCTCCGTGGTGCTGACGTTCAAAATAAACCGCCACTTTTTTTTCAAATTTTCTTGCTGTGGTTTTCACACCTGATGATGACGATTGCTGCTCGTGTTGCGGTCGAAAACGTCGTGAGAATTTTATTGTTTTATATTTGTTATTATTTTATTGTTTCCCTTCTACGCGGCGACTTTACCGAAAGAACCAAGAATAAAGAGTCTCCCCTTGTTCGCCATCGTTGTCCAACGCGTGCCTGGAACCTTCTCCAGGCGGTCCTCCAGAGCCCCGGGGGGAGGGAGCACATTTCTTGTGGTATAGTTGCAAATTGTCCGAAGTGTTAACGTTTTTTTGAAGCGCCCTGTGTATGGCTTTGACTTTGATATTGATTGGTGTATACCAGGGACAAGTTAACATTTTTTTTAAGCGCCCTGTGTATGGCTTTGACTTTGAAATTGATTGGCGTACTCCTGAGACAAGTTAAAACATTTTTGAAGCGCCCTGTGTATGGCATTGACTTTCAAATTGATTGGCGTACACCAGGGACAAGTTAACATTTTTTTTAAGCGCCCTGTGTATGGCATTGACTTTGAAATTGATTGGCGTACACCAGGGACAAGTTAACATTTTTTTGAAGCGCCCTGTGTACGGCACTGACTTTGAAATTGATTGGCGTACACCAGGGACAAGTTAACATTTTTTTGAAGCGCCCTGTGTATGGCATTGACGGCGTACACCAGGGACAAGTTAACATTTTTTTTAAGCGCCCTGTGTATGGCATTGACTTTGAAATTGATTGGCGTACACCAGGGACAAGTTAACATTTTTTTCAAGCGCCCTGTGTATGGCATTGGCTTTGAAATTGATTGGCGTACACCAGGGACAAGTTAACATTTTTTTGAAGCGCCCTGTGTACGGCACTGACTTTGAAATTGATTGGCGTACACCAGGGACAAGTTAACATTTTTTTGAAGCGCCCTGTGTATGGCATTGACGGCGTACACCAGGGACAAGTTAACATTTTTTTTAAGCGCCCTGTGTATGGCATTGACTTTGAAATTGATTGGCGTACACCAGGGACAAGTTAACATTTTTTTCAAGCGCCCTGTGTATGGCATTGACTTTGAAATTGATTGGCGTACACCAGGGACAAGTAAAATTTTTTTTTAAGCGCCCTGTGTATGGCATTGACTTTGAAATTGATTGGCGTACACCAGGGACAAGTTAACATTTTTTCAAGCGCCCTGTGTATGGCGTTGACTTTGAAATTGATTGGTGTACACCAGAGACAAGTTAACATTTTTTTAAGCGCCCTGTGTATGGCATTGACTTTGAAATTGATTGGCGTACACCAGGGACAAGTTAACATTTTTTTTAAGCGCCCTGTGTATGGCATTGACTTTGAAATTGATTGGCGTACACCAGGGACAAGTTAACATTTTTTTGAAGCGCCCTGTGTATGGCATTGACGGCGTACACCAGGGACAAGTTAACATTTTTTTGAAGCGCCCTGTGTACGGCACTGACTTTGAAATTGATTGGCGTACACCAGGGACAAGTTAACATTTTTTTTAAGCGCCCTGTGTATGGCATTGGCTTTGAAATTGATTGGCGTACACCAGGGACAAGTTAACATTTTTTTTAAGCGCCCTGTGTATGGCATTGACTTTGAAATTGATTGGCGTACACCAGGGACAAGTTAACATTTTTTTTAAGCGCCCTGTGTATGGCATTGACTTTGAAATTGATTGGCGTACACCAGGGACAAGTTAACATTTTTTTAAGCGCCCTGTGTATGGCATTGACTTTGAAATTGATTGGCGTACACCAGGGTTACAAGCAGCCTTTTGCATGGCCTAAGGCTCACGAGCTGACTTTGTGGCGATGGGGGGGGTGGTGGTGGACTGGATCAAGGGGTTGACTTGGCAGGGGTCAGGGGCCGTCCATAAATGACGTCACGCGATTTTGGACGATTTTTAACCCCCCCACCCCCCCTCGTCACACGGCGTCACAAGTAGTCAGACCCCCCTCCCCCTCAAATATGACGTCACAAAGCTCTGCCCCCCCCCTCCCCAAAAAAAAAACATGCTTCAAATCGCTTTAGGCTATCGTCATTGTAGTGCGTATTTAATGTGGCGCTGCACACTCTGATGTTGTAGGTAGAAAACAATCATCAAAAAAGTCTAATTAAGTAGAACGTGTTGTCTATATTAAGTTGCGCATTTTGACGTGACGTCACATTTCTCAACCCCCCCCCCCCCACGTCACACATCGTCACAAATGTCTGACCCCACTACCACCCCCCCCAGGTGCGTGACGTCATTTATGGACGGCCCCCTTGTGCATCATCGGGTGGCACGGCATCCTGCTATATGGGGGGGTAGTAGTCGGTGTGCATTTTGTACCCAGGGACCGTGAGAGCTGCGAATTGAGGAAAGAGCCCCGCGAACCCGGCGTTCATGGGGATTAGAAAGTGAACGGTGTGCAGGAGGTCGTGGGTTCCATCCCGACCCTGACGACGCCTGCTGCTGTGTATTTGGAGTCTGCGTCTCTAACCCTGTAATCATCATCATCATCATCACGGTGGCTAGGAGATGTTGACTACCTCGCCTGGTGTGCAGGAGGTCGTGGGTTCCATCCCGACCCTGACGACGCCTGCTGCTGTGTATTTGGAGTCTGCGTCTCTCTCCCTGTAATCATCATCATCATCATCACGGTGGCTAGGAGATGTTGACTACCTCGCCTGGTGTGCAGGAGGTCGTGGGTTCGATCCTGGCCCTGACGACGCCTGCTGCTGTGTATTTGGAGTCTGCGTCTCTCTCCCTGTCATCATCATCACGGTGGCTAGGAGATGTTGACTAACTCGCCTGGTGTGCAGGAGGTCGTGGGTTCCATCCCGACCCTGACGACGTCTGCTGCTGTGTATTTGGAGTCTGCGTCTCTCGCTCTGTCATCATCATCATCACGGTGGCTAGGAGATATTGACTACCTCGCCCGGTGTGCAGGAGTTCGTGGGTTCCATCCCGATCCTGACGACGCCTGCTGCTGTGTATTTGGAGTCTGCGTCTCTCTCCCTGTAATCATCATCATCACGGTGGCTAGGAGATGTTGACTACCTCGCCTGGTGTGCAGGAGGTCGTGGGTTCGATCCTGGCCCTGACGATGCCTGCTGCTGTGTATTTGGAGTCTGCGTCTCTCGCTCTGTCATCATCATCATCACGGTGGCTAGGCGATGTTGACTAACTCGCCTGGTGTGCAGGAGGTCGTGGGTTCGATCCTGGCCCTGACGACGCCTGCTGCTGAATATTTGGAGTCTGCGTCTCTCTAATCATCATCACGGTAGCTAGCAGATGTTGACTACCTCCCTTGGTACGCAGGAGGTCGTGGGTTCCATCCCGACCCTGACGACGCCTGCTGCTGTGTATTTGGAGTCTGCGTCTCTCTCCCTGTAATCATCATCATCATCATCACGGTGGCTAGGAGATGTTGACTACCTCGCCTGGTGTGCAGGAGGTCGTGGGTTCGATCCTGGCCCTGACGACGCCTGCTGCTGTGTATTTGGAGTCTGCGTCTCTCGCTCTGTCATCATCATCATCACGGTGGCTAGGAGATGTTGACTAACTCGCCTGGTGTGCAGGAGGTCGTGGGTTCCATCCCGACCCTGACGACGCCTGCTGCTGTGTATTTGGAGTCTGCGTCTCTCGCTCTGTCATCATCATCATCACGGTGGCTAGGAGATGTTGACTAACTCGCCTGGTGTGCAGGAGGTCGTGGGTTCGATCCTGGCCCTGACGACGCCTGCTGCTGAATATTTGGAGTCTGCGTCTCTCTGTAATCATCATCATCACGGTAGCTAGCAGATGTTGACTACCTCCCTTGGTACGCAGGAGGTCGTGGGTTCCATCCCAACCCTGACGATGCCTGCTGATGTATATTTGGAGTCTCTCTCACTGTGGTGAGATGTTGACTACCTCGCCTGGTCCTCTGCTGTATATTTGGAGTCTGCGTCTCTCTCTCTCTCCCATGGCCGCGTGGATTTGTCTCCGGGTCAACGTCACGCGTTTAGATTCATGTAGATGATTTTGCCGATATAAATGATGACGACATCTGCCACTTAGTTGAGCTATCATTTGTTAATGGCCAGGTCGCTACTGAACAAACAGTTCACACCCTCAGTAGGGCTTTGCTTGATATGGATGGGGGATGGTTTAGTGTTGTATCTGTGTGTGTCTAGGTGATTGTGTATGTGTGCGATTGTGTGTTTACCTGCCCTCCAACAACAACGGAGGGCGGAGGAGCGACGCCCACAACAACGAGCGGAGCGCCGGGTGGCTAAAGCACAGCAGGTCGGCACAGTAGGGGGGGGCACAGGTGGTGCATCAGGCAGTCATCTCAGTCGACCCGTGGCACCTGCTGGGTCTGTGTCCCGTGACCTTGCGGTGCCACAGCAGCGAAGCCTCCCGGCTTCCGTCACGGCGCTTCCCCACCACCGCCCACACGAACACGCGCGCACACGCACGCACCCCCACATAGAGCCCCGAGGGGAGGCCACCTGGCCGACAGGTTTTCACCCAGAAGCCCTCTGATGGGGGCGGAACTTCACGGTTTCCTGCGACCAGGGACTTGAGCGACCTCCCCCGAGGCCGGCGCGCACCGCGGCGCCGTGACGCGGGTTGTAATCGCGTGGCCACGGCCGGGGGGCTGCTGAGCCGCCGCGGGTAGAAAACATCCACACTCGACGCGGGTCGGCAAGGCAGGTGGGCGGTGGGGCGGAGTAGCGAGCGACGTCCGGGGGGGGCGGACGTCGGAGAGAGCACCGATCCGATTAACAAAGAGCGGGAAATCCGAGGCTCCGGGATTGGACGAGAGGCCACCGGATTAGCGGCACGGTCGCTTTGATGTCGGGGCGATAAAAAGGGAGGGAAGTCAGGGGCAAGCTCTCTTTTTGTTCGGGTTCTTCTGGAGAGAGGGAGCGGGGGAGTCGCCGTGCTACCTGCTACTGGAACGTCCGCGAGACGAGTCGCAGAGCAGCCAGAGCCCAGTTCCCAGCCTTTCCGCGGCTTCCCTACGCCTCGAGATCGGATCGATAGGAGAGAGGCGAGACAAAGGGGAGTAATCCCTCAGGGAAGGGGAGTAGGGAGAGACCAGGCAAATTTGAGTCCTGGACCCGCCGGGAGATAGGCTTAGACCTGGCCTGCCGGCCCACACCGACACGGGTAGATTAACTTCAAATAATCGGAGAATAAATCGCCCGTAGACGTTGAACCTTGTGCCGTGTCGTCTCTGCGAGTGCGGAGAGGATGGCTGCACGGTGTTGTGAGCCTGCTCGCTGTGGTTTCCTGTGTTTTCGCACGAGCGTGTGTTCTACCCGCGTGGGTGCGCTCGCCGCTGCGCGGCTCGTGGTTAGCGTGTGCGAGAGGGGCACAGCGGCGTGTTCGCGAGGTGGTTCGCACAGCCTTTCAAATCATGCCTCGAGGGACCGCAGCGAGGGGAGGGAGACAGTCGGAGAGCAGTGGGTCGCAGATGAGCGGGGAGGCGGGGGGCAGCCTCCCCAACAACCTCCTGCCAGCGGGCGTTCGACACTCCACGTGGCCTCAAGGTGTGCACGGCCTGGCACAAGCGTCGTGGTGACGTCACCGCCACTTAGTGGCGAATGGCGGTTGTTGTTGTTGTAGCTATGTGTGTGTGTGTCTGTGTGAGTTTATGTGTGTGTCTGTGGGTCTATGTATGTGTCTGTGTGTTTGTGTCAGTGTTTGTGTTTGTGTGTGTCTGTGTTTGTGTGTGTTTGTGTGTCTGTGTGTGTCTGTGTGAGTGTATGTGTGTCTGTGGGTCTATGTATGTGTCTGTGGGTCTATGTATGTGTCTGTGGGTCTATGTATGTGTCTGTGTTTGTGTCTGTGTCTGTGTGTTTGTGTGTGTCTGTGTGTGTTTCTGTGTGTGTGTCTCTGTGTATGTGTGTGTCTAGGTGATTGTGTTTACCTGCATTGTACTTTGCACTCCCATCGTGTGGGTACTGTGTTGTTTTTGTTCCTGTAACGTTCTGACGACCCCGTGTGGCCTCGACTGGACATCTGTGATTAAATAGCTTTATAGCTCATCGGGATTCCTCCTGAAGTATATTCTGAATGAAATAGGCACGGTTATCTGAGACGTTGCACCAACCTACGGTCCACCACATTGTCCAAGTGCATGAAACTCACACACTCGCCCACTGACCCACTCACACACCCACTCACTCGCCCACTCACCCACTCACACACTCATTCACTCACCAACTCACTCACACAACCACTCACCAACTCACCCACCCATTCACACTCACACACTCAACAACAACCGCTAGTCGCTACTAATTAGCGGTGACATCACCATGGCGCTGTGCCAGTGAACAAGTACATTGAGGCCACATGAAGTGTCGAACGCCCGCTGGCAGGAGTTCATGGGGCAGACCCAGGTGCCACGGGTCGACTGAGATGACTGGCTGATGCACCACCTGTGCCCTCCGATGTTGTTGGACGGCGACTGCCTCCAACTGCCCAGTAGCGTTTGTCACGAACCTCCTCCATAGAGGTCGATGTTGACACCGCTGGTACCAATCATCGGTAAGTCCACTCAGCTCCACATCCTCTTGTACCACATCACTCCATCTCTTCTCTAGCCAGTGCCGTGCCCGTTCAGCCCCCTCCATCCGGCCGAACAAAAGCTGTTTAGGCATGTGGTGGCTGGGCATGCGGGCTACATGATCCAGCCAATGCATCCTTGCCTGCCGGAGGAGCTCATCGATGGGACTTTTTCCAGCTCTTTGAAGGATTTGTGAGCTGCTCAAACAATCCAGCCTGGTTAAACTCAGGATGGATTGTAGGCAGGCTAGCCTAAATGTTTATAACCGGCAAAGATGTTCCATTAGGGGGGTCCACTTTTAGAGAAGGGAGGAAATGACCGTGGCCGAGACGACCTGAAACTTAGTTGCGGAGCAACAGACCAGGTAGCTTCCACACAGCGTTACGCAACCGATGAAAATAATGCCGCTCGACTGATTCGGAGCGAGACCTCTGCTGTCAAACTGGAGCTGGTCATGAGCACACTGCACGGGTATAGGAAACGCTCCACTCTCTCAACGACTGCCCCATCACCAATTGAGAGTTGTTGGGGTAGAGTGCCTGATGGTACAAAATGCCCAGGCAGGTGCTTAGTTTTGGTGGGGCTGATGGTAAGGCCCCACCTCATAGTGGCACGCTCCAGTCTCAGCAGCAGTACCTCCAACTCCTGCTCTGAGTGAGCTGCAATTACCAAATCATCGGCAAACATAACGTGGTTGAGCAATAGGGAGCCATCCCTTGACCGCACCCGGGCATCGATCAGCCTCCCATTATATCTGTACCAGAAGAAAATTCCTCCGGTAAAGCCATCGAAGGCTTCGCGAACTACATGGTCAAAATAGATATTAAATAATGTGGGAGCCAGAGGACATCCCTGTCACACCCCAAGGTGTACAGGGAATGGCTCTGACTCCCGGCCACGTAGTTTTACCCGGGCCCGCTCACCATCATGAAGGTCCTTAATGATCATGAGCAGAGGGTCAGGGACTCCGAAAGCACAAAGAACAACCCAGAGCCCAGGCCTACTGATGGTATCATAGGCCTTGACCAGGTCAATAAAGCAGAGATGTAGGTCTTGCTGGAATTCCCTACACCTCTGTTGTAGCAGACGGACAGAAAATATGGCATCTGTGCAGGACCGTCCTTTCCTGAAACCGCATTAGGGCTCCGCAATCCTCTCCTCAGCGTGCCTGGCAAGGCGATGTTGAATAATCCTTCCCAGGACCTTTCCCGGCACACTGAGGAATGAGATGCCCCTGTAGTTGTTACAGTCTGTGCGGACCCCGTTCTTAAAGAGGGGGATTACTAGGGCATCCTTCCAACCCTGCGGAACCCATCCAGGGGTGCAGATTTATAATGATGTCATGTAAAGCAGTCTTTGTACAAACGCCACCCTCCCTCAGCATTTCGCTAAAGATATCTTCTCTGCCCGGTGCTTTTCCTGGTCTCAGACTCAACTGATGGCACCTCAGCCAGCCACTCACAGGTGCTGACTTCCTCCTCCAATATTTGAGGTACCGTAGCCTCAGCAGGGTCATCCCCAATTTGCCCCATGATGTATTCCAGACTGAGCAATTTTCCCTCCCCCAAGACTTCACAAAAATGCTCAGCAAATCTGCAAAGCTGTTCCTGGGGGTTGGAAATTGGATCACCGTTCTTTCCCCTAATGATGGTGATAGGCGTGGCGCTGCAAGTTACTTTTTTGAAGAAATTAAAGAGTGATTTGTGATCATGGGCCATTAAGGCAAATTCCATCTCCTCAATAACCCGTGACCACCACCCATCCTTGCAGCGCCTCATGGCTCGCCGAACCTCCAAGCGAAGGCTGCGGTAAGCCTCCTCATTCTCTGACGTGGGATGCTGGGACTTCACACCTGGTAAAATAAACATTGTTTAGTTTTAGGCTATAGCCTAATTACATAGAGACCCATAGACTCATCACACATATACCCATAGACTAATCACACAGAGATCCATAGACTCAGCACACGGAGACCCATAGACTCAGCACACTGAGACCCATAGACTCAGCACACAGAGACGCATAGACTCAGCACACAGAGACCCATAGACTAATCACACAGAGACCCATAGACTAATCACACAGAGATCCATAGACTCAGCACACAGAGACCCATAGACCAATCACACAGAGATCCATAGACTCACCACACAGAGACCCATAGGCTCATCACACAGAGATCCATAGACTCACCACACAAGAGACCCATAGACTCATCACACAGATACCCATAGACTCAGCACACAGAGACCCATAGACTCATCACACAGAGACCCATAGACTTATCACACAGAGACCCATAGACTAATCACACAGAGATCCATAGACTCACCACACAGGGACCCATAGGCTCATCACACAGAGATCCATAGACTCACCACACAAGAGACCCATAGACTCATCACACAGATACCCATAGACTCAGCACACAGAGACCCATAGACTCATCACACAGAGACCCATAGACTTATCACACAGAGACCCATAGACTAATCACACAGAGACCCAAATATTCACCACACAGAGACCTATAGCCTCATCACACAGAGACCCACAGACTCACCACATAGAGACCCACAGAATCACCAAACAGAGACCCACAGACTCACCACACAGAGACCCAGGTGAGTTTAATCGTTAAGTTAGAACCGCGCCAACAGACATTCCCTTTATTCGTTTACTTCCTCAGGGATTCCTTCAGCAGGTCGGTGAACGAGTGGAGGAGGTCGTTCCTGTCGCGGGCGACCCTCAGCGCCTCCCGCTGTATGCTCATCAACTCCCTCATCGCCTCGTCCTGCGACCTCGCAAACTCCCGGAACCACCGCGGCGGGGGTCCATTATCTTCCGGCTCCCCCGCGCCTCCTCCACCACCTCCTCCACCTCCTCTCTTCCGTTTCCTCCGACGGTCAAACGACGATGGTGACGCCGCCGCTACATTGTTGTCAGGATGTGGAGGAAGAGGAGGAGGCGGAGGAAGAGGAGGAGGCGACGACGTCCCAGCGACATTGGGCGCAGAGCTCCCGGGAGGCACGGCGGCGGCGTCGTCGTCTGAGAGAAGTAAAGAAAGCACGTATACATCCCCGTCTGAAGTTTGCCAATGAACATCTGAATGATTCAGAGGACAACTGGGTGAAAGTGCTGTGGTCAGATGAGACCAAAATGGAGCTCTTTGGCATCAACTCAAATCGCCGTGTTTGGAGGAGGAGGAATGCTGCCTATGACCCCAAGAACACCATCCCCACCGTCAAACATGGAGGTGGAAACATAATGCTTTGGGGGTGTTTTTCTGCTAAGGGGACAGGACAACTTCACCGCATCAAAGGGACGATGGACGGGGCCATGTACCGTCAAATCTTGGGTGAGAACCTCCTTCCCTCAGCCAGGGCATTGAAAATGGGTCGTGGATGGGTATTTCAGCATGACAATAACACAAAGCACACGGCCAAGGCAACAAAGGAGTGGCTCAAGAAGAAGCACTTTAAGGTCCTGGAGTGGCCTAGCCAGTCTCCAGACCTTAATCCCGTAGAAAATCTGTGGAGGGAGCTGAAGGTTCGAGTTGCCAAACGTCAGCCTCGAAACCTTAATGTATTGGAGATCTGCAAAGAGGAGTGGGACAAAATCCCTCCGGAGATGTGTGCAAACCTGGTGGCTAACTACAAGAAACGTCTGACCTCTGTGATTGCCAACAAGGGTTTTGCCACCAAGTACTAAGTCATGTTTTGCAGAGGGGTCAAATACTTATTTCCCTCATTAAAATGGAAATCAATTTCTAACATTTTTGACATGCGTTTTTCTGGATTTTGTTGTTGTTATTCTGTTCAAATAAACCTACCATTAAAATTATAGAATGATCATTTTTTTGTCAGTGGGCAAACGTACAAAATCAGTAGGGGATCTAATACTTTTTTCCCTCACTGTACATCTGTAGAACGTGAAGAACCAGTGGCATCTACATCTAAAGAACGTGAAGAACCAGTGGTGTCTCCATCTGCAGAAGGTGAAGAACCAGTGGCATCTACATCTGCAGAAGGCGAAAAACCAGTGGCATCTACATCTGCAGAAGGCGAAGAACCAGTGGCATCTACATCTGCAGAACGTGAAGAACCAGTGACATCTACATCTGCATAATGTGAAGTACCAGTGGCATCTACATCTACAGAACGTGAAGAACCAGTGGCATCTACATCAGCAAAACATGAAGAACCAGTGGTATCTACGTCTGCAGAAGGCTAAGAACCAGTAACATCTACATATGCAGAACGTGAAGAACCAGTGGCATCTACATCTACAGAACGTGAAGAACCAGTGGCATCTACATCTGCAGAACGTGAAGAACCAGTGGCATCTACATCTGCAGAACGTGAAGAACCAGTGGCATCTACATATGCAGAAGATGAAGAACCAGTGGCATCTACATCTGCAGAAGGTTAACAACCAGTGGCATCTACATCTACAGAACGTTAAGAACCAGTGGCATCTACATCTGGAGAAGGCGAAGAACCAGTGGGATCTACATCTGCAGAACGTGAAGAACCAGTGGCATCTACATCTGCAGAACGTGAAGAACCAGTTGCATCTACATCTGCAGAATGTGAAGAACCAGTGGCATCTACATCTGCAGAACGTGAAGAACCAGTGGCATCTACATCTGCAGAAGGTTAACAACCAGTGGCATCTACATCTACAGAATGTGAAGAACCAGTGGCATCTACATCTGCAGAATCTGAAGAACCAGTGGCATCTACATCTGCAGAATGTGAAGAACCAGTGGCATCAACATCTGCAGAATGTGAAGAACCAGTGGCATCTACATCTGCAGAATGTGAAGAACCAGTGGCATCTACATCTGCAGAACGTGAAGAACCAGTGGCATCTACATCTGCAGAACGTGAAGAACCAGTGGCATCTACATATGCAGAAGATGAAGAACCAGTGGCATCTACATCTGCAGAAGGTTAACAACCAGTGGCATCTACATCTACAGAACGTTAAGAACCAGTGGCATCTACATCTGGAGAAGGCGAAGAACCAGTGGGATCTACATCTGCAGAACGTGAAGAACCAGTGGCATCTACATCTGCAGAACGTGAAGAACCAGTTGCATCTACATCTGGAGAATGTGAAGAACCAGTGGCATCTACATCTGCAGAACGTGAAGAACCAGTGGCATCTACATCTGCAGAAGGTTAACAACCAGTGGCATCTACATCTACAGAATGTGAAGAACCAGTGGCATCTACATCTGCAGAATGTGAAGAACCAGTGGCATCTACATCTGCAGAATGTGAAGAACCAGTGGCATCTACATCTGCAGAATGTGAAGAACCAGTGGCATCTACATCTGCAGAACGTGAAGAGCCAGTGGCATCTACATCTAAAGAACATGAAGAACCAGTGGCATCTACATCTGTAGAACGTGAAGAACCAGTGCCATCAACATCTGTAGAACGTGAAGAACCAGTGGCATCTACATCTACAGAACATGAACAACCAGTGGCATCTACGTCTACAGAATGTGAAGAACCAGTGGCATCTACATCTGCAGGAAATTATACAACTTTTAAAGCTATTCCCCATGTTTAGTGTACACGCCGTACAACACGTTTGGAATGGACAGAAGTCAAGTTGGACTTACGAACGAATCGACGTACGAACAGATCTCCGGAACCTTCCACGTTCATAAGTAGAGGAGTCTCTGTAATGTAGTGTAGCAGTATATAATGCAGTGTAGTATATAATATCGTATATAGGAGTATATACCATAGTGTTGTAGTATATAATGTAGCGCTGTAGAATATTATGTATGGTACGACACGTTTGAAATCGACAGGAGTCAAGTTGGACCTCCGAACGAATCGATTTACGAACAGATCTCTGGAACCTAACTCGTTCGTATGTAAAGGAGTCCCTGTACAGGGGTGGTTCAAATGCCATGTGACCCCCCGCAACCCACCCCCTCCACCCCCACCCCCCCCCCATGTCACTCGGGTGCCCCAGCGACAAAAGACAAAATCTGTGGCGGGGAGAAGAAGAAGACAAAAAGAGAAAGAGAGAAAAAAATCGAGGCAAATGAATAAATCGAACAATGATAATAAAATTATAACAATAACAAATAAATCAACTAAGTCACCGACATCATTAGACCTCCTTTGCCAGTACCAAAATATAATAATAGGGCTTTTCCCCTTTTTTCTGGCAACAAAACTGAAACCTTTTTACAATCATTCATGTTACTGCATTAACCACAATACCTGCAGTCAAAATGCAAACAAAAAACATTACTATGATAATATATTTTTGTACTGGCAAAAGATGGCTAATGATGTAGATGCTCACCCCGAGCCCTCATTACTTTGATAGTGCATTGTCTTTGAGCTGTGCAACGCCTATTGGCGTCATCTGGTCGAGCACCAATTGGGTCGAGGCTCAAAAGAAAGCCGTCCCTTGGTGTGGACCAATCAGTTTCAAGGACAATGCATCATATATTCAATTTCGATTTAAAGCTTTCGTGACTGCAAGGATTCGTCTTCTTTGGTTCTTTCGGTAAAGTCACGTAGAATGAGAATACAATAATAAATTGATAAAATAAAATAACACAATAATATTCTCATGACGTTTCGGCCACAACACAAGCGGCCTTCATCAGGTCAAGGCGCTTTGTTTCTTCTCACACAGCTTAAAGGTCGCGATCTGAGCGTGGCTTTTTCACTCCAGCGCTGTCCTCCAGACAGTCTCGTCCCTTCACCTGATGAAGGCCGCTTGTGTTGTGGCCGAAACGTCGTGAGAATATTATTGCGTTATTTTATTTTATCAATTTATTATTTTATTCTCATTCTACGTGACTTTACCGAAAGAACCAAAGAAGATGCATGATAAATTATCATAGTGTGTTATTTCTGTTTTCATTTTGATTGCAGGTATTGTGGTTAATGCAGACATGAATCCTCATAAAAAGGTTTCAGTTTTGTTGCCAGAAAAAATGGGAAAAACCCTATTATTACATTTTGGTATTGGCAAAGGAGGTCTAATGATGTAGATGCTCACCCCGAGCCCTCATTACTTTGATAGTGCATTGTCTTTGAGCTGTACGCCTTCTGGTGTCATCTGGTCGAGCACCAATTGGGTCGAGGCTCAAAAGAAAGCCGTCCCTTGGTGTGGACCAATCAGTTTCAAGGACAATGCATCATATAATATCATAGTGTGTTTTTTGTTTGCATTTTGACTGCAGGTATTGTGGATAATGCAGTAACACGAATCCTTGTAAAAAACGATTTCAGTTTTGTTGCCAGAAAAAAAGGGCAAAACCCATATCATTATAAGTCACCGACCTCTGCGTGCTTTGGGCGGTGGCGCCGAGGTCACTGCCGCCGCCGCCGCCGCCGTCCCACCACCGCGGTGGGGCGCTGCGCCCACGAGGTCCCGCACGAGGTCAAAGAACTCCCAGGAGGAGCGGCCGCGTGCCGTCGCCTTGCCCACGTTGTCCCGGATCGTCTTGTACCTGGACCATGGGGTGGGTCGGGGCGCAGCGGGGGGAATGTTGTCCGCGCGGTGCCTTACTGACGGCAGCGTTGCTGGTTCAGGGCGGCAAACGTGAACCGCGTGACGCGACGCTGCGCTCGCGATCGCGGAGAAAGAAGAGAGAGAGGATGGTGCAGTGCTGAGTCTATGGTGCAGTGTTGAGTCTGTGGTGCAGTGTTGAGTCTATGGTGCAGTGTTGAGTCTATGGTGCAGTGCTGAGTCTATGGTGCAGTGTTGAGTCTATGGTGCAGTGCTGAGTCTATGGTGCAGTGTTGAGTCTGTGGTGCAGTGTTGAGTCTATGGTGCAGTGCTGAGTCTATGGTACAGTGTTGAGTCTATGGTGCAGTGTTGAGTCTATGGTGCAGTGTTGAGTATATGGTGCAGTGTTGAGTCTATGGTGCAGTGTTGAGTCTATGGTGCAGTGCTGAGTCTATGGTGCAGTGTTGAGTCTATGGTGCAGTGCTGAGTCTATGGTGCAGTGTTGAGTCTGTGGTGCAGTGTTGAGTCAATGGGGCAGTGTTGAATCTATGGTGCAGTGTTGAATCTATGAGTAGTGTTGAGTCTATGGTGCAGTGTTGAGTCTATGGTGCAGTGCTGAGTCTATGGTGCAGTGTTGAGTCTATGGTGCAGTGTTGAGTCTATGGTGCAGTGCTGAGTCTATGGTGCAGTGTTGAGTCTATGGTGCAGTGTTGAGTCTATGGTGCAGTGTTGAGTCCATGGGGCAGTGTTGAGTCTATGGTGCAGAGTTGAGTCTATTGTGCAATGTTGAGTCTATGGTGCAGTGTTGAGTCTATTGGGCAATGTTGAGTCTATGGGTAGTGCTGAGTCTATGGTGCAGTGTTGAGTCTATGGTGCAGTGTTGAGTCTGTGGTGCAGTGCTGAGTCTGTGGTGCAGTGCTGAGTCTACGGTGCAGTGTTGAGTCTACGGTGCAGTGTTGAATCTATGAGTAGTGTTGAGTCTATGGTGCAGTGTTGAGTCTATGGAGCAGTGCTGAGTCTGTGGTGCAGTGTTGAGTCTATGGTGCAGTGTTGAATCTATGGTGCAGTGTTGAATCTATGAGTAGTGTTGAGTCTATGGTGCAGTGTTGAGTCTATGGTGCAGTGCTGAGTCTATGTTGCAGTGTTGAGTATATTGTGCAGTGTTGAGTCTATGGTGCAGTGCTGAGTCTATGGTGCAGTGCTGAGTCTATGGTGCAGTGTTGAGTCTATGGTGCAGTGTTGAGTCTATGGTGCAGTGCTGAGTCTATGGTGCAGTGTTGAGTCTATGGTGAGGTGCTGAGTCTGTGGGCAGTGTTGAGTCTATGGTGCAGTGTTGAGTCTATGGTGCAGTGTTGAGTCCATGGGGCAGTGTTGAGTCTATGGTGCAGAGTTGAATCTATGGTGCAGTGCCGAGTCTATGGTGCAGTGTTGAGTCTATTGCGCAATGTTGAGTCTATGGTGCAGTGTTGAGTCTATTGGGCAATGTTGAGTCTATGGGCAGTGCTGAGTCTATGGTGCAGTGTTGAGTCTATGGTGCAGTGTTGAGTCTGTGGTGCAGTGCTGAGTCTGTGGTGCAGTGCTGAGTCTACGGTGCAGTGTTGAGTCTACGGTGCAGTGTTGAATCTATGAGTAGTGTTGAGTCTATGGTGCAGTGTTGAGTCTATGGAGCAGTGCTGAGTCTATGGTGCAGTGTTGAGTCTGTGGTGCAGTGTTGAGTCTATGGTGCAGTGCTGAGTCTATGGTGCAGTGTTGAGTCTATGGTGCAGCCCTGAGTCTATGGTGCAGTGTTGAGTCTGTGGTGCAGTGTTGAGTCTATGGTGCAGTGTTGAATCTATGGTGCAGTGTTGAATCTATGAGTAGTGTTGAGTCTATGGTACAGTGTTGAGTCTATGGTGCAGTGCTGAGTCTATGGTGCAGTGTTGAGTCTATGGTGCAGTGTTGAGTCTATGGTGCAGTGCTGAGTCTATGGTGCAGTGTTGAGTCTATGGTGCAGTGTTGAGTCTATGGTGCAGTGTTGAGTCCATGGGGCAGTGTTGAGTCTATGGTGCAGAGTTGAATCTATGGTGCAGTGCCGAGTCTATGGTGCAGTGTTGAGTCTATTGTGCAATGTTGAGTCTATGGTGCAGTGTTCAGTCTATTGGGCAATGTTGAGTCTATGGGCAGTGCTGAGTCTATGGTGCAGTGTTGAGTCTATGGTGCAGTGTTGAGTCTGTGGTGCAGTGCTGAGTCTGTGGTGCAGTGCTGAGTCTACGGTGCAGTGTTGAGTCTACGGTGCAGTGTTGAATCTATGAGTAGTGTTGAGTCTATGGTGCAGTGTTGAGTCTATGGAGCAGTGCTGAGTCTATGGTGCAGTGTTGAGTCTGTGGTGCAGTGTTGAGTCTATGGTGCAGTGCTGAGTCTATGTTGCAGTGTTGAGTCTATGGTGCAGCCCTGAGTCTATGGTGCAGTGTTGAGTCTGTGGTGCAGTGTTGAGTCTATGGTGCAGTGTTGAATCTATGGTGCAGTGTTGAATCTATGAGTAGTGTTGAGTCTATGGTGCAGTGTTGAGTCTATGGTGCAGTGCTGAGTCTATGTTGCAGTGTTGAGTATATTGTGCAGTGTTGAGTCTATGGTGCAGTGCTGAGTCTATGGTGCAGTGCTGAGTCTATGGTGCAGTGTTGAGTCTATGGTGCAGTGTTGAGTCTATGGTGCAGTGCTGAGTCTATGGTGCAGTGTTGAGTCTATGGTGAGGTGCTGAGTCTGTGGGCAGTGTTGAGTCTATGGTGCAGTGTTGAGTCTATGGTGCAGTGTTGAGTCCATGGGGCAGTGTTGAGTCTATGGTGCAGAGTTGAATCTATGGTGCAGTGCCGAGTCTATGGTGCAGTGTTGAGTCTATTGCGCAATGTTGAGTCTATGGTGCAGTGTTGAGTCTATTGGGCAATGTTGAGTCTATGGGCAGTGCTGAGTCTATGGTGCAGTGTTGAGTCTATGGTGCAGTGTTGAGTCTGTGGTGCAGTGCTGAGTCTGTGGTGCAGTGCTGAGTCTACGGTGCAGTGGTGAGTCTACGGTGCAGTGTTGAATCTATGAGTAGTGTTGAGTCTATGGTGCAGTGTTGAGTCTATGGAGCAGTGCTGAGTCTATGGTGCAGTGTTGAGTCTGTGGTGCAGTGTTGAGTCTATGGTGCAGTGCTGAGTCTATGGTGCAGTGTTGAGTCTATGGTGCAGCCCTGAGTCTATGGTGCAGTGTTGAGTCTGTGGTGCAGTGTTGAGTCTATGGTGCAGTGTTGAATCTATGGTGCAGTGTTGAATCTATGAGTAGTGTTGAGTCTATGGTGCAGTGTTGAGTCTATGGTGCAGTGCTGAGTCTATGTTGCAGTGTTGAGTATATTGTGCAGTGTTGAGTCTATGGAGCAGTGCTGAGTCTATGGTGCAGTGCTGAGTCTATGGTGCAGTGTTGAGTCTATGGTGCAGTGTTGAGTCTATGGTGCAGTGCTGAGTCTATGGTGCAGTGTTGAGTCTATGGTGAGGTGCTGAGTCTGTGGGCAGTGTTGAGTCTATGGTGCAGTGTTGAGTCTATGGTGCAGTGTTGAGTCCATGGGGCAGTGTTGAGTCTATGGTGCAGAGTTGAATCTATGGTGCAGTGCCGAGTCTATGGTGCAGTGTTGAGTCTATTGCGCAATGTTGAGTCTATGGTGCAGTGTTGAGTCTATTGGGCAATGTTGAGTCTATGGGCAGTGCTGAGTCTATGGTGCAGTGTTGAGTCTATGGTGCAGTGTTGAGTCTGTGGTGCAGTGCTGAGTCTGTGGTGCAGTGCTGAGTCTACGGTGCAGTGTTGAGTCTACGGTGCAGTGTTGAGTCTATGGTGCAGTGTTGAGTCTGTGGTGCAGTGTTGAGTCTATGGTGCAGTGTTGAATCTATGGTGCAGTGTTGAATCTATGAGTAGTGTTGAGTCTATGGTGCAGTGTTGAGTCTATGGAGCAGTGCTGAGTCTATGGTGCAGTGTTGAGTCTATGGTGCAGTGTTGAGTCTATGGTGCAGTGCTGAGTCTATGGTGCAGTGTTGAGTCTATGGTGCAGTGCTGAGTCTATGGGCAGTGTTGAGTCTATGGTGCAGTGTTGAGTCTATGGTGCAGTGTTGAGTCCATGGGGCAGTGTTGAGTCTATGGTGCAGAGTTGAATCTATGGTGCAGTGCCGAGTCTATTGTGCAGTGTTGAGTCTATTGTGCAATGTTGAGTCTATGGTGCAGTGCTGAGTCTATGGTACAGTGTTGAGTCTATGGGGCAGTGTTGAGTCTATGGTGCAGTGTTGAGTCTATGGTGTAGTGTTGAGTCTATGGTGCAGTGTTGAGTCTATGGGCAGTGTTGAGTCTATGGTGCTGTGCTGAGTCTATTGTGCAATGTTGAGTCTATGGGCAGTGCTGAGTCTATCGTGCAGTGTTGAGTCTATGGTGCAGTGTTGAGTCTATTGTGCAATGTTGAGTCTATGGTGCAGTGCTGAGTCTATGGTACAGTGTTGAGTCTATGGGGCAGTGTTGAGTCTATGGTGCAGTGTTGAGTCTATGGTGTAGTGTTGAGTCTATGGTGCAGTGTTGAGTCTATGGGCAGTGTTGAGTCTATGGTGCTGTGCTGAGTCTATTGTGCAATGTTGAGTCTATGGGCAGTGCTGAGTCTATCGTGCAGTGTTGAGTCTATGGTGCAGTGTTGAGTCTGTGGTGCAGTGCTGAGTCTGTGGTGCAGTGCTGAGTCTACGGTGCAGTGTTGAGTCTACGGTGCAGTGTTGAGTCTATGGTGCAGTGTTCATTCTATCGTGCAGTGTTGAGTCTATGGTGCAGTGTTGAGTCTATGGTGCAGTGTCGAGTCTATGGTGCAGTGCTGAGTCTATGGTGCAGTGTTGAGTCTATGGTGCAGTGCTGAGTCTATGGTGCAGTGTTGAGTCTGTGGTGCAGTGTTGAGTCTATGGTGCAGTGCTGAGTCTATGGTACAGTGTTGAGTCTATGGTGCAGTGTTGAGTCTATGGTGCAGTGTTGAGTATATGGTGCAGTGTTGAGTCTATGGTGCAGTGTTGAGTCTATGGTGCAGTGCTGAGTCTATGGTGCAGTGTTGAGTCTATGGTGCAGTGCTGAGTCTATGGTGCAGTGTTGAGTCTGTGGTGCAGTGTTGAGTCAATGGGGCAGTGTTGAATCTATGGTGCAGTGTTGAATCTATGAGTAGTGTTGAGTCTATGGTGCAGTGTTGAGTCTATGGTGCAGTGCTGAGTCTATGGTGCAGTGTTGAGTCTATGGTGCAGTGTTGAGTCTATGGTGCAGTGCTGAGTCTATGGTGCAGTGTTGAGTCTATGGTGAGGTGCTGAGTCTGTGGGCAGTGTTGAGTCTATGGTGCAGTGTTGAGTCTATGGTGCAGTGTTGAGTCCATGGGGCAGTGTTGAGTCTATGGTGCAGAGTTGAATCTATTGTGCAGTGCCGAGTCTATGGTGCAGTGTTGAGTCTATTGTGCAATGTTGAGTCTATGGTGCAGTGTTGAGTCTATTGGGCAATGTTGAGTCTATGGGCAGTGCTGAGTCTATGGTGCAGTGTTGAGTCTATGGTGCAGTGTTGAGTCTGTGGTGCAGTGCTGAGTCTGTGGTGCAGTGCTGAGTCTACGGTGCAGTGTTGAGTCTACGGTGCAGTGTTGAGTCTATGGTGCAGTGTTCAGTCTATCGTGCAGTGTTGAGTCTATGGTGCAGTGTTGAATCTATGGTGCAGTGTTGAATCTATGAGTAGTGTTGAGTCTATGGTGCAGTGTTGAGTCTATGGAGCAGTGCTGAGTCTATGGTGCAGTGTTGAGTCTGTGGTGCAGTGTTGAGTCTATGGTGCAGTGCTGAGTCTATGGTGCAGTGTTGAGTCTATGGTGCAGCCCTGAGTCTATGGTGCAGTGTTGAGTCTGTGGTGCAGTGTTGAGTCTATGGTGCAGTGTTGAATCTATGGTGCAGTGTTGAATCTATGAGTAGTGTTGAGTCTATGGTGCAGTGTTGAGTCTATGGTGCAGTGCTGAGTCTATGTTGCAGTGTTGAGTATATTGTGCAGTGTTGAGTCTATGGTGCAGTGCTGAGTCTATGGTGCAGTGCTGAGTCTATGGTGCAGTGTTGAGTCTATGGTGCAGTGTTGAGTCTATGGTGCAGTGCTGAGTCTATGGTGTAGTGTTGAGTCTATGGTGAGGTGCTGAGTCTGTGGGCAGTGTTGAGTCTATGGTGCAGTGTTGAGTCTATCGTGCAGTGTTGAGTCTATGGTGCAGTGTTGAGTCTGTGGTGCAGTGCTGAGTCTGTGGTGCAGTGCTGAGTCTACGGTGCAGTGTTGAGTCTACGGTGCAGTGTTGAGTCTATGGTGCAGTGTTCATTCTATCATGCAGTGTTGAGTCTATGGTGCAGTGTTGAGTCTATGGTGCAGTGTCGAGTCTATGGTGCAGTGCTGAGCCTATGGTGCAGTGTTGAGTCTATGGTGCAGTGCTGAGTCTATGGTGCAGTGTTGAGTCTGTGGTGCAGTGTTGAGTCTATGGTGCAGTGCTGAGTCTATGGTACAGTGTTGAGTCTATGGTGCAGTGTTGAGTCTATGGTGCAGTGTTGAGTATATGGTGCAGTGTTGAGTCTATGGTGCAGTGTTGAGTCTATGGTGCAGTGCTGAGTCTATGGTGCAGTGTTGAGTCTATGGTGCAGTGCTGAGTCTATGGTGCAGTGTTGAGTCTGTGGTGCAGTGTTGAGTCAATGGGGCAGTGTTGAATCTATGGTGCAGTGTTGAATCTATGAGTAGTGTTGAGTCTATGGTGCAGTGTTGAGTCTATGGTGCAGTGCTGAGTCTATGGTGCAGTGTTGAGTCTATGGTGCAGTGTTGAGTCTGTGGTGCAGTGCTGAGTCTGTGGTGCAGTGCTGAGTCTACGGTGCAGTGTTGAGTCTACGGTGCAGTGTTGAATCTATGAGTAGTGTTGAGTCTATGGTGTAGTGTTGAGTCTATGGAGCAGTGCTGAGTCTATGGTGCAGTGTTGAGTCTGTGGTGCAGTGTTGAGTCTATGGTGCAGTGCTGAGTCTATGGTGCAGTGTTGAGTCTATGGTGCAGCCCTGAGTCTATGGTGCAGTGTTGAGTCTGTGGTGCAGTGTTGAGTCTATGGTGCAGTGTTGAATCTATGGTGCAGTGTTGAATCTATGAGTAGTGTTGAGTCTATGGTACAGTGTTGAGTCTATGGTGCAGTGCTGAGTCTATGGTGCAGTGTTGAGTCTATGGTGCAGTGTTGAGTCTATGGTGCAGTGCTGAGTCTATGGTGCAGTGTTGAGTCTATGGTGCAGTGTTGAGTCTATGGTGCAGTGTTGAGTCCATGGGGCAGTGTTGAGTCTATGGTGCAGAGTTGAATCTATGGTGTAGTGCCGAGTCTATGGTGCAGTGTTGAGTCTATTGTGCAATGTTGAGTCTATGGTGCAGTGTTGAGTCTATTGGGCAATGTTGAGTCTATGGGCAGTGCTGAGTCTATGGTGCAGTGTTGAGTCTATGGTGCAGTGTTGAGTCTGTGGTGCAGTGCTCAGTCTGTGGTGCAGTGCTGAGTCTACGGTGCAGTGTTGAGTCTACGGTGCAGTGTTGAATCTATGAGTAGTGTTGAGTCTATGGTGCAGTGTTGAGTCTATGGAGCAGTGCTGAGTCTATGGTGCAGTGTTGAGTCTGTGGTGCAGTGTTGAGTCTATGGTGCAGTGCTGAGTCTATGTTGCAGTGTTGAGTCTATGGTGCAGCCCTGAGTCTATGGTGCAGTGTTGAGTCTGTGGTGCAGTGTTGAGTCTATGGTGCAGTGTTGAATCTATGGTGCAGTGTTGAATCTATGAGTAGTGTTGAGTCTATGGTGCAGTGTTGAGTCTATGGTGCAGTGCTGAGTCTATGTTGCAGTGTTGAGTATATTGTGCAGTGTTGAGTCTATGGTGCAGTGCTGAGTCTATGGTGCAGTGCTGAGTCTATGGTGCAGTGTTGAGTCTATGGTGCAGTGTTGAGTCTATGGTGCAGTGCTGAGTCTATGGTGCAGTGTTGAGTCTATGGTGAGGTGCTGAGTCTGTGGGCAGTGTTGAGTCTATGGTGCAGTGTTGAGTCTATGGTGCAGTGCTGAGTCTATGTTGCAGTGTTGAGTCTATGGTGCAGCCCTGAGTCTATGGTGCAGTGTTGAGTCTGTGGTGCAGTGTTGAGTCTATGGTGCAGTGTTGAATCTATGGTGCAGTGTTGAATCTATGAGTAGTGTTGAGTCTATGGTGCAGTGTTGAGTCTATGGTGCAGTGCTGAGTCTATGTTGCAGTGTTGAGTATATTGTGCAGTGTTGAGTCTATGGTGCAGTGCTGAGTCTATGGTGCAGTGCTGAGTCTATGGTGCAGTGTTGAGTCTATGGTGCAGTGTTGAGTCTATGGTGCAGTGCTGAGTCTATGGTGCAGTGTTGAGTCTATGGTGAGGTGCTGAGTCTGTGGGCAGTGTTGAGTCTATGGTGAAGTGTTGAGTCTATGGTGCAGTGTTGAGTCCATGGGGCAGTGTTGAGTCTATGGTGCAGAGTTGAATCTATGGTGCAGTGCCGAGTCTATGGTGCAGTGTTGAGTCTATTGCGCAATGTTGAGTCTATGGTGCAGTGTTGAGTCTATTGGGCAATGTTGAGTCTATGGGCAGTGCTGAGTCTATGGTGCAGTGTTGAGTCTATGGTGCAGTGTTGAGTCTGTGGTGCAGTGCTGAGTCTGTGGTGCAGTGCTGAGTCTACGGTGCAGTGTTGAGTCTACGGTGCAGTGTTGAATCTATGAGTAGTGTTGAGTCTATGGTGCAGTGTTGAGTCTATGGAGCAGTGCTGAGTCTATGGTGCAGTGTTGAGTCTGTGGTGCAGTGTTGAGTCTGTGGTGCAGTGCTGAGTCTACGGTGCAGTGTTGAGTCTACGGTGCAGTGTTGAATCTATGAGTAGTGTTGAGTCTATGGTGCAGTGTTGAGTCTATGGAGCAGTGCTGAGTCTATGGTGCAGTGTTGAGTCTGTGGTGCAGTGTTGAGTCTATGGTGCAGTGCTGAGTCTATGGTGCAGTGTTGAGTCTATGGTGCAGCCCTGAGTCTATGGTGCAGTGTTGAGTCTGTGGTGCAGTGTTGAGTCTATGGTGCAGTGTTGAATCTATGGTGCAGTGTTGAATCTATGAGTAGTGTTGAGTCTATGGTGCAGTGTTGAGTCTATGGTGCAGTGCTGAGTCTATGTTGCAGTGTTGAGTATATTGTGCAGTGTTGAGTCTATGGAGCAGTGCTGAGTCTATGGTGCAGTGCTGAGTCTATGGTGCAGTGTTGAGTCTATGGTGCAGTGTTGAGTCTATGGTGCAGTGCTGAGTCTATGGTGCAGTGTTGAGTCTATGGTGAGGTGCTGAGTCTGTGGGCAGTGTTGAGTCTATGGTGCAGTGTTGAGTCTATGGTGCAGTGTTGAGTCCATGGGGCAGTGTTGAGTCTATGGTGCAGAGTTGAATCTATGGTGCAGTGCCGAGTCTATGGTGCAGTGTTGAGTCTATTGCGCAATGTTGAGTCTATGGTGCAGTGTTGAGTCTATTGGGCAATGTTGAGTCTATGGGCAGTGCTGAGTCTATGGTGCAGTGTTGAGTCTATGGTGCAGTGTTGAGTCTGTGGTGCAGTGCTGAGTCTGTGGTGCAGTGCTGAGTCTACGGTGCAGTGTTGAGTCTACGGTGCAGTGTTGAGTCTATGGTGCAGTGTTCAGTCTATCGTGCAGTGTTGAGTCTATGGTGCAGTGTTGAGTCTGTGGTGCAGTGTTGAGTCTATGGTGCAGTGTTGAATCTATGGTGCAGTGTTGAATCTATGAGTAGTGTTGAGTCTATGGTGCAGTGTTGAGTCTATGGAGCAGTGCTGAGTCTATGGTGCAGTGTTGAGTCTATGGTGCAGTGTTGAGTCTATGGTGCAGTGCTGAGTCTATGGTGCAGTGTTGAGTCTATGGTGCAGTGCTGAGTCTATGGGCAGTGTTGAGTCTATGGTGCAGTGTTGAGTCTATGGTGCAGTGTTGAGTCCATGGGGCAGTGTTGAGTCTATGGTGCAGAGTTGAATCTATGGTGCAGTGCCGAGTCTATTGTGCAGTGTTGAGTCTATTGTGCAATGTTGAGTCTATGGTGCAGTGCTGAGTCTATGGTACAGTGTTGAGTCTATGGGGCAGTGTTGAGTCTATGGTGCAGTGTTGAGTCTATGGTGTAGTGTTGAGTCTATGGTGCAGTGTTGAGTCTATGGGCAGTGTTGAGTCTATGGTGCTGTGCTGAGTCTATTGTGCAATGTTGAGTCTATGGGCAGTGCTGAGTCTATCGTGCAGTGTTGAGTCTATGGTGCAGTGTTGAGTCTGTGGTGCAGTGCTGAGTCTGTGGTGCAGTGCTGAGTCTACGGTGCAGTGTTGAGTCTACGGTGCAGTGTTGAGTCTATGGTGCAGTGTTCATTCTATCGTGCAGTGTTGAGTCTATGGTGCAGTGTTGAGTCTATGGTGCAGTGTCGAGTCTATGGTGCAGTGCTGAGTCTATGGTGCAGTGTTGAGTCTATGGTGCAGTGCTGAGTCTATGGTGCAGTGTTGAGTCTGTGGTGCAGTGTTGAGTCTATGGTGCAGTGCTGAGTCTATGGTACAGTGTTGAGTCTATGGTGCAGTGTTGAGTCTATGGTGCAGTGTTGAGTATATGGTGCAGTGTTGAGTCTATGGTGCAGTGTTGAGTCTATGGTGCAGTGCTGAGTCTATGGTGCAGTGTTGAGTCTATGGTGCAGTGCTGAGTCTATGGTGCAGTGTTGAGTCTGTGGTGCAGTGTTGAGTCAATGGGGCAGTGTTGAATCTATGGTGCAGTGTTGAATCTATGAGTAGTGTTGAGTCTATGGTGCAGTGTTGAGTCTATGGTGCAGTGCTGAGTCTATGGTGCAGTGTTGAGTCTATGGTGCAGTGTTGAGTCTATGGTGCAGTGCTGAGTCTATGGTGCAGTGTTGAGTCTATGGTGAGGTGCTGAGTCTGTGGGCAGTGTTGAGTCTATGGTGCAGTGTTGAGTCTATGGTGCAGTGTTGAGTCCATGGGGCAGTGTTGAGTCTATGGTGCAGAGTTGAATCTATGGTGCAGTGCCGAGTCTATGGTGCAGTGTTGAGTCTATTGTGCAATGTTGAGTCTATGGTGCAGTGTTGAGTCTATTGGGCAATGTTGAGTCTATGGGCAGTGCTGAGTCTATGGTGCAGTGTTGAGTCTATGGTGCAGTGTTGAGTCTGTGGTGCAGTGCTGAGTCTGTGGTGCAGTGCTGAGTCTATGGTGCAGTGTTGAGTCTACGGTGCAGTGTTGAGTCTATGGTGCAGTGTTCAGTCTATCGTGCAGTGTTGAGTCTATGGTGCAGTGTTGAATCTATGGTGCAGTGTTGAATCTATGAGTAGTGTTGAGTCTATGGTGCAGTGTTGAGTCTATGGAGCAGTGCTGAGTCTATGGTGCAGTGTTGAGTCCATGGGGCAGTGTTGAGTCTATGGTGCAGAGTTGAATCTATGGTGCAGTGCCGAGTCTATGGTGCAGTGTTGAGTTTATTGTGCAATGTTGAGTCTATGGTGCAGTGTTGAGTCTATTGGGCAATGTTGAGTCTATGGGCAGTGCTGAGTCTATGGTGCAGTGTTGAGTCTATGGTGCAGTGTTGAGTCTGTGGTGCAGTGTTGAGTCTATGGTGCAGTGTTGAATCTATGGTGCAGTGTTGAATCTATGAGTAGTGTTGAGTCTATGGTGCAGTGTTGAGTCTATGGAGCAGTGCTGAGTCTATGGTGCAGTGTTGAGTCTGTGGTGCAGTGTTGAGTCTATGGTGCAGTGCTGAGTCTATGGTGCAGTGTTGAGTCTATGGTGCAGCCCTGAGTCTATGGTGCAGTGTTGAGTCTGTGGTGCAGTGTTGAGTCTATGGTGCAGTGTTGAATCTATGGTGCAGTGTTGAATCTATGAGTAGTGTTGAGTCTATGGTGCAGTGTTGAGTCTATGGTGCAGTGCTGAGTCTATGTTGCAGTGTTGAGTATATTGTGCAGTGTTGAGTCTATGGTGCAGTGCTGAGTCTATGGTGCAGTGCTGAGTCTATGGTGCAGTGTTGAGTCTATGGTGCAGTGTTGAGTCTATGGTGCAGTGCTGAGTCTATGGTGCAGTGTTGAGTCTATGGTGAGGTGCTGAGTCTGTGGGCAGTGTTGAGTCTATGGTGCAGTGTTGAGTCTATCGTGCAGTGTTGAGTCTATGGTGCAGTGTTGAGTCTGTGGTGCAGTGCTGAGTCTGTGGTGCAGTGCTGAGTCTACGGTGCAGTGTTGAGTCTACGGTGCAGTGTTGAGTCTATGGTGCAGTGTTCATTCTATCATGCAGTGTTGAGTCTATGGTGCAGTGTTGAGTCTATGGTGCAGTGTCGAGTCTATGGTGCAGTGCTGAGTCTATGGTGCAGTGTTGAGTCTATGGTGCAGTGCTGAGTCTATGGTGCAGTGTTGAGTCTGTGGTGCAGTGTTGAGTCTATGGTGCAGTGCTGAGTCTATGGTACAGTGTTGAGTCTATGGTGCAGTGTTGAGTCTATGGTGCAGTGTTGAGTATATGGTGCAGTGTTGAGTCTATGGTGCAGTGTTGAGTCTATGGTGCAGTGCTGAGTCTATGGTGCAGTGTTGAGTCTATGGTGCAGTGCTGAGTCTATGGTGCAGTGTTGAGTCTGTGGTGCAGTGTTGAGTCAATGGGGCAGTGTTGAATCTATGGTGCAGTGTTGAATCTATGAGTAGTGTTGAGTCTATGGTGCAGTGTTGAGTCTATGGTGCAGTGCTGAGTCTATGGTGCAGTGTTGAGTCTATGGTGCAGTGTTGAGTCTATGGTGCAGTGCTGAGTCTATGGTGCAGTGTTGAGTCTATGGTGAGGTGCTGAGTCTGTGGGCAGTGTTGAGTCTATGGTGCAGTGTTGAGTCTATGGTGCAGTGTTGAGTCCATGGGGCAGTGTTGAGTCTATGGTGCAGAGTTGAATCTATGGTGCAGTGCCGAGTCTATGGTGCAGTGTTGAGTCTATTGTGCAATGTTGAGTCTATGGTGCAGTGTTGAGTCTATTGGGCAATGTTGAGTCTATGGGCAGTGCTGAGTCTATCGTGCAGTGTTGAGTCTATGGTGCAGTGTTGAGTCTGTGGTGCAGTGCTGAGTCTGTGGTGCAGTGCTGAGTCTACGGTGCAGTGTTGAGTCTACGGTGCAGTGTTGAGTCTATGGTGCAGTGTTCATTCTATCGTGCAGTGTTGAGTCTATGGTGCAGTGTTGAGTCTATGGTGCAGTGTCGAGTCTATGGTGCAGTGCTGAGTCTATGGTGCAGTGTTGAGTCTATGGTGCAGTGCTGAGTCTATGGTGCAGTGTTGAGTCTGTGGTGCAGTGTTGAGTCTATGGTGCAGTGCTGAGTCTATGGTACAGTGTTGAGTCTATGGTGCAGTGTTGAGTCTATGGTGCAGTGTTGAGTATATGGTGCAGTGTTGAGTCTATGGTGCAGTGTTGAGTCTATGGTGCAGTGCTGAGTCTATGGTGCAGTGTTGAGTCTATGGTGCAGTGCTGAGTCTATGGTGCAGTGTTGAGTCTGTGGTGCAGTGTTGAGTCAATGGGGCAGTGTTGAATCTATGGTGCAGTGTTGAATCTATGAGTAGTGTTGAGTCTATGGTGCAGTGTTGAGTCTATGGTGCAGTGCTGAGTCTATGGTGCAGTGTTGAGTCTATGGTGCAGTGTTGAGTCTATGGTGCAGTGCTGAGTCTATGGTGCAGTGTTGAGTCTATGGTGAGGTGCTGAGTCTGTGGGCAGTGTTGAGTCTATGGTGCAGTGTTGAGTCTATGGTGCAGTGTTGAGTCCATGGGGCAGTGTTGAGTCTATGGTGCAGAGTTGAATCTATGGTGCAGTGCCGAGTCTATGGTGCAGTGTTGAGTCTATTGTGCAATGTTGAGTCTATGGTGCAGTGTTGAGTCTATTGGGCAATGTTGAGTCTATGGGCAGTGCTGAGTCTATGGTGCAGTGTTGAGTCTATGGTGCAGTGTTGAGTCTGTGGTGCAGTGCTGAGTCTGTGGTGCAGTGCTGAGTCTACGGTGCAGTGTTGAGTCTACGGTGCAGTGTTGAGTCTATGGTGCAGTGTTCAGTCTATCGTGCAGTGTTGAGTCTATGGTGCAGTGTTGAATCTATGGTGCAGTGTTGAATCTATGAGTAGTGTTGAGTCTATGGTGCAGTGTTGAGTCTATGGAGCAGTGCTGAGTCTATGGTGCAGTGTTGAGTCCATGGGGCAGTGTTGAGTCTATGGTGCAGAGTTGAATCTATGGTGCAGTGCCGAGTCTATGGTGCAGTGTTGAGTCTATTGTGCAATGTTGAGTCTATGGTGCAGTGTTGAGTCTATTGGGCAATGTTGAGTCTATGGGCAGTGCTGAGTCTATGGTGCAGTGTTGAGTCTATGGTGCAGTGTTGAGTCTGTGGTGCAGTGTTGAGTCTATGGTGCAGTGTTGAATCTATGGTGCAGTGTTGAATCTATGAGTAGTGTTGAGTCTATGGTGCAGTGTTGAGTCTATGGAGCAGTGCTGAGTCTATGGTGCAGTGTTGAGTCTGTGGTGCAGTGTTGAGTCTATGGTGCAGTGCTGAGTCTATGGTGCAGTGTTGAGTCTATGGTGCAGCCCTGAGTCTATGGTGCAGTGTTGAGTCTGTGGTGCAGTGTTGAGTCTATGGTGCAGTGTTGAATCTATGGTGCAGTGTTGAATCTATGAGTAGTGTTGAGTCTATGGTGCAGTGTTGAGTCTATGGTGCAGTGCTGAGTCTATGTTGCAGTGTTGAGTATATTGTGCAGTGTTGAGTCTATGGTGCAGTGCTGAGTCTATGGTGCAGTGCTGAGTCTATGGTGCAGTGTTGAGTCTATGGTGCAGTGTTGAGTCTATGGTGCAGTGCTGAGTCTATGGTGCAGTGTTGAGTCTATGGTGAGGTGCTGAGTCTGTGGGCAGTGTTGAGTCTATGGTGCAGTGTTGAGTCTATCGTGCAGTGTTGAGTCTATGGTGCAGTGTTGAGTCTGTGGTGCAGTGCTGAGTCTGTGGTGCAGTGCTGAGTCTACGGTGCAGTGTTGAGTCTACGGTGCAGTGTTGAGTCTATGGTGCAGTGTTCATTCTATCATGCAGTGTTGAGTCAATGGTGCAGTGTTGAGTCTATGGTGCAGTGTCGAGTCTATGGTGCAGTGCTGAGTCTATGGTGCAGTGTTGAGTCTATGGTGCAGTGCTGAGTCTATGGTGCAGTGTTGAGTCTGTGGTGCAGTGTTGAGTCTATGGTGCAGTGCTGAGTCTATGGTACAGTGTTGAGTCTATGGTGCAGTGTTGAGTCTATGGTGCAGTGTTGAGTATATGGTGCAGTGTTGAGTCTATGGTGCAGTGTTGAGTCTATGGTGCAGTGCTGAGTCTATGGTGCAGTGTTGAGTCTATGGTGCAGTGCTGAGTCTATGGTGCAGTGTTGAGTCTGTGGTGCAGTGTTGAGTCAATGGGGCAGTGTTGAATCTATGGTGCAGTGTTGAATCTATGAGTAGTGTTGAGTCTATGGTGCAGTGTTGAGTCTATGGTGCAGTGCTGAGTCTATGGTGCAGTGTTGAGTCTATGGTGCAGTGTTGAGTCTATGGTGCAGTGCTGAGTCTATGGTGCAGTGTTGAGTCTATGGTGAGGTGCTGAGTCTGTGGGCAGTGTTGAGTCTATGGTGCAGTGTTGAGTCTATGGTGCAGTGTTGAGTCCATGGGGCAGTGTTGAGTCTATGGTGCAGAGTTGAATCTATGGTGCAGTGCCGAGTCTATGGTGCAGTGTTGAGTCTATTGTGCAATGTTGAGTCTATGGTGCAGTGTTGAGTCTATTGGGCAATGTTGAGTCTATGGGCAGTGCTGAGTCTATGGTGCAGTGTTGAGTCTATGGTGCAGTGTTGAGTCTGTGGTGCAGTGCTGAGTCTGTGGTGCAGTGCTGAGTCTACGGTGCAGTGTTGAGTCTACGGTGCAGTGTTGAGTCTATGGTGCAGTGTTCAGTCTATCGTGCAGTGTTGAGTCTATGGTGCAGTGTTGAATCTATGGTGCAGTGTTGAATCTATGAGTAGTGTTGAGTCTATGGTGCAGTGTTGAGTCTATGGAGCAGTGCTGAGTCTATGGTGCAGTGTTGAGTCTGTGGTGCAGTGTTGAGTCTATGGTGCAGTGCTGAGTCTATGGTGCAGTGTTGAGTCTATGGTGCAGCCCTGAGTCTATGGTGCAGTGTTGAGTCTGTGGTGCAGTGTTGAGTCTATGGTGCAGTGTTGAATCTATGGTGCAGTGTTGAATCTATGAGTAGTGTTGAGTCTATGGTGCAGTGTTGAGTCTATGGTGCAGTGCTGAGTCTATGTTGCAGTGTTGAGTATATTGTGCAGTGTTGAGTCTATGGTGCAGTGCTGAGTCTATGGTGCAGTGCTGAGTCTATGGTGCAGTGTTGAGTCTATGGTGCAGTGTTGAGTCTATGGTGCAGTGCTGAGTCTATGGTGCAGTGTTGAGGCTATGGTGAGGTGCTGAGTCTGTGGGCAGTGTTGAGTCTATGGTGCAGTGTTGAGTCTATGGTGCAGTGTTGAGTCCATGGGGCAGTGTTGAGTCTATGGTGCAGAGTTGAATCTATGGTGCAGTGCCGAGTCTATGGTGCAGTGTTGAGTCTATTGCGCAATGTTGAGTCTATGGTGCAGTGCTGAGTCTATGGTGCAGTGTTGAGTCTATGGTGCAGTGTTGAGTCCATGGGGCAGTGTTGAGTCTATGGTGCAGAGTTGAATCTATGGTGCAGTGCCGAGTCTATGGTGCAGTGTTGAGTCTATTGCGCAATGTTGAGTCTATGGTGCAGTGTTGAGTCTATTGGGCAATGTTGAGTATATGGGCAGTGCTGAGTCTATGGTGCAGTGTTGAGTCTATGGTGCAGTGTTGAGTCTGTGGTGCAGTGCTGAGTCTGTGGTGCAGTGCTGAGTCTACGGTGCAGTGTTGAGTCTACGGTGCAGTGTTGAGTCTATGGTGCAGTGTTCAGTCTATCGTGCAGTGTTGAGTCTATGGTGCAGTGTTGAGTCTGTGGTGCAGTGTTGAGTCTATGGTGCAGTGTTGAATCTATGGTGCAGTGTTGAATCTATGAGTAGTGTTGAGTCTATGGTGCAGTGTTGAGTCTATGGAGCAGTGCTGAGTCTATGGTGCAGTGTTGAGTCTATGGTGCAGTGTTGAGTCTATGGTGCAGTGCTGAGTCTATGGTGCAGTGTTGAGTCTATGGTGCAGTGCTGAGTCTATGGGCAGTGTTGAGTCTATGGTGCAGTGTTGAGTCTATGGTGCAGTGTTGAGTCCATGGGGCAGTGTTGAGTCTATGGTGCAGAGTTGAATCTATGGTGCAGTGCCGAATCTATTGTGCAGTGTTGAGTCTATTGTGCAATGTTGAGTCTATGGTGCAGTGCTGAGTCTATGGTACAGTGTTGAGTCTATGGGGCAGTGTTGAGTCTATGGTGCAGTGTTGAGTCTATGGTGTAGTGTTGAGTCTATGGTGCAGTGTTGAGTCTATGGGCAGTGTTGAGTGTATGGTGCTGTGCAGAGTCTATTGTGCAATGTTGAGTCTATGGGCAGTGCTGAGTCTATCGTGCAGTGTTGAGTCTATGGTGCAGTGTTGAGTCTGTGGTGCAGTGCTGAGTCTGTGGTGCAGTGCTGAGTCTACGGTGCAGTGTTGAGTCTACGGTGCAGTGTTGAGTCTATGGTGCAGTGTTCATTCTATCGTGCAGTGTTGAGTCTATGGTGCAGTGTTGAGTCTATGGTGCAGTGTCGAGTCTATGGTGCAGTGTTGACTCTGTGGTGTAGTGCTGAGTCTATGGAGCAGTGTTGAGTCTATGGTGCAGTGTTGAGTCTATTCTGCAGTGCTGAGTCTATGGTGCAGTGCTGAGTCGATGGGCAGTGTTGAGTCTATGGTGCAGTGTTGAGTCTATGGTGCAGTGCTGAGTCTATGGTGCAGTGTTGAGTCTGTGGTGCAGTGTTGAGTCTATGGTGCAGTGCTGAGTCTATGGTGCAGTGTTGAGTCTATGGTGCAGTCCTGAGTCTATGGTGCAGTGTTGAGTCTGTGGTGCAGTGTTGAATCTATGAGTAGTGTTGAGTCTATGGTGCAGTGCTGAGTCTATGCTGCAGTGTGGAGTTTATGGTGCAGTGTTGAGTCTATTGTGCAGTGCTGAGTCTATGGTGCAGTGCTGAGTCTAACGTGCAATGTTGAGTCTATGGGCAGTGCTGAGTCTACGGTGTTGTGCTGAGTCTATGGTGCAGTGCTGAGTCTAACGTGCAATGTTGAGTCTATGGTGCAGTTCTGAGTCTATGGTGCAGTGCTGAGTCTATGAGTAACGACGAGCACCGCCCAGCGCCGTAAGAAACGTGCCTGAACTTTAGCGCCCGCATCTTCTTATCGCACTGGTCTGGGTTGTAGGTGTAGCCGCTCGCGGCCATGACGCTGGAGATCCGTCTCCAAACGTCCACTTTCTTCACCAGGGGCGACTCGAAGTCCCCCCGGTGGCGGCGGTACGTGTCGATGAGGAGCAGGATCGCCTCGCGAGCCCACTGGATGCCCGATTGGTGCGATCCTGCGGAGTGAGAGAGAGAGAGAGGAAACCATTAGAATCTCTATTTATTGTTCTCTGGGTCTTTGGGTAAAGTCTAGTAAATAGGTTCAAATAAAACAAAAAAAATCACAAAAGTATCCTATTGTTATTTTCTTTGAACCTATCTACGTGGCTTTACCGAAAGACCCAAAGAAAGTGAATTCCTGCAGTCACGAAAGCTTTAAGTTAACATTTAAATCTCTATTTAGACAGGAGGGGTGAGGAGGATGGAGGAGAGGGGGGGGGGTTGAGGGAGGGAGGGAGGGAGGAGAGGGAGGAGAGGGAGGGGAGGGAGGGTAGGGAAGGAGGGGGGAGGAGGGAGGGGGTAGGGGGGGAGTAGGGGGAGGAGTCAGCACTAAGTGTGAGCTGTGTGAAGGCTGCTGCCGTCATTCCCACACCGGCGGCAGGGCGCGCAATAAGAGACGGCGGTAAAGGTGTTGGTGGGCGGCGGCGGGGGTGGTGGTGGTGGCGGTGGTGGTGGCGTGGTGGTGGCGATAGTGTGGTGGTGGTGGTGTGGCGGTGGCGGTGTGGCGGTGGTGGTGGTGGCGGTGGTGGTGGCATGGTGGTGGCGGTGGTGTGGTGGTGGTGTGGCGGTGGTGGTGGTGTGGCGGTGGTGGTGTGGCGGTGGTGGTGTGGCGGTGGTTGTGTGATGGTGTGTTGGCGGTGGTGGTGGTGGTGTGGCGGTGGTGGTGTGGCGGTGGTGGTGTGGTAGTGGCGGTGGTGGTAGCATGGTGGTGGCGGTGGTGTGGTGGTGGTGTGGAGGTGGCGGTGGTGTGGCGGTGGTTGTGTGGTGGCGTGGTGGCGGTGGTTGTGTGGTGGTTGTGGTGGTGTGGTGGTAGTGTGGCGGTGCTGTGGACCTCGCTGTGATGTCCAACGGTGGAACTGACCGTTGGGGGCGTTGGGGATGCCGACCGTCGCGGTGTTCGGTGGCGACGCCTCCGAGGCCGCACCGGGAACCGTAGCTCGGCGCGTTCCTGAACGGCAAAGCCAACAACCACCACCACAACAAAAATCACCGACGACAACAACAACAACAACAACGTCAACGCCAATGTCACACGAACTCGCGTGGTCAGCAGCAGCAGCGACGGGGCGGCTTTTGGCCGGCTGTCGAACAAAAACGCTGCTCACCGCATCGTCGCCCACTAGTTTCAGATGCTTTATACACTAAACACTACACTATACACTACACTACTATACACTACACTATCCTATACACTCCAACACTATACACTGTACACTATACACTACTCTACACTACACTACTATACACTACACACTATACTATACACTCCAACACTATACACCACACTATACACTACACTATACACTACACGATTCTAAATGCGGAGGCAAAAACTCCACGCGACTACGGGAAGAGAGAGAGAGAGGGGAGCGCAGACTCCTAATCTACAGCAGCAGCAGCAGCAGGTGTTGTCAGGGTCGGGATCGAACCCACGACCTCCTGCGTACCAGGCGAGGTCGTCAACATCTCACGAGCTACAGTGGCTACAGGCGTCGTCAGGGTCGGGATCGAACCCACGACCTCCTGCGTACCAGGCGAGGTCGTCAACATCTCACGAGCTACAGTGGCTACAGGCGTCGTCAGGGTCGGGATCGAACCCACGACCTCCTGCGTACCAGGCGAGGTAGTCAACATCTC
Organism: Petromyzon marinus; assembly: GCF_048934315.1. NCBI lineage: Eukaryota > Metazoa > Chordata > Hyperoartia > Petromyzontiformes > Petromyzontidae > Petromyzon > Petromyzon marinus. The sequence goes on along the minus strand of NC_133745.1, from coordinate 21,607,943 downwards.
ACGAGCTACAGTGGCTACAGGTGTCGTCAGGGTCGGGATCGAACCCACGACCTCCTGCGTACCAGGCGAGGTTGTCAACATCTCACGAGCTACAGTGGCTACAGGCGTCGTCAGGGTCGGGATCGAACCCACGACCTCCTGCGTACCAGGCGAGGTAGTCAACATCTCACGAGCTACAGTGGCTACAGGCATCGTCAGGGTCGGGATCGAACCCACGACCTCCTGCGTACTAGGCGAGGTAGTCAACATCTCACGAGCTACAGTGGCTACAGGTGTCGTCAGGGTCGGGATCGAACCCACGACCTCCTGCGTACCAGGCGAGGTAGTCAACATCTCACGAGCTACAGTGGCTACAGGTGTCGTCAGGGTCGGGATCGAACCCACGACCTCCTGCGTACCAGGCGAGGTAGTCAACATCTCACGAGCTACAGTGGCTACAGGTGTCGTCAGGGTCGGGATCGAACCCACGACCTCCTGCGTACCAGGCGAGGTAGTAAACATCTCACGAGCTACAGTGGCTACAGGCGTCGTCAGGGTCGGGATCGAACCCACGACCTCCTGCGTACCAGGCGAGGTCGTCAACATCTCACGAGCTACAGTGGCTACAGGTGTCGTCAGGGTCGGGATCGAACCCACGACCTCCTGCGTACCAGGCGAGGTAGTCAACATCTCACGAGCTACAGTGGCTACAGGTGTCGTCAGGGTCGGGATCGAACCCACGACCTCCTGCGTACCAGGCGAGGTAGTCAACATCTCACGAGCTACAGTGGCTACAGGCGTCGTCAGGGTCGGGATCGAACCCACGACCTCCTGCGTACCAGGCGAGGTAGTCAACATCTCACGAGCTACAGTGAGCTACAGGTGTCGTCAGGGTCGGGGATCGAACCCACGACCTCCTGCGTACCAGGCGAGGTAGTCAACATCTCACGAGCTACAGTGGCTACAGGCGTCGTCAGGGTCGGGATCGAACCCACGACCTCCTGCGTACCAGGCGAGGTCGTCAACATCTCACGAGCTACAGTGGCTACAGGCGTCGTCAGGGTCGGGATCGAACCCACGACCTCCTGCGTACCAGGCGAGGTAGTCAACATCTCACGAGCTACAGTGGCTACAGGCGTCGTCAGGGTCCGGGATCGAACCCACGACCTCCTGCGTACCAGGCGAGGTCGTCAACATCTCACGAGCTACAGTGAGCTACAGGTGTCGTCAGGGTCGGGGATCGAACCCACGACCTCCTGCATACCAGGCGAGGTCGTCAACATCTCACGAGCTACAGTGAGCTACAGGTGTCGTCAGGGTCCGGGATCGAACCCACGACCTCCTGCGTACCAGGCGAGGTAGTCAACATCTCACGAGCTACAGTGGCTACAGGCGTCGTCAGGGTCCGGGATCGAACCCACGACCTCCTGCGTACCAGGCGAGGTAGTCAACATCTCACGAGCTACAGTGAGCTACAGGTGTCGTCAGGGTCCGAGATCGAACCCACGACCTCCTGCGTACCAGGCGAGGTAGTCAACATCTCCTAGCCAGCAAGGGGCCCCCACTGAGACCGCACCCCCCACCCTTCTCCCCCGACCCCCCACCACCATTACCGTCCTCCTCCTCCAGGACCACCTCGATCTCGGCCACCTCCGGCGATGCCGCCGCCGCCGCCGCCGCCGCCACCCACGCCCGGCGGCGTCGTCGGCGGCGCCGGTCCACGTCCATCGTCGCCGGAGCGCCGCCCCCACCGCCGCCGCCGCCGCCGCCGCCGCCGCCCCACGCCGAGGCCGTGGCCACCGCCGCTGACCCCGCCCCCCCGCACCGCCGCGCCCAGCCGCTCTCCTCCTCTTTGACGAGCAGCGGGCGCCCGGCGCTGGCCGCCGCGTCGTGCTCGGGGGGCGCTGGCGGCTTCCCCTCGTCGCCCGCCTCCGCCTCCTCCGCCTCCTCCTCCTCCTCCTCTCGCTTCACGAGCAGCTCCACGGGCAGAGAAGGGGACTCCTCCTCCTCATCCTCCTCCTCATCCTCATCCTCCTCCTCCTCCACGTCTCCTGTCCCCCAAGCGACCGACGGTGGTGAGATGTTGGACTACCTCGCCCGGTGTGCAGGAGGGTCGTGGGTTCGATCCCGACCCTGATGACGCCTGCTGCTGCTGCTGCTGTATATTTGGAGTCTGCGTCTCTCTCTCTGTCATCATCATCATCATCATCACGGTGGCTAGGAGATGTTGACTACCTCGCCCGGTGTGCAGGAGGGTCGTGGGTTCGATCCCGACCCTGACAATCCCCTATCCATCGTAATAGCGCCGCGTTTGGGATCGAACCCACGGCATCCTGCAACGCGGGCGATGTCGTTAACATCTCACCACGCGAAGAGTGACAGAAGGAGACGCAGACGCCAAATACGCAGCAGCAGGCATCGTTAGGGTGTCCTGGGACGCCACCGCCACCATCACGGCCACTGGTGCCAGGCTAGGTGCACCTAGAGGCCTACTCACCGGCAGCATCAGCAGCAGCAGGGTGTCTCCGTGGCTCGTTGGCCCCTCTACGACGCGACATCTCACGGCCGGGAGGATCTCCTCCTGCGGCCTCCGTCGCTCCGTCGCGTCACCTGCGGGCACGACACCACCGAGGTGGCACCAAACGGCGCGGCAATCGCCCGACCTCCGACTCACCGCGCCTCCGATGGGCGCTGTCGGCTACGTACGCGTAGACTGACACAGACACACGGAGACCCACAGACTCACACGGAGGCACGGAGACTCACACGGAGACACGGAGACTCACGCGGAGACACGGAGACCCACACGGAGACCCACAAACTCACACGGAGACATGTAGACTCACACGGAGACCCACAGACTCACACGGAGATCCAAAAACTCACCCGGAGACCCATAGACTCACACAGAGACCCACAGACTCACACGGAGACACGTAGACTCACACGGAGACACGGAGACTCACACGGAGACTCACACGGAGACTCACACGGAGACCCACAGACTCACACGGAGACACGTAGACTCACGCGGAGACACGGAGACTCACACGGAGATTCAAAAACTCACCCGGAGACCCATAGACTCACACAGAGACCCACAGACTCACACAGAGACCCATAGACTCACCACACAGAGACCCATAGACTGACACGGAGACATGGAGACTCACACGGAGACCCACAGGCTCACACGGAGGCACGTAGACTTAGACTCACACGGAGACACGTAGGCTCACACGGAGACACGGAGACTCACAAGGACACCCACAGACTCACACGGAGACAAGGAGACCCACAGACTCACACGGAGACCCACAGACTCACACGGAGACACGGAGACTCACACGGAGACACACAGACTCACGCAAGAGATACAGAGACTCATACAGAGACTAACAGACTCACGCAAGAGATACAGAGACTCACACGGAGACTCACAGACTCACGCAAGAGATACAGAGACTCACACGGAGACTCACACGGAGACCCTCAGACTCACGCAAGAGATACAGAGAATCACACGGAGACCCACAGACTCACACAAGAGATACAGAGACTCACAGGGAGACACACAGACTCACACAGAGACACGGAGACTCACACGGAGACTCACAGACTCACGCAAGAGATACAGAGACTCACACGGAGACCCACAGACTCACGCAAGAGAAATGGAGACTCACACAGAGACCCACAGGCTCACACGGAGACCCACAGACTCACACAGAGACCCACAGACTCACGCAAGAGAACCGGAGACTCATAGAGACCCACAGACTCACGCAAGGGAACTGGAGACTCACACGGAGACTCACAGACTCACGCAAGAGATCCGGAGACTCATACAGAGACTCACAGACTCACGCAAGAGATACAGAGACTCATACAGAGACTAACAGACTTACGCAAGAGATACAGAGACTCACACGGAGACTCACAGACTCACACAGAGACACGGAGACTCACATGGAGACCCACAGACTCACGCAAGAGAACTGGAGACTCACACAGAGACCCACAGACTCACACGGAGACCCACAGACTCACACAGAGACCCACAGACTCACGCAAGAGAACCGGAGACTCATACAGAGACCCACAGACTCACGCAAGAGAACTTGAGACTCACACGGAGACTCACAGACTCACGCAAGAGATACAGAGACTCACACGGAGACTCACAGACTCACGCAAGAGATCCGGAGACTCATACAGAGACTCACAGACTCACGCAAGAGATACAGAGACTCACACGGAGACCACAGACTCACGCACCTGGCTACTCACCACACCTGGTCACTCACCACACCTGGTCACTCACTACACCTGGTCACTCACTACACCTGGTCACTCACTACACCACACCTGGTCACTCACCACACCTGGTCACTCACTACACCTGGTCACTCACCACACCTGGTCACTCACTACACCTGGTCACTCACTACACCTGGTCACTCACTACACCTGGCTACTCACCACACCTGGTCACTCACTACACCTGGTCACTCACTACACCTGGTCACTCACTACACCTGGTCACTCACTCACCACACCTGGTCACTCACCACACCTGGTCACTCACTACACCTGGTCACTCACTACACCTGGTCACTCACCACACCTGGTCACTCACTCACCACACCTGGTCACTCACCACACCTGGTCACTCACTACACCTGGTCACTCACTACACCTGGTCACTCACCACACCACACCTGGTCACTCACTACACCTGGTCACTCACTACACCTGGTCACTCACCACACCTGGTCACTCACTACACCTGGTCACTCACTACACCTGGTCACTCACCACACCTGGTCACTCACTACACCTGGTCACTCTCCACACCTGGTCACTCACTACACCTGGTCACTCACCACACCTGGTCACTCACTACACCTGGTCACTCACCACACCTGGTCACTCACTACACCTGGTCACTCACCACACCTGGTCACTCACCACACCTGGCTACTCACCACACCTGGTCACTCACTACACCTGGTCACTCACTACACCTGGCTACTCACTCACCACACCTGGTCACTCACTACACCTGGTCACTCACTACACCTGGTCACTCACTCACCACACCTGGTCACTCACTCACCACACCTGGTCACTCACTACACCTGGTCACTCACCACACCTGGTCACTCACCACACCTGGTCACTCACCCCACCTGGTCACTCACCACACCTGGTCACTCACCACACCTGGTCACTCACCACACCTGGTCACTCACTACACCTGGTCACTCACCACACCTGGTCACTCACTACACCTGGTCACTCACCACACCTGGTCACTCACTACACCTGGTCACTCACTACACCTGGTCACTCACTACACCTGGTCACTCACCACACCTGGTCACTCACTCACTACACCTGGTCACTCACTACACCTGGTCACTCACTACACCTGGTCACTCACCACACCTGGTCACTCACTACACCTGGTCATCACCACACCTGGCTACTCACCACACCTGGTCACTCACTACACCTGGTCACTCACTACACCTGGTCACTCACTACACCTGGTCACTCACTACACCTGGTCACTCACCACACCTGGTCACTCACCACACCTGGTCACTCACCACACCTGGTCACTCACCACACCACACCTGGTCACTCACTACACCTGGTCACTCACCACACCTGGTCACTCACCACACCACACCTGGTCACTCACCACACCTGGTCACTCACCACACCTGGTCACTCACCACACCTGGTCACTCACTTCACCTGGTCACTCACTGCACCTGGTCACTCACCACACCTGGTCACTCACTTCACCTGGTCACTCACTACACCTGGTCACTCACTACACCTGGTCACTCACTACACCTGGTCACTCACTTCACCTGGTCACTCACTGCACCTGGTCACTCACCACACCTGGTCACTCACTACACCTGGCTACTCACCACACCTGGTCACTCACTTCACCTGGTCACTCACCACACCTGGTCACTCACCACACCTGGTCACTCACCACACCTGGTCACTCACTACACCTGGTCACTCACCACACCTGGTCACTCACTACACCTGGTCACTCACTACACCTGGTCACTCACCACACCTGGTCACTCACCACACCTGGTCACTCACTACACCTGGTCACTCACTAGACCTGGTCACTCACCACACCTGGTCACTCACTCACCACACCTGGTCACTCACTACACCTGGTCACTCACCACACCTGGTCACTCACTACACCTGGTCACTCACTACACCTGGTCACTCACCACACCTGGTCACTCACCACACCACACCTGGTCACTCACTACACCTGGTCACTCACCACACCTGGTCACTCACCACACCTGGTCACTCACTACACCTGGTCACTCACCACACCTGGTCACTCACTACACCTGGTCACTCACCACACCACACCACACCTGGTCACTCACTACACCTGGTCACTCACCACACCTGGTCACTCACTACACCTGGTCACTCACCACACCTGGTCACTCACTACACCTGGTCACTCACCACACCACACCACACCTGGTCACTCACTACACCTGGTCACTCACCACACCTGGTCACTCACTACACCTGGTCACTCACCACACCTGGTCACTCACTACACCTGGTCACTCACTACACCTGGTCACTCACTACACCTGGTCACTCACTACACCTGGTCACTCACCACACCTGGTCACTCACCACACCTGGTCACTCACCACACCTGGCTACTCACTCACCACACCTGGTCACTCACCACACCTGGTCACTCACTACACCTGGTCACTCACCACACCTGGTCACTCACCACACCTGGTCACTCACCACACCTGGTCACTCACTACACCTGGTCACTCACTACACCTGGTCACTCACTTCACCTGGTCACTCACTACACCTGGCTACTCACCACACCTGGTCACTCACTACACCTGGTCACTCACCACACCTGGCTACTCACCACACCTGGTCACTCACTACACCTGGTCACTCACCACACCTGGCTACTCACTACACCTGGTCACTCACCACACCTGGTCACTCACTACACCTGGTCACTCACCACACCTGGTCACTCACTACACCTGGTCACTCACCACACCTGGTCACTCACTACACCTGGTCACTCACCACACCTGGTCACTCACTACACCTGGTCACTCACCACACCTGGTCACTCACCACACCTGGTCACTCACCACACCTGGTCACTCACCACACCTGGTCACTCACTACACCTGGTCACTCACTACACCTGGTCACTCACCACACCTGGTCACCCACTACACCTGGTCACTCACTACACCTGGTCACTCACCACACCTGGTCACTCACTACACCTGGCTACTCACTACACCTGGTCACTCACTACACCTGGTCAATCACTACACCTGGTCACTCACTACACCTGGTCACTCACTACACCTGGTCACTCACTACACCTGGTCACTCACCACACCTGGTCACTCACTACACCTGGTCACTCACTACACCTGGTCACTCACCACACCTGGTCACTCACTACACCTGGTCACTCACTACACCTGGTCACTCACTACACCTGGTCACTAACTACACCTGGCTACTCACTCACCACCTGGCTACTCACTACACCTGGCTACTCACCACACCTGGTCACTCACCACACCTGGTCACTCACTACACCTGGTCACTCACTACACCTGGTCACTCACTACACCTGGCTACTCACTCACCACCTGGCTACTCACTACACCTGGTCACTCACTACACCTGGTCACTCACTACACCTGGTCACTCACTACACCTGGTCACTCACTACACCTGGTCACTCACCACACCTGGTCACTCACTACACCTGGTCACTCACCACACCTGGTCACTCACTACACCTGGCTACTCACCACACCTGGTCACTCACTACACCTGGTCACTCACTACACCTGGTCACTTACTCAGCCAAAGCAGCAGCAGGAAGAGCTCCACGCTGAGAGGCTTCGAGCGAGAAGGATGGAGCAGGAGGAGGTGGTGGTTGAGGTGGAGGAGGGTGGTGGTAGTGGAGGAGGAGGGTGGAGGAATGTGGTGGTGGTGGAGGAGGGTGGAGGTGGTGGTGGAGGTGGTGGAGGAGGGTGGAGGTGGTAGTGGTGGTGGTGGTTGAGGTGGAGGAGGGTGGTGGTGGTAGTGGAGGAGGAGGGTGGAGGAGTGTGGTGGTGGTGGAGGAGGGTGGAGGTGGTGGTGGAGGTGGTGGGGGTGGTGGAGGTGGTGGTTGAGGTGGAGGAGGGTGGTGGTAGTGGAGGAGGAGGGTGGAGGAGTGTGGTGGTGGTGGAGGTGGTGGAGGGTGGAGGTGGTGGTGGAGGTGGTGGAGGAGGGTGGAGGTGGTGGTGGAGGTGGTGGAGGAGGGTGGTGGTGATAGTGGAGGTGGTGGGGGTGGTGGAGGTGGTGGGGGTGGTGGTGGAGCGCGTGGAACCTCTCTGGAGGAGACGGAGCGAGGAAGCGTGGAGCGGTGGATGAGTGGGGGGGGTGGTTGGGGGTGGGAGAGACCCTGGAATTTGAATAGCAGCTGCCCCTGTGCCCCGGAATCTGCATAGCCGGGGAGGGAGGGGGTGGTGGATGCAGCCCCAGAATCTGCATAGCCTGGGGGAGGGTGGGGGGATGCGGCCCTGGAATCTGCATAGTGGTAGGGGAAGGTGGCCCTGGAATCTGCACAGCAGTGACAAGATGCGGTACAAGACTGGGCACGTGGCCTCTACCAAGCCTACCCCCTCCTGCACGAGTGTATGGTGTAGTGTAGTATACTAGTACAGCACTAGTGTATAGTGTAGTGTACTAGTACAGCACTAGTGTATAGTGTAGTATACTAGTACAGCACTAGTGTATAGTGTAGTGTACTAGTGTATAGTGTAGTATATAGTGTAGTATACTAGTACAGCACTAGTGTATAGTGTAGTGTACTAGTGTATAGTGTAGTGTATAGTGTAGTGTACTAGTACAGCACTAGTGTATAGTGTAGTGTATAGTGTAGTGTACTAGTACAGCACTAGTGTATAGTGTAGTATACTAGTACAGCACTAGTGTATAGTGTAGTGTACTAGTGTATAGTGTAGTATCTAGTGTAGTATACTAGTACTGCACTAGTGTATAATGTAGTGTATAGTGTAGTATACTAGTACAGCACTAGTGTATAGTGTAGTGTACTAGTGTATAGTGTAGTATATAGTGTAGTATACTAGTACTGCACTAGTGTATAGTGTAGTGTACTAGTGTATAGTGTAGTATACTAGTACAGCACTAGTGTATAGTGTAGTGTATAGTGTATACTAGTACAGCACTAGTGTATAGTGTAGTGTACTAGTGTATAGTGTAGTATACTAGTACAGCACTAGTGTATAGTGTAGTGTATAGTGTATACTAGTACAGCACTAGTGTATAGTGTAGTGTACTAGTGTATAGTGTAGTGTATAGTGTAGTATACTAGTACAGCACTAGTGTATAGTGTAGAATACTAGTACAGCACGAATGTATAGTGTAGTGTACTAGTACAGCACTAGTGTATAGTGTAGCATACTAGTACAGCACTAGTGTATAGTGTAGTGTATAGTGTAGTGTACTAGTGTATAGTGTAGTGTATAGTGTAGTATACTAGTACAGCACTAGTGTATAGTGTAGTATACTAGTACAGCACTAGTGTATAGTGTAGTATACTAGTACAGCACTAGTGTATAGTGTAGTGTATAGTGTATACTAGTACAGCACTAGTGTATAGTGTAGTGTACTAGTGTATAGTGTAGTGTATAGTGTAGTATACTAGTACAGCACTAGTGTATAGTGTAGAATACTAGTACAGCACGAATGTATAGTGTAGTGTACTAGTACAGCACTAGTGTATAGTGTAGCATACTAGTACAGCACTAGTGTATAGTGTAGTGTATAGTGTAGTGTACTAGTGTATAGTGTAGTGTATAGTGTAGTATACTAGTACAGCACTAGTGTATAGTGTAGTATACTAGTACAGCACTAGTGTATAGTGTAGTATACTAGTACAGCACTAGTGTATAGTGTAGTGTATAGTGTAGTATACTAGTACAGCACTTTAAAGCTTTCGTGACTGCAAGGATTAATCTTCTTTGGTTCTTTCGGTAAAGTCACGTAGAATGAGAATAAAATAATAAATTGATAAAATAAAATAACACAATAATATTCTCACGACGTTTCGGCCACAACACAAGCGGCCTTCATCAGGTGAAGGGACGAGACTGTCTGGTAGGACAGCGCTGGAGTGAAAAAAGCCACGTTAAGATCACGACCTTTAAGCTGTGTCAGAAGAAACAAAGCGCATTGACAAAGGAATTAGCATACAATTTAGCATTGAAATGGCCGAGTGATTAGCTTGTGACTGGTCACAGAAATGGCTATGTTAAAGTTAAAACATACACATCTGCAGAGGCACCCCTTGACAAAGCAATTAGCATAGAATTCAGCATTGAAATAGCTAAGTTAAAGCATACACATCTGCAGAGGCACCCCTTGACAAAGGAATTAGCATAGAATTTAGCAATGAAATAGCTGAGTGATTAGCTTGTAACTGGTCACAGAAATAGCTATGTTTAAAGTCAGAGCATACACATTCACCGAGGCACCTAGTACAAATCAAACAGGAGAATTTAGCATTGAAATAACTAGGCGAATTTAGCATTGAAATAACTGAGTGATTAGCTAGTGTCTGGTCACAGAAATGGCTATGTTGAAGTCAAGGTCTACACATCTGAGCTATTCACAGTAACGGGTATACAATACAATGTATAATGAATACTACATAGTGAACCAATAAAAAACCTAAAATATAAATTACCTTAATGTTATCAATCAACTCTATATTCTCCAATCAGTTAAGCTACCAACAAGAAGTCGTTATATATCACAATGCTATATGGCGACAAAATGGGTGGATTCTTACCCTCAACTTTAGCAACACGGATAGCTACGGGCCCCGTTCAGACGGACGAGTTCATCCAAGGTCGGAACAGAGGAGGGGGAGAGAGACAGCTGCGAGGCGCTATTATACTCCATGTTGTAAACCATACCATTAACCGTGGTGTGAGAGGTATTAAGAGTCAATGCTGGTGAAAGAGCTGCGGTCTGAAGGTCATCGTAAAATACAATTAATTAAGAACAGAAACGGTTTAAAACATCTTTCCAATGGTTACTAAGCCAGAATCCATCTTCTCGGTTGAAATTGTCTCTGTGCTTGTATATGTGAATGGCCTCATGAACGAATCTCTCATGGTAGCCGGTTGGTTTGCAAAGAACCTCCGTCTTGGAGAAGTCAATGTCATGTGAGCCCACTGAATTATAACAGTGATCTGCCACGGCAGAGGAGTTCGTCCTACCGTGTTTCAAGTCTGCTTTATGTTCACGGATGCGGTCCGAGATATGTCGTTTGGTTTCTCCAATGTAGCTACTACCACAGAGGCACTTTAGTTTGTAAACGCCCGGGTACTGTATGTCTGGAACAGCATCTTTTACAGATGGAACTAGATCACGGATTTTATGTATTGTGTTGAATCGGACCTGGATCTTGTGTTTATTCAGGATTTTGGAGATCTTTTTAGTGACACCTGCAATGTAGGGTAAGGTGATGGTTTTGAGTGGCTCCACAAGAGAATCCTTCTTCATGACTGGAGTGATGGCTTTGCGGATTGTGTAGTCGGAGTAACCATTAGCCCTGAGAGCCTGGTGTACGTGCTTGAGTTCACTGGCAATGTGTTCCTGGTCGGAAATGCATTGGGCTCTATGGTATAGAGTCTTGATGAGGGAGTTCTTCTGTGATGGATGGTGGTGGGAATCCGGTTTCAAGTAAGCATCTGTATGGGTGGCTTTCCTGTAGACAGAGTGGCTCATTGAACCATCATGTCTCCTTTTAATTAAGACATCCAAAAAGGGTAGTTTGCCATCTTTTTCGACCTCCATGGTAAATCTGATGGCTGGGTGTATGGAATTGATGTGGTCGCGGAATTGGTCTAGAGCAGGCTGGCCATGTGGCCAGATGACAAAGGTGTCATCCACGTACCTCTTCCATAAGGTCGGGCATAGAGTGGCAGTCTGGATTGCGTCAGTTTCAAATTTTTCCATGAATACGTTGGCTACAACCGGAGATAGGGGGGAGCCCATTGGGGTGCCCTCAGTTTGTTTGTAGAAATTTCCATTCCAGGTGAAGTATGTGTTGGTTAAGCAATGTCTCACCAGGGGGGTACATCGGTGTGCAGTCCTTGATGAACCAGGTCTTCAATGATAGCGATGGTGTCAGGTACCGGGACTTTGGTGAACAAGGACACCACATCAAAACTGACAAGCAGGTCGTCTGGGGACAGGGAAATGCCTTTGATTGTCGATACTAGGCGATGGGACGAAGGGGTGTATCTTCTTTGTGTATCTTTGGAAGGCCATATAATCTTGGTGGTCTGGCAGCAGAGGGTTTCAACGAGAACTGTTTGGTCTCATCAATTAATGATGTTGAATCAGAGATGATTTTGTTCGTTTTGGTAACCAGGCTGTTGGTGGGATCTCTTTTTATTTTTGTATAGCTGCCATCGTTGAGTAGCTCTTGAATTTTGTTGTTATATTCTGTTTTGTCCATGATGACAGTGGCATTGCCCTTGTCGGCTGAGAGGGCGACAATATCATCCCTCTTTTTTAATTGAGATAATTCAAAACGTTCGTCTTTGCTGATGTTGCTGGGTGGCAACTTAGCGTTTTTGAGGGTTGCAGCGATTTCAGATCTTGCTACGTCTGCAGCGATGGGACTCAAGCCCTTGAGTGCAACGTCGACATGGGCAATGATATCATTAACCGGTAAGTGTCTCAGTGTGACAGCAAAGTTTAGACCTTTAGCTAAAACGGATTTCAGACCATCAGAAATGGAACTGTTACTGCGATTAATTACGACTTTGTTGACGTCTATCTTTTCAGTGTGTGGGACCGATTTTTTGCTGGAGAGGTGATTGAATTTGGAAATCAAATTGTCCCTACATTTGGTCGACATAGTGGCAGCCGAAGAGGTAGTCATATTGTCTACATGTTCCCAATCCGATGTAGACATTGTTGCTGTCAATGTTAAGTGTGATTTGTAGAGTGTCTTGTCTAACTGATCGAGTTTGGTGCGTGTAAGTCTGATTTTTTCCGAGATAAGAGCGAAGCTAGTTCTAGCTAGAATTCGTTTTGCATTGAGAGAAGTTGCAACAGCAGAGGTTAGTGTAAATGCGGTTGGTATTACCTTAGAGTCGCGGCATCTCTTCAGAAAGGTGAGAGACTCGATTAGTTGAGACTTCTTATCCCGGAGTCTGTTGAATGATCTTAAGGATGTGTGAAATCCCTCCCCGTAGAGGCGGTTAAATTTCGATTTAAAGCTTTCGTGACTGCAAGGATTAATCTTCTTTGGTTCTTTCGGTAAAGTCACTTAGAATGAGAATAAAGTAATAAATTGATAAAATAAAATAACACAATAATATTCTCACGACGTTTCGGCCACAACACAAGCGGCCTTCATCAGGTGAAGGGACGAGACTGTCTGGTAGGACAGCGCTGGAGTGAAAAAAGCCACGTTCAGATCACGACCTTTAAGCTGTGTCAGAAGAAACAAAGCGCATTGACAAAGGAATTAGCATATAATTTAGCATTGAAATGGCCGAGTGATTAGCTTGTGACTGGTCACAGAAATGGCTATGTTAGTCGTTATATATCACAATGCTATATGGCGACAAAATGGGTGGATTCTTACCCTCAACTTTAGCAACACGGATAGCTACGGGCCCCGTTCAGACGGACGAGTTCATCCAAGGTCGGAACAGAGGAGGGGGAGAGAGACAGCTGCGAGGCGCTATTATACTCCATGTTGTAAACCATACCATTAACCGTGGTGTGAGAGGTATTAAGAGTCAATGCTGGTGAAAGAGCTGCGGTCTGAAGGTCATCGTAAAATACAATTAATTAAGAACAGAAACGGTTTAAAACATCTTTCCAATGGTTACTAAGCCAGAATCCATCTTCTCGGTTGAAATTGTCTCTGTGCTTGTATATGTGAATGGCCTCATGAACGAATCTCTCATGGTAGCCGGTTGGTTTGCAAAGAACCTCCGTCTTGGAGAAGTCAATGTCATGTGAGCCCACTGAATTATAACAGTGATCTGCCACGGCAGAGGAGTTCGTCCTACCGTGTTTCAAGTCTGCTTTATGTTCACGGATGCGGTCCGAGATATGTCGTTTGGTTTCTCCAATGTAGCTACTACCACAGAGGCACTTTAGTTTGTAAACGTTCGGGTACTGTATGTCTGGAACAGCATCTTTTACAGATAGAACTAGATCACGGATTTTATGTATTGTGTTGAATCGGACCTGGATCTTGTGTTTATTCAGGATTTTGGAGATCTTTTTAGTGACCCCTGCAATGTAGGGTAAGGTGATGGTTTTGAAAGGCTCCTCAAGAGGGTCCTTCTTCATGGTTGGAGTGATAGCTTTGCGGATTGTGTAGTCGGAGTAATCATTAGCCTTAGGAGCTTACCGGTTAATGATATCATTGCCCATGTCGACGTTGCACTCAAGGGCTTGAGTCCCATCGCTGCAGACATAGCAAGATCTGAAATCGCTGCAACCCTCAAAAACGCTAAGTTGCCACCCAGCAACACCAGCAAAGACGAACGTTTTGAACTATCTTAATTAAAAAAGAGGGATGATATTGTCGTCCTCTCAGCCGACAAGGGCAATGCCACTATCATCATGGACAAAACAGAATATAACAACAAAATTCAAGAACTACTCAACGATGGCAGCTATACAAAAATAAAAAGAGATCCCACCAACAGCTTGGTTACCAAAACGAACAAAATCATCTCTGATTCAACGGAATTAATTGATGAGACCAAACAGTTCTCGTTGAAACCCTCTGCTGCCAGACCACCAAGATTATATGGCCTTCCAAAGATACACAAAGAAGATACACCCCTTCGTCCCATCGTCTCTACTATCAACTCCCCCACCTATAAACTGGCACGTTTTCTTGCTGATATACTGCGACCTTTCACTGGAAAAACCACCTCTGCGGTACTAAATTCTACTCACCTAGTATCGACAATCAAAGGCATTTCCCTGTCCCCAGACGACCTGCTTGTCAGTTTTGATGTGGTGTCCTTGTTCACCAAAGTCCCGGTACCTGACACCATCGCTATCATTGAAGACCTGGTTCATCAAGGACTGCACACTGATGTACCCCCCTGGTGAGACATTGCTTAACCAACACATACTTCACCTGGAATGGAAATTTCTACAAACAAACTGAGGGCACCCCAATGGGCTCCCCCCTATCTCCGGTTGTAGCCAACGTATTCATGGAAAAATTTGAAACTGACGCCATCCAGACTGCCACTCTACGCCCGACCTTATGGAAGAGGTACGTGGATGACACCTTTGTCATCTGGCCACATGGCCAGCCTGCTCTAGACCAATTCCGCGACCACATCAATTCCATACACCCAGCCATCAGATTTACCATGGAGGTCGAAAAAGATGGCAAACTACCCTTTTTGGATGTCTTAATTAAAAGGAGACATGATGGTTCAATGAGCCACTCTGTCTACAGGAAAGCCACCCATACAGATGCTTACTTGAAACCGGATTCCCACCACCATCCATCACAGAAGAACTCCCTCATCAAGACTCTATACCATAGAGCCCAATGCATTTCCGACCAGGAACACATTACCAGTGAACTCAAGCACGTACACCAGGCTCTCAGGGCTAATGGTTACTCCGACTACACAATCCGCAAAGCCATCACTCCAGTCATGAAGAAGGATTCTCTTGTGGAGCCACTCAAAACCATCACCTTACCCTACATTGCAGGGGTCACTAAAACGATCTCCAAAATCCTGAATAAACACAAGATCCAGGTCCGATTCAACACAATACATAAAATCCGTGATCTAGTTCCATCTGTAAAAGATGCTGTTCCAGACATACAGTACCCGGGCGTTTACAAACTAAAGTGCCTCTGTGGTAGTAGCTACATTGGAGAAACCAAACGACATATCTCGGACCGCATCCGTGAACATAAAGCAGACTTGAAACACGGTAGGACGAACTCCTTTGCCGTGGCAGATCACTGTTATAATTCAGTAGGCTCACATGACATTGACTTCTCCAAGACGGAGGTTATTTGCAAACCAACCGGCTACCATGAGAGATTCGTTCATGAGGCCATTCACATATACAAGCACAGAGACAATTTCAACCAAGAAGATGGATTCTGGCTTAGTAACCATTGGAAAGATGTTTTAAACCATTTCCGTTCTTAATTAATTGTATTTTACGATGACCTTCAGACCGCAGCTCTTTCACCAGCATTGACTCTTAATACCTCTCACACCACGGTTAATGGTATGGTTTACAACATGGAGTATAATAGCGCCTCGCAGCTGTCTCTCTCCCCCTCCTCTATTCCGACCTTGGATGACCTCGTCCGTCTGAACGGGGCCCATAGCTATCCGTGTTGCTAAAGTTGAGGGTAAGAATTCACCCATTTTTTCGCCATATAGCATTGTGATATATAACGACTTATTGTTGGTAGCTTAACTGATTGGAGAATATAGAGTTTATTGATAACATTAAGGTAATTTATATTTTAGTTTTTTATTGGTTCACTATGTAGTATTCATTATACATTGTATTGTATACCCAGTTACTGTGAATAGCTCAGATGTGTAGACCTTGACTTCAACATAGCCATTTCTGTGACCAGACACTAGCTAATCACTCAGTTATTTCAATGCTAAATTCGCCTAGTTATTTCAATGCTAAATTCTCCTGTTTGATTTGTACTAGGTGCCTCGGTGAATGTGTATGCTCTGACTTTAAACATAGCTATTTCTGTGACCAGTTACAAGCTAATCACTCAGCTATTTCATTGCTAAATTCTATGCTAATTCCTTTGTCAAGGGGTGCCTCTGCGGATGTGTATGCTTTAACTTAGCTATTTCAATGCTGAATTCTATGCTAATTGCTTTGTCAAGGGGTGCCTCTGCAGATGTGTATGTTTTAACTTTAACATAGCCATTTCTGTGACCAGTCACAAGCTAATCACTCGGCCATTTCATTGCTAAATTCTATGCTAATTCCTTTGTCAAGGGGTGCCTCTGCGGATGTGTATGCTTCAACTTTAACATAGCCATTTCTGTGACCAGTCACAAGCTAATCACTCGGCCATTTCAATGCTAAATTATATGCTAATTCCTTTGTCAAGGCGCTTTGTTTCTTCTGACACAGCTTAAAGGTCGTGATCTGAACGTGGCTTTTTTCACTCCAGCGCTGTCCTACCAGACAGTCTCGTCCCTTCACCTGATGAAGGCCGCTTGTGTTGTGGCCAAAACGTCGTGAGAATATTATTGTGTTATTTTATTTTATCAATTAATTATTTTATTCTCATTCTACGTGACTTTACCAAAAGAACCAAAGAAGATAGTACAGCACTAGTGTGTAGTGTATAGTGTAGTGTACTAGTACAGCACTAGTGTACAGTGTAGTATACTAGTACAGCACTAGTGTATAGTGTAGTGTATAGTGTAGTGTACTAGTACAGCACTAGTGTATAGTGTAGTGTACTAGTACAGTACTAGTGTATAGTGTAGTGTATAGTGTAGTATACTAGTGTAGTGTTTATAATGACGAATAAACTTCTTATGAGGCACACTCTGTTTATTGTAATACTTCTCTTTAAACAGTCCTTAACACACGGAGGGGTATACGGTCCCCCCACCCAATACCCTAGGAAGGTTTCAGCCTCCGGACTTAGCGTGACCTACACACAGATCTCTTCTTAACCTAAGGAGGTACAGCCTCCTGTCTTAGCGGGACTTACTCACACCTCTACCGCTATCCTAGAATCCTCCGGCTGGGACCTAGGGGAGGCTATCTGACCCACCGCTGGCCCGGCGGCTCTTGACCACTGGATGCGCTGAGCCTTAGCCCTCAGAAGGGCTGGAAGGCTGGGTCCAGGGTCCTGGCTATCTTCAGCCCGGGCTTCGGTCTTCGTGTAGGGAGAGAACTCCTCGCGCTCTGCACGGTCACCCTTCTTATATCAGTTTGTGGCCAGGTGTAACCAATCCCACACGCACACGTGGCACTGTCTGATTCGTTCTTACTAAACTGTGGCTACGATCCCACTCCACCTCGTCTGACCCCAACCGTTATGTACACAGAGGTAACGCTGCACTGCTACTTTGATACCTAGTGGCAATGCAGGTTACGGAACAGTGATAGTTAACACCTCTACATCACCCCCTACTTCGGAAGCTCCAGCCGTCCCGGCAGCAACAATGTGAAACTCCGAAAATCATCAACGATAGAAGAAATGTGAGTGTGCCTCGCGAACAACAAGAACAAGAACAGGAAAAGAAAAAAAAAACCCCATATAAATACCCCCCTAACACAACAACGTATGTACAAGGCAATCGGTCATGACACCGACCATACACACAACGCGATAGAGCAGGCGGCTTGTGTAGCAAAACCGATTAGGAACCGGGAACGTGTCAGCAAGGAAGGGAAGCATCATAAAAACCGGCGAGATTTAGCGCGCGTGTGTTTCGCGGGGTCATCGTAGGGGAGGGTAGGCTTCGTCGGCGGCACAGGAGGGGCAGGAGGATGAACAAGAGCGTCAGGTGGGTCATGAGGTGGGTATTGAGGCACCTCCACGGGGACACCTGACGATCCATGGTCCATCGAGGCCGAACGTGGCCTGCACGGAGCTGTCACTCCCGTGTCATCTGCGG
Organism: Petromyzon marinus; assembly: GCF_048934315.1. Classification (NCBI taxonomy): domain Eukaryota; kingdom Metazoa; phylum Chordata; class Hyperoartia; order Petromyzontiformes; family Petromyzontidae; genus Petromyzon; species Petromyzon marinus. The sequence goes on along the minus strand of NC_133745.1, from coordinate 21,589,164 downwards.
GAGGAATGACACGCCTGCGCTGTCGATTAGGCACCAACGGGGCAACATCTGGCTCGTCGGACGCGTCGCACACTCGGCCCCCGTGTTGCGTGTGTTGTGGAGGGACGCGCGGCGTGACGAAGGGTTTCAACCGAGAGGGCTGAACGAACCAGCGACGCCGTCCCCAGCGAATTTTAATACATTGGGGACGCAGGACCTCAACCACCTCCACCGGACCCCGCCATGGCCTTGAGGAGTTTTGCCGACGTGGACACCGGCACCTGGGGGCAGTGAAGCCACGCGCTGTCTCCCGGTGCCCACCGATGCGTGGACGTCCGAGGATCACGCAGTCTCAAATTCGCTCGCTGGCGGGAAGCCGAAATTTCAATGGCAGCCTCCCGTGCCTCGGCCAACTTACGGAGGTTGAATCGCAAGTGGTCAACGGGCTTGGACTTCTGCGGTGGCTGTTCTATCTCCAGCCGAACGTCGGCAGGAGGAAAGACATCCCTGCCGTACGTTAAAAAGAACGGGGAAAATCCCGTCGCCGCGTGAGGTGCCATGCGGTACACGGCGAGGACCCCCGGAACCTGCAAGTCCCAATCGAGGTGGGATTCATCGACCTGATGGCATAACATAGCGGTGAGAGTCCTATGAAGGCGCTCCACCATGCCGTCGGTCTGGGCATGGTAGGGCGAAGTGCGCACTTCCTTTGTGCCCAACAGGCGGCACGCATCGTTCAGCAGGACTCCTGAAAAATTTCTTCCCTGATCGGTCAGCAATCGTTCTGGTGCGCCCTTGTCCAGGACGTAGCCCTGAACTAAGGCGTCCACGACGGCCGTTGCCGACTGGTTGGGGAGGGCCCAGGCCATAGGCCACCGTGTAAAATACTCTACCCCAACCAGAAGGTACTAATTACCCCGTGGCGTAGTAGGAAAAGGACCCAAAATATCGAGAGCCACCAACTCGTAATAATAGGGTTTTTCCCCTTTTTTCTGGCAACAAAACTGAAACCTTTTTACAAAGATTCATGTCTGCATTAACCACAATATCTGCAGTCAAAATGCAAACAAAAAACACACACAATGATAATATATGCATTGTCCTTGAAACTGATAGGTCCACACCAAGGGACGGCTTTCTCTTTGAGCCTCGACCCAATTGGTGCTCGACCAGATGACGCCAAAAGGCGTCACACAGCTCAAAGACAATGCACTATCAAAGTAATGAGGGCTCGGGGTGAGCATCTACATCATTAGACCTCCTTTGCCAGTACCAAAATGTAATAACCCTATTATTACATTTTGGTACTGGCAAAGGAGATCTAATGAGCCACCAACTCGTTTATGAGACACCGAAATGGGTTGCAGGGGCGGGCATGCGGTTTTAGCCGGCGGTTTACGTTGCGCGCAATGGGTGCACCACAGCAGAATGTCGGTTACATCGCGCAGCATGCCCGGCCAGAAAAATTGCAAACCGCAACAACCCAATGGTCTTATGGACACCCAGGTGTAATAACCGCTCGTGCGCTGCCCATACGGCTTTGCATCGCAAGGCGGAGGGCACGACGATTTTATGTTGACACGAGTCAGCATCCCAATGCATCGGCAAGCCGCGCTTCGTAACAAGTGAATTGAATTTCCCTTGACGCGGAGCCACCTTATTCGCGTGGCGACACAACCTCAGTAACGACACGTCATCGCTCTGGTGCCGACCCCATACGGCCAAAGTCAGCCCCAGCAAGTCGTCACTGGCCGTTGGATCCGCATGATCCGACATCGGCGCCGAGGCGACGGGAAGTGCGGCCGACACCGTTTCGAGAGGCGCGCCCTGCGCAGGCAGCGGCGGCTAACGACGGCCAGAGCCCAAAAAAAAGCACGCACATTTTTGAGCCGGCGGGAGGCGAGACAACGCATCGGCATTCGTGTGTTGTGCACCCTCACGGTAAGTGACATTGAAATCGTAGTCCCGAAGGGCTTCGAGCCACCGAGAAAGCTGGCCGGATGGTTGGTCAACCCGCAGAGCGTACTGTAATGCCGAATTATCAGATCGCACGGTAAAATGCTGACCATACAGGTACGGCCTGTATTGCTGAATGAAAAAAACAATGGCCAGCAGCTCACGTCGGATAACGCAGTATCTTTGTTCAGCAGGAGACAAGACTCTGCTACCATAGACAACGACCCTTTCAATGCCATCAGCCTTTTGAGACAGAACACCCCCAATCCCCGTATTGCTAGCGTCGGTGTCCAACACGAATGGCACGGAAAAATCAGGGTATGCAAGGGACGGTGCCGTTACGAGTGCATTCCGCAAGGAGTCGAATGCAGCCTGTTCCGCGTCCCTCCAATGAAACATCACCCCTTTGGACGTAAGGTCATGAAGCGGTTTGGCAATCGTCGCGAAGCCAGCAACAAAACGGCGGTAATATGAAGCAAAACCAATAAAACTGCGATCATCGCCCGCTGATGTAGGGGTCGGCCATTGGCAAACGCATTCGGTTTTATCAGGGTCGGTAGAAATTCCCGAGCGGCTGACTATGTGGCCCAGATAGCGCACAGACTCAAGCAGAAGGTGACACTTCTGCGGCTTGAATTTTAAGTTAGCGGCCCGCATTTTCAAGAAGACAGCACGCAATCGCTCGATGTGTTCGCCGAACGTGCGGCTAAAGACGACGACGTCGTCAAGATAAATGAGACATGAGTCCCACTGGAGCCCAGCGAGGACCAGCTCCATGAGCCTCTGGAACGTCGCTGGGGCCGAGTGGAGACCCATGGGCAATCTATTAAACTCAAAAAGGCCCTGTGGTGTCTGAAAAGCAGTCTTAGGTTTTGACGCTTCGTCGAGGGGGAGTTGCCAAAACCCCGACAGAAGGTCCAAAGTGGAGAAATAGTGCGCGCCTGCCAGGGCATCCAATGACTCGTCCATACGAGGGAGAGGGTAGGCGTCCGCCACCGAGATTTTATTTAGGCGCCGAAAATCAACGCAAAAACGAAGACTGCCATCGTGCTTTTTGACCAGCACTATCGGAGCACCCCAGGGACTAGTGGAAGGAGAAATGATATCGGCCTCCAGCATGTCATCCACGGTCGATTTAACATGCTGCTTCTCCGCCAGGCTAAGCCGAAACGGGTTTTGTCGAATATGGGCAGCGCCACCAGTATCAATGTGGTGACGCAGCAGCTTGGTGCAGCCAATATAAAATTTAGATTTACTGAATATATCAGAAAATTCTCGCAGAAGAGCGCCCAATTTAATTCGCTGCGAACCAGACAGAACACCCGTGTCTGCGCAGAGCGCGTCCAACCATCCCTCATCTGATTCGGAAGGTGGGACCTGCGGCGTGTCACGCACGTGTCCCACGACTTCGGTCCCCAGAGGCGACGACGTCGCGTGAGCGAGCACAGTTCCTTGCGGAATGACGGTTGTGGACAATCCGACATTCAAAACCTGCAAGAACGGCTCCCTGTCAGCTGCTACGAGGGTCTGTGCAGCCACCAAATCTAACCCCTTAGCAGCTGCGTTTGAAGGTCCCAGCAAAATGCCATGTGCCGAGGCGTCCGGGGCTAGCGGTTTCTTTAATCGCAAGGGCACGAGCATTTGTGTCCCTGGCAGAATGCGGACTGTGCTGGTGACGAACGCCTGCACAGAGGCATTTGGCGTGCGCGGATGTGAGGGCGTGGGCAAGAACGTCATCCGTCGACCCGACGGGAGTTCGATGCAGCCTTGATCTACAAGGATCTTAATGGGCATTTTCGCGAGAAAGTCAGTGCCTAACAAACACGGCACGGCGAGGGAGGAAGAGACCAAAATAGGCCCCGCCAATTAAATGTCACCAATGGAAATTTGCGCACGAATTTGCCCAAAAATGCCCAGCGAACTTCCATTAGCGATAGGGATAGAAACACGTTCCAATGGGCGGCATTGTACGGGCAGTATATTATAAATCAAATCCGAAATGATCATAGCCGATGCACCAGTATCAACCAACACACGGAATTCCACACCCTCGATCGATCCGACAACCACGGAGGAACCTGCTGTCGCCGCGACTAACCTATGGGCCAACTCAGACCACTGCCCAGGTCCGAGTGGCCGTGAAGAATCGCCGGAACACCGCGCATCACACGCCGAATCGATAGCCCTTCTTATGGTGCGTTGCAGTGTGTATGGTGTGAATGAGGGCCGAGCGTGAGAGGCGTCGCGACTTGCCTGACTGTGCCGTGATGCGGTGGGCGTCCTGTAGTCCTGGCCCTGGGATCCGGAGGGGCGTCGTCGAGGCGCACGGCACTCGGAGGAGATGTGGCATCATCGGCCACAGTTGAAACACGTCACGTCGCCGCGTGGAGGCCGTCCCCGCTGATGGTCGTCGCGGCGACCAGCGTGGTCGGACGATCGCAGGCCCGCTCCCCTGGTCGCCATGAAGGCCCGGTCGGGGGAGAATCCGTCGCCCCTGCTGGCAGGCTCCGACGTTGAAGCCGAGGCGGCGATGGTCGAATCCGTGTGGAGCAGCAGATGCGCGTGGATGCTCCGAGCGGCTCGTAGCGAGCACATACCGTCGTCGTCCACCGCTTGAATGACGATGCGCAGCTCGCGTGCCAGCTCCATCATCTTCTGGAGGACGATAGCGTCAATGGCTTCGTTGTCCATGCGGGGGTAGCCCGCTCTTGCCATTGCGAGTAGGGCGGTCCGGAATGCCAACGGAGACTCTTTAGGGCGGTGTCGCCTATCGTAAAACCGGCTGCGGACGTCGGACGGAGGCCCGTTGACGTCGGACATCCGTCGGAGGGCCGATTGTAGAGTCGCCCTTTGTTGCCTGGGGATGGTGAGGAGCGAGGCGAGAGCGTCATCGTCCTGAGTGGCCGGTAGCGCTCGGAGCGCCTATGCGTCCGACCAACCTACCATTTAATAATAGGGGTTTTCCCCTTTTTTCTGGCAACAAAACTGTAACCTTTTTATGAGGATTTGTGTTACTGCATTAACCACAATACCTGCAGTCAAAATGCAAACAAAAAACATTACTATGATAATATGATGCATTGTCCTTGAAACTGATTGGTCCACACCAAGAGACGGCTTTCTTTTGAGCCTCGACCCAATTGTTTTGTTGCCAGAAAAAAGGGGAAAAACCCTATTATTACATTTTGGTACTGGCAAAGGAGGTCTAATGATGTAGACAGCACACCATTTCTTGGCTCAGGAAGCGCCGCTGGAATGCCGCCCAGTCGCCCCCTTCAGACGCGAATTCACGAAAGATGGGCAGGCGCTGTTGGAGGGCGGACGTCGTTTCCTCCTCAGCCTGCACAGTCTCGAACCGGAAATCGGGGTGTGATTGGCCCCCCATCATTCCCAGAATGCCCTTGGCTTCAGCTTCCGGCGGGACCACGTGGTTCCTCGGCGGGAACATCAAAATGTTCGTCTTGGCCGACGGCGGGAACATCCGGCGGCGGCTGATTCGATCCGCCCGCGACCTCCGAGTTGATCTCGTCGAGAATGGAGGCCGCGGCATGTAGAAGTTGGGCGAGACGGCTGTGTGCTGCCCGGAGTCCGTCCCCCATGGCAGGAGGAGTGACCGGCTGCTGAGCCGGTGGTTGGGCGGCTGGCAACGTGCCGGCATTTTCAGCGGAGTTGGCGGTTCCCGCAGGTTGAGTCAGGGTTTCCTTCATTCTGACTTCGCACGTGGGCTGAATTTTCAACCACTTCTGACTCCAGTTGTAGTGTTTATGAAGACGAATAAAATTCTTATGACACACACTCTGTTTATTGTGATTCTTCTCTCACACAGTCCTTAACACACGGAGGGGTATACGGTCCCCCCACCCGATACCCGAGGAAGGTTTCAGCCTCCGGACTTAGCGTGACCTACACACAGGTCCCTTCCTAACCTAAGGAGGTACAGCCTCCGGACTTAGCGTGACCTACACACAGGTCTCCTTGATGCCTAAGAAGGTACAGCCTCTGGACTTAGCGTGACCTACACACAGATCTCTTGATACCTAAGAAGGTACAGCCTCCGGACTTAGCGTGACCTACACACAGGTCTCTTGCTAACCTAAGGAGGTACAGCCTCCTGTCTTAGCGGGACTTACTCACACGTCTACCGCTATCCTAGAGTCCTCCGGCTGGGACCTAGGGGAGGCCATCTGACCCACTGCTGGCCCGGTGGGTCTTGACCACTGGATGTGCCGAGCCTTAGCCCTCAGAAGGGCTGGAAGGCTGGGTCCAGGGTCCTGGCTATCTTCAGCCCGGGCTTCGGTCTTCGTGTAGGGAGAGAACTCCTCGTGCTCTGCACGGTCACCCTTCTTATACCCGTTTGTGGCCAGGTGTAACCAATCACACATTCCCACGTGGAACTGTCTGATTGGTTCTTACCAAACTGTGGCTACGATCCACTTCACCTCGTCTGACCCCAACCGTTATGTACACAGAGGTAACGCTGCACTGCCCCTTTGGTACCTAGTGGCAATGCAGGTTCCGGAACAGTGAGTAGTTAACACCTCTACACTAGCACAGGACGAGTGTATAGTGTAGTGTATAGTGTAGTATACTAGTACAGCACTAGTGTATAGTGTAGTGTCTAGTGTAGTATACTAGTACAGCACTAGTGTATAGTGTAGTGTATAGTGTAGTATACTAGCACAGCACAAGTGTATAGTGTCGTGTATAGTGCAGTGTACTAGTACAGCACTAGTGTATAGTGTAGTATACTAGCACAGCACGAGTGTATAGTGTAGTATACTAGTACAGCACTAGTGCATAGTGTAGTGTATAGTGTAGTGTATAGTGTAGTGTACTAGTACAGCACTAGTGTATAGTGTAGTATACTAGTGCAGCACGAGTGTATAGTGTAGTGTATAGTGTAGTATACTAGTACAGCACTAGTGTATAGTGAAGTGTATAGTGTAGTATACTAGTACAGCACGAGTGTATAGTTTAGTATACTAGTACAGCACTAGTGTATAGTGTAGTGTATAGTGTAGTATACTAGTACAGCACGAGTGTATAGTGTAGTGTATAGTATACTAGCACAGCACTAGCGTATAGTGTAGTGTATAGTGTAGTATACTAGTACAGCACGAGTGTATAGTGTAGTGTATAGTGTAGTATACTAGCACAGCACTAGCGTATAGTGTAGTATACTAGTACAGCACGAGTGTATAGTGTAGTGTATAGTGTAGTATACTAGCACAGCACTAGCGTATAGTGTAGTGTATAGTGTAGTATACTAGTACAGCACTACACCGGTGGTGTTGGAGAGCAAATCCGTACTTACTCCTCACTTACGAACGGTCCTCACCTATGAACATTCCGCACTCACGAACGTTCCTCATGAACGCTCCGCAGTTACGAGCATTCCTAACACACGAATTTTGCTCACTTACGAACAGACCGCACTTATGGACATTCCACACTTATGAACATGACACTCACGGACGTTCCGCACTCACCAACGCTCCGTACTTACGAACATTCCGCACTTCACAAACATTCCGCAAGTTCAACATACGTACGCACAAATGGATCAAACAAGTCACTCGAGACACCGGTTACTGGGACGGCAGCAAGAGCGGTTTATGCTGAACGCTGTCACGATAGAGGCCGCACGTTTGGAGGCAACGAGCAGTTCCTGTCGCTGACTACGCATCACGAACGGGCAGCAGCAGCAGCAACGGAACAGAATGGGTCAGAGGTACGAGCAAAAGTAGTGGCTTGAAGGACAAACATTAACAAGTTTAACACGTAGGCTTTCACGACCAATATTATTCATAATGAAGGTGTTTGGGTTAGATCGCGTTATTTATAAATGTGTCGTAACCCTCCACCACCCGACACGGCCAATCAGCAAAAAAAGTGTCACGTTGACAAAAGACAAAAATAGTTCACTACTTTAGCCCCACCGGTGTGTTGAAGAGTGAATCCACAACATTTACAGTTTGAGTTGTACTGTGAAGTTTCGCTGGTAATTACATCCAGCATCATCGGGCAATTCTCCAGAATGGTAAAGCCCTCGCTTGCTCCCGGTCTTAAATAGAGCAGCATCAGGGTGACATCATAATTTAACTAATTTCAGGTGCAGTGATTTGAGGCGGAGGGGGGGGGTTATTGTAATTATATAATCGATTGGTAATCAGTTAATGGTTATGATTAGTAATGAGTTGTAGATTAGTAGTTAGTTGTAATGTGTGTTGTTGTGATTATATGCTACGTTAGTAATCCGTTAATTAGTATGTGTTTCCCCTATAAAGAATTGTAAAATGTATTATTTAATAATACGCTTCCAAGCCGCACTAAGCCTGTAGCTGTCAGAGCGATTCAAGTTATTTCTATTCCTCTCAATTTCAATGGATTCTCTAATTAGTCTTTGCCAGTAATAATTAGTTTTACACAACACTTCAACGTTATCAAAATCAGTTTAACACGTAGGCTTTCGCGACCAATATTATTCATAATAAAGGTTTTTGGGTTAGATCGCGTTTATTTATAAATGTGTCGTAACCCTCCACCACCCGACACGGCCAATCAGCAAAGAAAAGTGTCACGTTGACAAAAGACAAATAATTCACTACTTCAGCCCACCGGTGTGTTGAAGAGTTAATCCACATTTACAGTTTGAGTACGACGTTTCGCTGGTAAATACTTCCAGCATCATCGGGCAATTCGCCATTCTGGTGAATTATTTGTCTTTTGTCAACGTGACACTTTTCTTTGCTGATTGGCCGTGTCGGGTGGTGGAGGGTTACGACACATTTATAAATAAACGCGATCTAACCCAAAAACCTTTATTATGAGTTATCAAAATCAATTGAGTGTCCTTGTTGACAAGCATGTTCTGCCACTGCCGACAGTTGTGTTTGAGATAATTTAATATTTCTTTGATGTTCTTTTAGTCTTATGCTGTTACGTCCCGTCTGTCCAATATAGCATCTGCCACATAAACAATTAATCCGATATACACCTTCTGTTGATAATTTAGGTAATGCGTCTTTAGTGCAAGATACTAGTTTTTGAATTTTGTGTACTGTACCAAATCTTACTGTAATGTTTTGCTTTTGCAAAACACGGGCTAATTTGTCAGTTACTCCTGTATATCGGCTGTGGTTTTCACACCTGATGATTGCCTGTGTTGCAGTGGAAACGTCGTGAGAATTGTATTGTTTTACATTTTTATTATTTTATTGTTACCCTTCTACGTGGCGACTTTACCGAAAGAACCAAGAATATATCGACAAACTAATTTCTTGAATTTGGAGCTTTCGTGACTGCAGGAATTATTCTTTGTTTTTTTTCGGTAAAGTCACGTGGAAATAATTAGATAACATAATAGTGTACGACGTTTCGATTGCAACACAAGCAATCATCATCAGGTACAACAGAGCTAAATTTACGAGAGAGAGGAGACACATAACTGCAGATATATACAGGTTTCCAAATCTTGCTAAAACCTGTTTGATTTAGTGTGCTCCCACGTTTCTCTCTCTCTGTATCCCCTGTTGTATCTGTGTCTGTATATATATATCTGCGGTTATGTGTCTTCTCTCTCTCTCGTAAATTTAGCTCTTCTGTACCTGATGATGATTGCTTGTGTTGCAATCAAAACGTCGTACACTATTATGTTATTTTATTATTTCTACGTGACTTTACCGAAAAAACTAATTTCTTTAGAACCGCTTGTTGACGTTGTTGTCGTGGTGTTTAGTTTTGTTGTCCTTCCCCCGCACCTCCAATAAGCTACGGCCGGCTGCGTACGGTGCGAAATCAGTTCAACGTACGTGCACACGTGCCGGTACCTGGGCTTCACACGGGCTCAGTGATTGAGACACTTCATGTGGAAGTTGAGATTCGAGAGATCCGCGAAGTTTCTCCCGCAGACGAAGCACTTGTACGGCTTCTCCACGCTGTGCGACTTGATGTGCCTGTTGCAGGCAGACGAATTTCTGAAGTCCTTGTCGCATATAGGGCACCGGTGCGGCTTTTCGCCTGTGTGGATCATCGCGTGGACCTTCAGGGCCGACGGCTGCACAAACTCCTTCTCGCAGAGCTCGCACTTGTGAGGCTTCTCTCCCGTGTGGGTCATCAGGTGGTTCTTGAGAGACTTCGCCTCCAGGAAGCCCTTGTCGCACACGGGGCAGCGGTGAGCCCGCTCGCCCGTGTGGATCTTCGTGTGGCTCCTGAAGTTGGAGAGGTGCCCGAAGGTCTTGCCGCACGTTGGGCACTCGTGCGGCCTCTCGCCCGTGTGGATCCTCGCGTGGCTCTTGAGCGTCGACGAGTCGGTGAAGGCCTTGCCGCACACCGAGCACTTGTGCGGCTTCTCGTTGGTGTGGTTCATCATGTGCCTCTTGAGGGCCAATGAGTGGATGAAGTCCCTGGCGCACAGGGAACACTTGTACGGCTTCTCCCCCGTGTGGATCATCGCGTGGCTCTTGAGGGTCGACGCGAGCCGGAAGCCGTTCCCGCACACGGAGCACTTGAAGGGCCTCTCCCCCGTGTGCGTCATCGCGTGCCTCTTCAGGGCCGATAAGCACGCCATCGCCCTGCCGCACAGAGGGCAACTGAGCGGCTTCTTGCCGTCGCCGGGTTTCCGGCCGTCCGTCCGGTTCCTCCGGCCCCTGCTGTTCTCCAGGACCACCTCGATCTCCGCCACGTCCGAGGGAGTCCCCCGGTCTCCCCGCGACTCCCCGGCTCTCTCCGTCGAAGCACCGGCGGGAAGGTCCTCGTCCTCCAGAGGCCCTTCTTTGCTGCGAAGATCCTCTCGGTTGGGCCGAAGCTTCCCGTCGTCGGAGTCGAGGTCCTCTTTCTCATTCTCCAAAGGTTCCTCTTTAACACGAGGATCCTCTCCGTCGGACCGAAGGTCCTGGTGGTCGGAGTCGAGGTCCTCGTCTTCGCCGAGGTCCCCCAAAGCTTTGGGTCGGAGGACTTCGCGAAAATCAGATGCCTGACCTAGGAGGAGAAAGGTCATCGTTGAGCTCCGCGTGAATTTCGATTTAAAGCTTTCGTGACTGCAAGGATTCATCTTCTTTGGTTCTTTCGGCAAAGTCACGTAGCATGAGAATAAAATACAAATAATAAAATAACACGATAAAATTCTCACGACGTTTCGGCCACAACACAAGTGGCCTTCATCAGGTGAAGGGACGAGACTGTCTGGAGGACAGCGCTGGAGCGAACACGGCCAAGCTGAGACCACGACCTTTAAGCTGTGTGAGAAGAAACAGAGCGCCTTGACAAAGGAATTATCATAAAAATTAGCATTTAATTGCCGGACTTAGCATGATGAACAGTGTAGAGGGGGTGAACATGTGCAGATAGGCGAGGGGGGGAGGGGGAGTTTACATATTGATGGTGTGAAAATGGAATTTAAGCTGCTGTGAAAATTTGGGATACCACTACTTGAAAAAGGTGCTTCTGTAGATTTGTAGGCTTTGACTTTAACATAGTTATTTCTATGACCAGTCACAAGCTAATCCCTCAGTTATTTCAATGCTAAATTCTCCTGTTTGATTTATACTAGGTGCCTCTGTGGATGTGTAGGCTTTGACTTTAACATAGCTATTTCTATGACCAGTCACAAGTTAATCACTCAGTTATTTCAATGCTAAATTCTCCTGTTTGATTTGTACTAGGTGCCTCTGTGGATGTGTAGGCTTTGACTTTAACATAGCTATTTCTATGACCAGTCACAAGTTAATCACTCAGTTATTTCAATGCTAAATTCTCCTGTTTGATTTGTACTAGGTGCCTCTGTGGATGTGTAGGCTTTGACTTTAACATAGCCATTTCTGCGACCAGTCACAAGCTAATCACGCAGCTATTTCAATGCTAAATTATCCAAACCAAACATTAAACTAATTTTCAATAGTACAGTATATTTTTTCAAGTAGTGGTATCCCAAACTTTCGCAGCAGCTTAAATTCCCTTTTCACACCATCAATATGTAAACTACCCCTCCCCCCCTCGCCTATCTGCACATGTTCACCCCCTCTACACCGTTCATCATGCTAAGTCCGGCAATTAAATGCTAATTTTTATGATAATTCCTTTGTCAAGGCGCTCTGTTTCTTCTCACACAGCTTAAAGGTCGCGGTCTGAGCTTGGCTGTGTTTGCTCCAGCGCTGTCCTCCAGACAGTCTCGTCCCTTCACCTGATGAAGGCCGCTTGTGTTGTGGCCGAAACGCCGTGAGAATTTTATTGTGTTATTTTTTTTTATTTTTTTTTTATTTTATTCTCATTCTACGTGACTTTACCGAAAGAACCAAAGAAGGTGAATTTCGATGAAAAGGAAAACTTGTTACCCAGCTATGGGAGCGGGGAGGGGGGTCACGTGACTACAACTTTCACCATGCTGGGCAGCAGTGCAGGTTGAGTGATGGCGTGTAACGTGACGTTCACGCGTCACGTGTCATGTCACGTGACACGTCACGTGACATGTCGCACAGACGCCAGCTCCGCCCCCTGGGCGGGCTCTGTTACAGTAGAGCAGCCCTGTTGACGAGCAATCGCTCCATAGAGCTCCAACGTGTAGTAGTGTATAGTGTAGTGTATAGTGTAGTGTGTAGTGTAGTGTGTAGTGTAGTGAAGTAGTGTAGTGTAGTGTGTAGTGTATAGTGTAGTGTATAGTGTAGTGTATAGTGTAGTGTATAGTGTAGTAGTGTCTAGTGTATAGTGTAGTGTATAGTGTAGTGTAGTAGTATAGTGTAGTGTATAGTGTAGTGTATAGTGTAGTGTATAGTGTATAGTATAGTGTATAGTGCAGTAGTGTCTAGTGTACAGTGTAGTGTAGGAGTCTGGTGTTGCTGTACTCGATGTGATGGTGGAGGCTGTCACCAGAGGATCACCCATCACCCACCACCACCACTACTCACCACCACCACCACTCACCACCACTCACCACCACTACTGACCACCACCACTCACCACCACCCACCACCACTCACCACCACCCACCACCACTCACCACCACTCACCACCACCCACCACCACTCACCACCACCCACCACCACTCACCACCACCACTCACCACCACCACTCACCACCACTCACCACCACTACTCACCACCACTCACTACCACTCACCACCACCCACCACCACCCACCACCACTCAACACCACTCACCACCACCCACCACCACTCACCACCACTCACCACCACTCACCACCACCACTCACCACCACTCACCATCGTCAGCGTCGCCTCTCTCCACCTTCACGGGCAGCCACGTCTCACCGCCCGGCTCCTCCTTCACCTCCACCTCCTTCACCTCCTCCTTCACCTCCCTCACCTCCTCCTTCACCTCCTCCACCTCCTCCAACTCCTTCACCTCCTCCACCTCCTCCACCTCCTCCACGTCTCCTGTCCCAAGAGGAACCCAGCGCGGTGAGAGTCTCAAGACGCCGCCGCCGCTCTCCATCAACCCTCACCACGACCACCGCTAGTGCCAGGCTAGGTGCACCTAGAGGATGACTCACCGCCAGGGTCTCCCAGCGACATCTCACGGCCGGGAGGATCTCCTCCTGGCGCCTCCCTCGGAGCCTTCGAAGCGACCTCACCTGTGGGCACGGCACTTCAGGTTTGTGTAGTGTAGAGTGTAGTGTATAGTGTAGTGTAGTAGGGTCTAGTGTAGTGTAGTAGTGTCTAGGGTAGTGTTTAGTGTAGTGTATAGTGTAGTGTATAGTGGAGAGTGTAGTGTATAGTGTAGTGTATAGTGTAGTGTAGTAGTGTCTAGTGTAGTGTAGTAGTGTATAGTGTAGTGTAGTAGGGTCTAGTGTAGTGTAGTAGTGTAGTGTATAGTGTAGTGTAGAGTGTAGTATAGTAGTGTAGTGTATAGTGTAGTGTATAGTGTAGTGTAATAGTGTATAGTGTAGTGTAGTAGTGTAGTGTATAGTGTAGTGTATAGTGTAGTATAGTAGTGTAGTGTATAGTGTAGTGTAGTGTGTAGTGTAGTATATAGTGTAGTGTATAGTGTAGTAGTGTAGTGTATAGTGTAGTGTATAGTGTAATGTAGTAGTGTAGTGTATAGTGTAGTGTATAGTGTAGTGTAGGAGTATAGTGTAGTGTAGTAGTGTCTAGTGTATAGTGTAGTGTATAGTGTAGTGTATAGTCTAGTGTAGTAGTGTATAGTGTGTAGTAGTGTATAGTGTAGTGTATAGTGTAGTGTATAGTGTATAAACTACACTATGCACTCAACCGCACCTCCGATCAGCACGGTTGGCTACTTACAAACACAAATGATGCATCCACCTAACGACTAAACAATGTTCATGTTACCAGCTGTGAGACCACGTGGGCTGACATCATCATCACGTGGGCATCCATAGCAGCAGACAAATTACTCTAAACGTGTTAATACAGACTCATAGAGACCCATAGAGACCCATACTCATAGAGACCCATACTCATAGAGACCCACATAGACCCATAGAGACCCACACTCATAGAGACCCATACTCATAGAGACCCACATAGACCCATAGAGACCCATACTCATAGAGACCCACATAGACCCATAGAGACCCATACTCATAGAGACCCACATAGACTTACATAGACTCATAGAGACCCATACTCATAGAGACCCATAGAGACCCACATAGACCCATAGAGACCCATACTCATAGAGACTCAGAGACCCATACTCATAGAGACCCATACTCATAGAGACTCATAGAGACCCATACTCATAGAGACCCATACTCATAGAGACCCACCATAGACTCACATAGACTCATAGAGACCCATACTCAGAGACCCATAGAGACCCACATAGACCCATAGAGACCCATACTCATAGAGACCCAATGAGACCCTCATAGACCCATAGAGACCCATACTCATAGAGACCCACATAGACCCATAGAGACCCATACTCATAGAGACCCACATAGACTCACATAGACTCATAGAGACCCATACTCATAGAGACCCAATGAGACCCTCATAGACCCATAGAGACCCATACTAATAGAGACTCATAGAGACCCATACTCATAGAGACCCACAGAGACTCATAGAGACCCATAGAGACCCAGGGCTGTAGGGGCAAGTGCTGCTAGTAGCGAGTAGCACCACCTATGATGCACACACAGACAAAGCTCCCCCAGGTAGCCTCTAGCAGGGCTGTAGGGGCAAGTGCTGTGAGCAGCATCTACGAAAGGCTACCGGCGCTGTGGCACTCACAGAGGGGGTGGGTGGCCAGCGCCGACGGTTAACACCCCACACCACACGCACGCGCGGCTACGCCGGGTACTCATTTGAGGCCGAGCCGACCTAGAGGAGGGCGAACCCGCTCCGGGGCGAGACGAGGATGGGGTTAGGGGTCCCGGAACATGAATAGCGGGGGGGGGGGCGGAACCTGCATAGCCGCTTGGGGGGGCGGGGCCTGCATAGCCTATTACGGGGGCGGGGCCTGCATAGCCTATTGGGGGCGGAGACTGGTTAGCCGCTTGGGGGGGCGGGGCCTGCATAGCCTATTGGGGGGGCGGAGCCTGCAGCCCATTGGTGATGGGCGCCCGGGAACCTGCATAATGGTCGAGGGCCCGGAAACCTGAATAGTGATTGGTGGTGGGGGGGGGGCCCAGGAACCTGAATAGTGATTGGTGGTGGTGAGGGGCGTCGAGACGCGTGCCAAGCCTTGGCATCGGCTACAAATCTCAACCCCCCTCTCTCTTTTTTCTTACGATCAGAGTAAACAAGAAGATGCTCGGTGTAGTCGGCACTTTGCTCCGTTCATCATTTCGGTTTTTATTGTTTTTATATGTAAACCCCCCCCCCCCCTTTTAAATGAAAGACCCAACAAAAAAAATATTTTTTGTTCTTCTCTCCTTTCCCCCCCTCTCTCTCCGCCCCCCCTCTCTCTCTACCCCCTCTCCGCCCCCCCTCTCTCTCTACCCCACTCTCTGCCCCCCCCTCTCTCTCTACCCCCCTCTCTCTCTACCCCCCTCTCCGCCGCCCTCTCTCTCTACCCCCCCTCTCTCTACCCCCCTCTCCGCCCCCCCTCTCTCTCTACCCCCCTCTCCGCCCCCCTATCTCTACCCCCCTCTCTCTCTACCCCCCTCTCCGCCCCCCCTCTCTCTCTACCCCCCTCTCCGCCCCCCCTCTCTCTCTACCCCCCTCTCGTCCTACTCCATTTGGCTCTCTCGCTCTCTCTCTCTCTTTGTTCTTTATAACTACGACAAGTGCTGCATCTGCACGCAGCCCCTCCCACAGTGAAACGGCCTCCGACGGCTAGCTCACAATCTGCACGCACAGAGAGCTCTCTAACGTCATCTGCCACCGAGCACGCAGCCTCCTCCAGCGCCCACTTGCTCCTTGAAGGCCGGCACGGCGTGGGTCAGCCGCGCGTGGCGGAACTCCGGGCCCACACTCACCCTGGCTCCGACCGGAGCGCGGAAGATGCCCAGGCCGCTGGCCGGACGTTGCCCCTCCAGGGGCCACCTTCCTCGCCCTGTATATGGGCGAGCTTAGCGTAGCCGAAGAGCACGTTGACCCAGCCCCTGAAGATGTTGGGGTCCGTCGCCCTCTCTCTGCCTCCGTGTCCGTCTTTCCTCCCTCCTTACCTACTTGGTGGACTTGTATATGTATTTCTACTGACCGTGTACCTCGTATTTTTCATTCTATCTATGCTGGTATGTGCAATCCAAAAGTCCCTGAAGATGTTGGGGTCCGTCGCCCTCTCTCGCTCTCTCTCTGCCTCCCTGTCTGTCTTTCCTCCCTCCTTACCTACTTGGTGGACTTGTATATGTATTTCTACTGACCGTGTACCTCGTATTTTTCATTCTATCTATGCTGGTATGTGCAATCCAAAGGTTGAACACGAAATTTAACACTTTTCTGAAATGCGTTGCCCGCCAGGAAGTGTCTAACTGTGTTGTTGGCCTGACTGGATGTGCTTCACATAATGGTTTTACAGGTTTGTTGAATTCTCGTCTCTCATCTTTTTGTTGTATTTACCTCTGTGATTTGTTCATGATACCTGATGAAGATCGCTTGCGTTGTGATCGAAACGTCGTGATTGTTTTTTTGTTTTAATATAATTTTATTGTATTTCTACATAC
This sequence comes from Petromyzon marinus, assembly GCF_048934315.1. Taxonomy (NCBI): domain Eukaryota; kingdom Metazoa; phylum Chordata; class Hyperoartia; order Petromyzontiformes; family Petromyzontidae; genus Petromyzon; species Petromyzon marinus. The sequence goes on along the minus strand of NC_133745.1, from coordinate 21,572,139 downwards.
GTGACTTTACCGAAAAAAGCAATGAGTAATTTTATGCAGACACGAAAGCTTTCATACTTTATTATCACACTTCTACGGGGAAGTTACCGTTGTAATTATGTGTAAGATGTGCCCTTTTTTGAGCTGCCGTTTTGTATTTACAAGAGGTGGTCCTTTTTTGAGCTGCCGTTTTGTAGTTACAAGAGGTGGTCCTTTTTTGAGCTGCCGTTTTGTATTTACAAGAGGTGGCCCTTTTTTGAGCTGCCGTTTTGTATTTACAAGAGGTAGTCCTTTTTTGAGCTGCCGTTTTGCATGTGTAAGATGTTGCGTGTTTGAGCTGCCGCTCTCGCTCTGGCCCCTTCCCCCCTCCAACCGTATTTACTATTTAAGCTTCTGTTCATCCCTCCGCCACCCCCCTCTCTCTCTGCCTCCCTGTCCGTCTTTCCTCCCTCCTTACCTACTTGGTGGACTTGTATATGTATTTCTACTGACCGTGTACCTCGTATTTTTCATTCTATCTATGCTGGTATGTGCAATCCAAAGGTTGAACACGAAATTTAACACTCTTCTGAAATTCGTGGTCCGCCAGGAAGTGTCTGTGTTGTTGGCCTGACTGGATGTGCTTCACGTAATGTTTTTTTCAGGTTTGTTGAATTCTCGTCTCTCATCTTTTTGTGTTTGTATTTACCTCCCGTGATTTGTTCTTGACACCTGATGAAGATCGCTTGCGTTGTGATCTAAACGTCGTGATTGTTTTTTATTTTAATATAATTTTATTGTATTTCTACATACGTGACTTTACCGAAAAACCCAATGAGTAATTTTATGCAGTCACGAAAGCTTTAATACTTTAAAATCTCAACCCCATTCACCAATCTATAAACTATTAATGTGTAGTGTGGTGTATAGTGCAGTGTATAGTGTAGTGTATAGTGTAGTGTATACTGTAGTGCGTAGTATAGTGTGGTGTATAGTGTAGCGCATAGTAGTGTTTAGTAGTGTATAGTAGTGTATAGTGTAGTTTATAGTAGTGTATAGTGTAGTGTATTGTGTGGTGTATAGTAGTGTGTAGTGGTTTATAGTGCAGTGTATAGTGTGTAGTGGTGTATAGTGTAGTAGTGTATAGTGTAGTGTATAGTAGTATATAGTGTCGTGTATAGTGTAGTGTATAGTCGTGTAGTGTATCATGTAGTAGTGTATAGTGTAGTGTATAGTGTAGTGTATAGTAGTGTATAGTGTAGTGTATAGTAGTGTAGCATATAGTAGTGTAGCGTATAGTAGTGTATAGTAGTGTATAGTGTAGTGTAGAGTATAGTGTAGTGTGTAGTAGTGTATAGTGTAGTGTATAGTAGTGTAGTGTGTAGTAGTGTATAGTGTAGTGTATAGTAGTGTAGTAGTGTACATTGTGGTGTATAGTAGTGTAGTGTGTAGTAGTGTACAGTGTAGTGTATAGTAGTGTAGTGTATAGTAGTGTAGTGTATAGTGTAGTGTATAGTAGTGTAGTGTATAGTAGTGTGTAGTGTTGTGATTTAAAACTTTCGTGACTGCAGGAAATCAAATTCTTTGCTTCTTGAAAGTCACATAGATAGAAAAACATTCAATGAAAAATCTTTTTTAATAAAAACCTAAAATGCACGACGTTTTCGATTGCAACACAAGCGGTCTTCATCAGGCGATGCCTACTGCTGGATATTTGTAGTCTGCGTGTCTCTCTCTGCCCATGGTGAGATGTTAACTACCTCGCTTGGTCTACAGGAGGTCGTGGCTTCGATCCCGACCCTGACGATGCCTGCTGCTGCTGCTGGATATTCGGAGTCTCCGTCTCTCCCCGTGGCCGCGTTCCATTTTTCTCCGGGTCCTCCGGCTTTCTCCCTCGACAATTAGACATCCAATGTCACACGTTCAGAGTATTTTGCTGCTCTGAACATTTCCACGCGATAACCCAACTCGGTTGAGCTGCCATCGTTTGCGATGTGCCAAGGGTCGCTTATTTAAAAATGAGCTATGATAGAGCTCAGTGGGACGTCACACCTGGTAACATAAACATAGGTTCGTTTCAGTATGGGTCTCGGTGAGTGGGTCTCGGTGGGTTTGTATATTTACATTCAAGCGTTCTAACCAAGCTACCTTTTTTAGATGTCCTAATAAAAAAGAGACCTGATGGTTCAATGAGCCACTCTGTCTACAGGAAAGCTACCCATACGGATGCTTACCTGAAACGGGATTCCCACCACTATCCATCCCAGAAAAATTCCCTCATAAAGACTGCACCATAGAGCCCAATGCATATCCGACCAGGAACACATTGCCAGTGAACTCGAGCACGTACACCAAGCTCCTAAGGCTAATGATTACTCCGACTACACAATCCGCAAAGCTATCACTCCAACCATGAAGAAGGACCCTTTTGAGGAGCCATTCAAAACCATCACTTTACCCTACATTGCGGGATCACTAAAAAGATCTCCAAAATCTTTAATAAACACAAGATCCAGGTCCGATTCAACACATTACATAAAATCCGTGATCTGGTCCCGTTTGTAAAAGATGTGATTCCGGACATACAGTACCTTCGCATCTACAAACTAAGTTGCCTCTGTGGTAGTAGTTACATTGTAGAAACCAAACGACATGTCTCGGACCTTATTCGTGAACACAAAACAGACCTTAAATACGGTAGGACCAACACCTCGGCCGTGGCAGATCATTGTTATAATTCAGTAGGCTCACATGACATTGACTTCTCCAAGACAGAGGTTCTTTGTAAGCCATCTGGCTACCATGAGAGATTCGTTCATGAGGCTATCCACATATACAAGCACAGAGGCAATTTCAACTGAGAAGATGGATTCTGGCTTAGCAATCATTGGAAGGATTTGATAAACCATTTTGGGTCTTAATTGATTGTTTACGCTTACGGTGGCTTTCAGACAGCATACATTAATTTTTCGTCTCCCCCCTCCTCTTTTCAGAACATAAATGGAGTCGTCCATCTAAACAAACTGTCAAATCGCTATCCATGGTGCTAACGTTTAAAAAAAATACAAACCGCCACTGCTTTCAAATGTTCTTGCCGTTGGTTTTCACACCTGATGATGACTGCTTGTGTTGCAGTCGAAACGTCATGAGAATTTTATTGTTGTATATATTTTATTATTTTAATATTTCCCTAGTACGTGACTTTACCGAAAGAACCAAGAATATGAATCCCTGCTGCATTGGCTACAACCGGAGATAGGGGGGAGCCCATTGGGGTGCCCTCAGTTTGTTTCTAGAAAGTTCCATTCCAAGTGAAGGATGTATTGGTTAAGCAGTGTCTCACCAGGGGGGTACCTCAGTGTTTAGTCCTTGATGAACCAAGTCTTCAATGATTGCGATGGTGTCAGGTACAGGAACTTTGGTGAATAAGGAAACTACATCAAAACTGACAAGCAGGTCTTCTGGGGACAGGCAAATACCCTTGATTGTTGATACCAGGTGAGTAAAATTTTGTAGCGCAGAGGTGGTTTTTCCAGTGAAAGGCTGCACGATTTCAGACAGAAAACAAGCCAGTTTGTAGGTGGGGGAGTTGATAGTAGAGACGATGGGACGAAGGGTTGTATCTACTTCATGTATTTTTGGTAAGCCGTATAATCTTGGTGGCCTGGCAGCAGAAGGTTTCAAGGAAAACTGGTTTGATCAATTAATGCGGTTGAATCAGAAATGATTTTGTTGGTTTGTATGACGAGGCTGTTGGTGGGATCTCTTTTTATTTTTGGAAAGCTGCCGTCTCTCACCTTTCTGAAGAGATGCCGCGACTCTGGGGTAATACCAATCGCATTTACACTGACCTCTGCTGCTGTAACTTCTAATGCGAAGCGAATTCTTTCTAGAACTAGCTTAGCTCTTATCTCAGAGAAAACCAGACTTATAAGCACCGAACTAGATCAGTTAGACAAGACACTCTACAAATCACACTTATCATTGACGGCAACAATGTTCACATAACATTGGGAACATGTAGACAATATGACTGCCTCTTCAGCTGCTACTATGTCGACCAAATATAAGGACAACCTGATTTCCAAATTTAACCTCTTCAACAAAAGGCCGGACCCATACACCAAAAAGCTAGACGTTAACAAAGTCGTAATTAATCGCAGTAACAGTTATATTTCCGATGGTCTGAAATCCATTTTAGCTAAAGGTCTAAACTTTGCAGTCACACCTAAACACATACCAGTTAATGACATCATTGCCCAAGTAAACGTTGCTCTCAGGGACCTGGGTCACATCGCTGCAGACGTAGCAAGATCTGAAATCGCTGCAACCCTTAAAAACGCTAAGATGCCAGCTAGCAACCTCAGCAAAGATGAGCGTTTTGAATTATATAAATTAAAAAAGAGGGATGACATTGTAGACCTCTCAGCTGACAAGGGAAATGCTACTGTCATCATGGATAAAATAGAATATAACAAAATTAAAGAATTACTCGACGATTGTAGCTATACAAAAATAAAAAGAGATCCCACCAACAGCCTCGTCACACAAACCAACAAAATGATTTCTGATTCAACCGCATTAATTGATCAATCTAAACAGTTTTGGTTGAAACCTGCTGCCAAGCCACCAAGATTATACGGCTTACCAAAAATACATAAAGTAGATACACCCCTTCGTCCCATCGTCTCTACTATCAACTCCCCCACCTACAAACTGTCTCATTTTTTGTCTGAAATCCTGCGTCCTTTCACTGGAAAAACCACCTCTGCGGTACAAAATTCTACTCACCTGGTATCGACAATCAAGGGTATTTCCCTGTCCCCAGACGACCTGCTTGTCAGTTTTGATGTAGTTTCCTTATTCACCAAAGTTCCTGTACCTGACACCATCGCAATCATTGAAGACTTGGTTCATGAAGGACTAAACACTGAGGTACCCGCCCCCCCCTGGTGAGACACTGCTTAACTAATACATACTTCACTTGGAATGGAACTTTCTACAAACAAACTGAGGGCACCCCAATGGGCTCCCCCCTATCTCCGGTTATAGCTAACATTTTCATGGAGAAATTTGAGACTGACGCCATCCAGACTGCCACTCTGCGCCCAACCTTATGGAAGAGGTACGTGGGTGACACTTTTGTCATCTGGCCACATGGCCGGCCTGCTCTAGACCAATTCTTCGACCACATCAATTCCATACACCCAGCCATCAGATTTACCATGGAAGTCGAAAAAGATGGCAAGCTACCTTTTTTGGATGTCCTAAAAAAAAGAGACCTGATGGTTCAATGAGCCACTCTGTCTACAGGAAAGCTACCCATACGGATGCTTATCTGAAACCGGATTCCCACCACCATCCATCACAGAAGAATTCTCTCATCAAGACTCTGTACCATAGAGCCCAATGCATATCTGACCAGGAACACATAGGCAGTGAACTCAAGCACGTACACCAAGCTCTTAAGGCTAATGGTTACTCCGACAATACAATCCACAAAGCTATCACTCAAACCATGAAGGACCCTCTTGAGGAGCCTTTCAAAACCATCCTTTACCCTACATTGCGGGGATCACAAAAAAGATCTCCAAAATCTTGAATAAACACAAGATCCAGGTCCGTTTCAACACATTACATAAAATCCGTGATCTGGTTCCGTCTGTAAAAGATGTGATTCCGGACATACAGTACCCTGGTGTCTACAAACTAAGTTGCCTCTGTGGTAGTAGTTACATTGGAGAAACCAAACGCCATGTCTCGGACCGCATTCGTGAACACAAAGCAGACCTTAAACACGGTAGGACCAACATCTCGGCCGTGGCAGATCATTGTTATAATTCAGTAGGCTCACATGACATTGACTTCTCCAAGACAGAGGTTCTTTGTAAGCCATCTGGCTACCATGAGAGATTCGTTCATGAGGCTATCCACATATACAAGCACAGAGACAATTTCAACCGAGAAGATGGATTCTGGCTTAGCAATCATTGGAAGGATTTGATAAACCATTTTGGGTCTTAATTGATTGTTCACGCTTACGGTGGCTTTTAGACCGCATCCATTATTTTCGTCTCCCCCCTCCTCTTTTCCGAACAAAGATGGACTCGTCCATCTGAACAAACTGTCAAATCGCTCTCCGTGGTGTTAACGTTAAAAATAACCCCCACTTTTTTTCAAATTTTCTTGCTGTGGTTTTCACACCTGATGATGATGATTGCTTGTGTTGCAGTCGAAACGTCGTGAGAATTTTATCGTTTTACACTTTTATTATTTTATTGTTTCCCTTCTACGTGACTTTACCGAAAGAACCAAGAACATAAATCCATTCACCCCCCCCTAGTAAATGACTGGAATGCCATCATCCAACTCAGATCACAGACGATAGCTGCTGCTGCAGCAACCTCAGCAAGTGGACACTTACAGGAGCCAACTACCGTAAACGCGCAGTGATTCTAAATTGCGTAGGGAAAAAAATATGCAGGCGACCACGGGGAGAACACGCAAGCTCCAAATATACAGCAGCAGGCGTCAGGGTCAGGATTGAACCTACGATCCCCCGCATACCAGGCAAGGTAGTTAACATCTACCTAGCCACAATCAATGTTTATTTTTACATACCAATATCGCCCTCTATAAAGTAGGCATGAGTGCGCATCACAGCATAACGGAAACGGGGGAATGATAACTGGAAGTGATGCGGTAACTTATGCCCGGGGGGAAGACTGCTGGCGACGATCGTCGCAATCTTACCCCCGGTGGATGTCAACACGGGGGTTGAGAGCGGCGATATCCACGTTCAAACGGAGTGGACCGTGCTGGAGGGCTCCACACGGGCTCAGTGATTGAGACACTTCACGTGGAAGTTGAGATTCGAGAGATCCGCAAAGTTGCTCCCGCAGACGAGGCACTTGTACGGCTTCTCCGCGCTGTGCGATTTCACGTGCCGGCTGCAGGCCGACGACTTTCTGAAGTCCTTGTCGCATATCGGGCACCGGTGCGGCTTCTCGCCCGTGTGGATCATCGCGTGGACCTTCAGGGCCGACAGGTACGCGAAGGCCTTGCCGCAGACGTCGCACTTGTGCGGCCTCTCTCCCGTGTGCACCATCGCGTGGTTCTTGAGAGACTTGGCCTCCAGGAAGCCCTTGTCGCACACGGGGCAGCGGTGATTCCGCTCGCCCGTGTGGATCTTGACGTGGCTCCTGAGGTCGGAGAGGTGCCCAAAGGTCTTGCCGCACGTTGGGCACCCGTGCGGCCTCTCGCCCGTGTGGATCCTCGCGTGGCTCCGGAGCGTCGACGAGTCGTTGAAGGCCTTGCCGCACGCCGAGCACTTGTGCGGCTTCTCGCCCGTGTGGTTCATCATGTGCCTCTTGAGGGCCTTCGAGTGGATGAAGTCCCTGGCGCACAGGGAACACTTGTACGGCTTCTCCCCCGTGTGGATCATCGCGTGGCTCTTGAGGGTCGACGCGAGCCGGAAGCCGTTCCCGCACACGGAGCACTTGAAGGGCCTCTCCCCCGTGTGCGTCATCGCGTGCCTCTTCAGGGCCGATAAGCACGCCATCGCCCTGCCGCACAGAGGGCAACTGAGCGGCTTCTTGCCGTCGCCGGGTTTCCGGCTGTCCGTCCGGTTCCTCCGGCCCCTGCTGTTCTCCAGGACCACCTCGATCTCCGCCACGTCCGAGGGAGTCCCCCGGTCTCCCCGCGACTCCCCAGCTCTCTCCGTCGAAGCACCGGCGGGAAGGTCCTCGTCCTCCAGAGGCCCTTCTTTGCCGCGAAGATCCTCTCGGTCGGACCGAAGCTTCCCGTCGTCGGAGTCGAGGTCCTCTTTCTCATTCTCCAAAGGTTCCTCTTTAACACGAGGATCCTCTCCGTCGGACCGAAGGTCCCCGTCGTTGGAGTCGAGGTCCTCGTCTTCGCCGAGGTCCCCCAAAGCTTTGGGTCGGAGGACTTCGCGAAAATCAGATTCCTGACCTAGGAGGAGAAAGGTCATCGTTGAGCTCCGCGTGAATTTCGATGAAAAGGAAAACTTGTTACCCAGCTACGGGGGCGGGGAGGGGGGTCACTTTCACCACGCTGGGCAGCAGTGCAGGTTGAGTGATGACGTGTAACATGATGTGTCACGTGACACGTGTCACGTGACACGTCACGTGACACGTGACACGTGACGGTTGTTGCGCCTACGCCAGCTCCGCCCCCTGGGCGGGCTCTGTTACAGTAGAGCAGCCCTGTTGACGAGCAATCGCTCCATAGAGCTCCATGTGTCGTAGTGTATAGTGTAGTGTAAAGTGTAGTGTGTAGTGTAGTGTGTAGTGTAGTGTGTAGTGTAGTGAATAGTGTAGTGTATAGTGTAGTGTAGTGAATAGTGTAGTGTATAGCGTATAGTGTAGTAGTCTGGTGTTGTTGTACTCGATGTGATGGTGGTTGAGGCTGTCACCACCACCACCACTCACCACCACTCACCACCACCCACCACCACCACTCACCACCACTCACCACCACCCACCACCACTCACCACCACCACTCACCACCACTCACCATCGTCAGCGTCGTCTCTCTCCACCTTCACGGGCGGCCACGTCTCACCGCCCGGCTCCTCCTTCACCTCCTTCACCTCCTCCTTCACCTCCTCCTCCAACTGCTTCACCTCCTCCACCTCCTCCAACTCCTTCACCTCCTCCACCTCCTCCACCTCCTCCACGTCTCCTGTCCCAAGAGGAACCCAGCGCGGTGAGAGTCTCAAGACGCCGCCGCCGCTCTCCATCAACCCTCACCACGACCACCGCTAGTGCCAGGCTAGGTGCGCCTAGAGATTGACTCACTGCCAGCACCACCGCCACCACCACCGCTAGTGCCAGGCTAGGTGCGCCTAGAGGATGACTCACCGCCACCACCACCGCTGGTGCCAGGCTAGGTGCGCCTAGAGGATGACTCACCGCCACCACCACCGCTGGTGCCAGGCTAGGTGCACCTAGAGGATAACTCACCGCCACCACCACCACCGCTAGTGCCAGGCTAGGTGCGCTTAGAGGATGACTCACCGCCACCACCACCACCGCTAGTGCCAGGCTAGGTGCGCCTAGAGATTGACTCACTGCTAGCACCACCGCCACCACCACCGCTGGTGCCAGGCTAGGTGCGCCTAGAGGATGACTCACCGCCACCACCACCGCTGGTGCCAGGCTAGGTGCACCTAGAGGATGACTCACCGCCAGGGTCTCCCCGCGACATCTCACGGCCGGGAGGATCTCCTTCTGGCGCCTCCCTCGGAGCCTTCGAAGCGACCTCACCTGTGGGCACGGCACTTCAGGTTTGTGTAGTGTATAGTGTAGTGTAGTAGTGTGTAGTGTAGTGTAGTGTGTAGTAGTGTCTAGTCTATAGTGTAGTGTATAGTGTAGTAGTGTGTAGTGTATAGTGTCTAGTCTATAGTGTAGTGTATAGTGTAGTGTGTAGTAGTGTACAGTGTAGTGTAGGAGTGTATAGTGTAGTGTGTAGTGTAGAGTGTAGTAGTGTAGTGTATAGTGTAGTAGTGTATAGTGTAGTGTGTAGTGTATAGTGTAGTGTAATAGTGTAGTGTATAGTGTAGTGTATAGTGTAATGTATAGTGTAATGTATAGTGTATAAACTACACTATGCACTCAACCGCACCTCCGATCAGCACGGTTGGCTACTTACATACAAACACAATTGATGCATCCACCTAAAGACTAAACAATGTTCATGTTACCAGCTGTGAGACCACGTGGGCTGACATCATCATCACGTGGGCATCCATAGCAGCAGACAAATTACTCTAAACGTGTTAATACAGACTCATAGAGACCCATAGAGACCCATCCTCATAGAGACCCATACTCATAGAGACCCACATAGACTCATAGAGACCCATAGAGACCCATACTCATAGAGACCCATAGAGACCCATACTCATAGAGACCCATAGAGACTCATACTCATAGAGACCCACACAGACCCACATAGACTCATAGAGACCCATACTCAGAGACTCATAGAGACCCATACTCATAGAGACCCACATAGACTCATAGAGACCCACTCATAGAGACCCACATAGACTCATAGAGACCCATACTCATAGAGACGCATAGAGACCCATAGAGACCCACATAGACCCACATAGACTCATACAGACCCATAATCATAGAGACTCATAGAGACCCATACTCATAGAGACCCACATAGACTCATAGAGACCCACATAGACTCATAGAGACTCATAGAGACCCACATAGACCCACATAGACTCATAGAGACCCATACTCAGAGACCCATAGAGACCCACAGAGACCCATAGAGACCCATACTCATAGAGACCCACATAGACCCACATAGACTCATAGAAACCCATACTCAGAGACCCATAGAGACCCACAGAGACCCATAGAGACCCATACTCATAGAGACCCACATAGACCCACATAGACTCATAGAGACCCATACTCAGAGACCCATAGAGACCCACAGAGACCCATAGAGACCCATACTCATAGAGACCCACATAGACCCACATAGACTCATAGAGACCCATACTCAGAGACCCATAGAGACCCACAGAGACCCATAGAGACCCATACTCATAGAGACCCATAGAGACCCACAGAGACTCATAGAGACCCATAGAGACCCAGGGCTGTAGGGGCAAGTGCTGCTATTAGCGAGTAGCACCACCTATGATGCACACACAGACAAAGCTCCCCCAGGTAGCCTCTAGCAGGGCTGTAGGGGCAAGTGCTGTGAGCAGCATCTACGAAAGGCTACCGGCGCTGTGGCACTCACAGAGGGGGTGGGTGGCCAGCGCCGACGGTTAACACCCCACACCACACGCACGCGCGGCTACGCCGGGTACTCATTTGAGGCCGAGCCGACCTAGAGGAGGGCAAACCCGCTCCGGGGCGAGACGAGGGTGGGGTGGAGGTCCCGGAACATGAATAGCGCGGGGGGGGGGGGCGGAGCCTGCATAGCCGATTGGGGGGGGGGCGGAGCCTGCATAGCCGATTGGGGTTGCGGAGCCTGCATCGCCTATGGAGGGGGGCGGAGCCTGCATAGCCTATAGGGGGGGGCGGAGCCTGCATAGCCTGTTGACTGCAGTTGACTGTTGGGGGCTCCGGAACCTGCATCGCCTATTTGGGGGGGCGGAGCCTGCAGTCTGTTGGTGGGGGCCCAGGAACCTAGTGACTGGTGGTGGTGGGGGCCCGGGAACCTGCATAGTGATTGGTGGGGGCCCAGGAACCTGAATAATGATTGGTGGTGGTGGGGGGCGTCGAGACGCGGGCCAAGCCTTGGCATCGCCTACAAATCTCAACCCCATTCGCCAATCTATAAACTATTAATGTGTAGTGTAGTGTATAGTAGTGTAGTGTGTAGTGTATAGTAGTGTGTAGTGTAGTGTATAGTAGTGTGTAGTGTATAGTAGTGTATAGTAGTGTAGAGTGTAGTGTATAGTAGTGTATAGTGTAGTGTATAGTAGTGAATAGTAGTGTATAGTAGTGTATAGTGTAGTGTATAGTAGTGTATAGTGTAGCGCATAGTCGTGTATAGTAGTGTAGTGTATACTGTATAGTAGTGTAGTGTATAGTAGTGTATAGTGTAACATATAGTAGTGTAGTGTATAAGAGTGTATAGTGTAGTGTATATTGTAGTGTATAGTGTAGTGTATAGTAGTGTATAGTGTAGTGTATAGTAGTGTATAGTGTAGTGTATAGTGTAGTGTATAGTGTAGTGTATAGTAGTGTAGTGTATAGTAGTGTGTAGTGTTGTGATTTAAAACATTCGTGACTGCAGGAAATCAAATTCTTTGCTTCTTCGGGAAAGTCACGTAGATAGAAAAACATTCAATAAAAAAATCTGTTTAATAAAAACCGAAAATTCACGACGTTTTCGATCGCAACACAAGCGGTCTTCATCAGGCGATGCCTACTGCGTGTCTCTCTCTCCCCATGGTGAGATGTTAACTACCTCGCCTGGTCTACAGGAGGTCGTGGCTTCGATCCCGACCCTGACGATGCCTGCTGCTGCTGCTGGATATTCGGAGTCTCCGTCTCTCCCCGTGGCCGCGTTCCATTTTTCTCCGGGTCCTCCGGCTTTCTCCCTCGACAATTAGACATCCAATGTCACACGTTCAGAGTATTTTGCTGCTCTGAACATTTCCACACGATAACCCAACTCGGTTAAGCTGCCATCGTTTGTGTTGTGCCAAGGGTCGCTTATTTGAAAATGAGCTATGATAGAGCTCAGTGGGACATCACACCTGGTAACATAAACATAGGTTCGTTTCAGTATGGGTCTCGGTGAGTGTGGGTCTCGGTGGGTTTGTATATTTACATTTATGCGATCTAACCCGTCAAAGACTTTCTCCACGGGGACTGCGATCGCCGGAGTCTTCGACGACGTTCTTTAATATTCTTGGTTCTTATTCTTGGTTCTTTCGGTAAAGTCACGTTGAAGGGAAACAATGAAGTAATAAAATATGTATAAAACAATTAAATTATCACGACGTTTCGACTGCAACACAAGCAGCCATCATCAGGTGTGAAAACCAACGGCAATAACATTTGAATGAAGTGGCGGTTTGTATTTATTTATTTATTTTTAAACGTTAGCGCCACAGATAGCGATTTGACAGTTTGTTTATATGGACGAGTCCATCTATGCTCGGAAAAGAGGAGGGGGGAGACGAAAAATTAATGTATGCTGTCTGAAAGCCACCGCAAGCGTGAACAATCAATTAAGACCCGAAATGGTGTATCAAATCCTTCCAATGAATGCTAAGCCAGAATCCATCTTCTCGGTTGAAATTGTCTCTGTGTTTGTATATGTGGATAACCTCATGAACGAATCTCTCATGGTAGCCAGATGGCTTGCAAAGAACCTCTGTCTTGGAGAAATCAATGTCATGTGAGCCTACTGAATTATAACAGTGATCTGCCACGGCCGAGGTGTTGGTCCTACCGTGTTTAAGTTCTGCTTTGTGTTCAGGAATGTGGTCCGAGACATGTCGTTTGGTTTCTCCAATGTAACTACCGATTCAACACATTACATAAAATCCGTGATCTGGTCCCGTCTGTGAAAGATGTGATTCCGGACATACAGTACCCTGGTGTCTACAAACTAAGTTGCCTCTGTGGTAGTAGTTACATTGGAGAAACCAAACGCCATGTCTCGGACCGCATTCGTGAACACAAAGCAGACCTAAAACACGGTAGGACCAACACCTCGGCCGTGGCAGATCACTGTTATAATGCAGTAGGCTCACATGACATTGACTTCTCCAAGACAGAGGTTCTTTGCAAGCCATCTGGCTACCATGAGAGATTCGTCCATGAGGCTATCCACATATACAAACACAGAGACAATTTCAACCGAGAAGATGAATTCTGGCCTAGCAATCATTGGCAGGATTTGATAAACCATTTCGGGTCTTAATTGATTGTTCACGCTTATGCTGGCTTTCAGACCGAATCCATTATTGTCGTCTCCCCCCTCCTCTTTTCCAAACATAGATGGACTCGTCCATCTGAACAAACTGTCAAATCGCTCTCCATGGTGCAAACGTTAAAAATAACCGCCACTTTTTTTCAAATTTTCTTGCTGTGGTATTCACACCTGATGATGATGACTGCTTGTGTTGCAGTTGAAACGTCGTGAGAATTTTATCGTTTTATACTTTTATTATTTTATTGTTTCCCTTCTACGTGACGGGCTCAGTGATTGAGACACTTCACGTGGAAGTTGAGATTCGAGAGATCCGCAAAGTTCCTCCCGCAGACGAAGCACTTGTACGGCTTCTCCGCGCTGTGCGATTTCATGTGCCGGCTGCAGGCCGACGACTTTCTGAAGTCCTTGTCGCATATCGGGCACCGGTGCGGCTTCTCGCCCGTGTGGATCATCGCGTGGACCTTCAGGGCCGAGAGGTACGCGAAGTCCTTGCCGCAGACGTCGCACTTGTGCGGCCTCTCGCCCGAGTGGCCCATCGCGTGGACCCTGAGGGCCGCCAGCTGGGTGAAGGCCTTCCCGCAAGCGTCGCACTTGTGCGGCTTCTCGTCCCCGTGCGTCAACTCGTGGTTCCTGAGGAAGGACGGCTTCGTGAAGCCCTTGCCGCACGCGGCGCACTTGTGAGGCTTCTCTCCCGTGTGCACCATCAGGTGGTTCTTGAGAGACTTCGCCTCCAGGAAGCCCTTGTCGCACACGGGGCAGCGGTGATTCCGCTCGCCCGTGTGGATCTTGACGTGGATCCTGAAGTTGGAGAGGTGCCCGAAGGTCTTGCCGCACGTCGGGCACTCGTGCGGCCTCTCGCCCGTGTGGCTCTTGAGGTGGCTCTTGAGCGTCGACGAGTCGGTGAAGGCCTTGCCGCACGCCGAGCACTTGTGCGGCTTCTCGTTGGTGTGGTTCATCATGTGCCTCTTGAGGGCCGATGAGTGGATGAAGTCCCTGGCGCACAGGGAACACTTGTACGGCTTCTCCCCCGTGTGGATCATCGCGTGGCTCTTGAGGGTCGACGCGAGCCGGAAGCCGTTCCCGCACACGGAGCACTTGAAGGGCCTCTCCCCCGTGTGCGTCATCGCGTGCCTCTTCAGGGCCGATAAGCACGCCATCGCCCTGCCGCACAGAGGGCAACTGAGCGACTTCTTGTTGTCGCCGGATTTCCTGCCGTCCGTCCGGTTCCTCCGGCCCCTGCTGTTCTCCAGGACCACCTCGATCTCCGCCACGTCCGAGGGAGTCCCCGGATCTCCACGCGACTTCCCGGGTCTCTCGATAGAACCGTGAGGCCGAGAGTCCTCATTCTCCAATGGCCCTTCTTTGACGTCAAGACCCTCTTCGTCAGAATCGAGGTCCCCATTGTCACTCTGAAGATCCTCATCGGACTGAAGCTTCCTATCATTGGACTCAAGGTCCTCTTTCTCGTTCTCCAAAGGTTCTTCTTTAACACGAATGTCCTCATCATCTGACTGTAGCTTCCCGTCATCGGACTGAAGGTCCCCGTCATCTGAATGAAGTTCCCCGTCATCGGCCGTAAGCTCCTCTTCTTCACTGAGGTCCTCCGCTTCGCCGGGCTCATCCGCTTCAGACCGGAGGTCCTCTTGAAAATGAGGCTCCTGACCTGGAAGGCGAAACGTCATCTTTGAGCTCCGCGCAAATTTTAAGAAGGATAATAAAAAAAAGGGGCCACTACCGGACAAGGTGTCTCCCCCTTTCACACCTTTTGGTCGTGGGCAGGCTTCGGCAACAAAAATAACAACAAGAGCCATCTTTTTCGAATTCGGTACAAAGAAAAAAACAACCTCGATATTTCAAGAGCCGCAAAGGCGATTCCTTAAAAAGCCACCGCATGCGGTTCTTGAGCCGCAAGCTCAAATGGCCACACTCCACCAATGTTTGCCGCGGCAGGGAATCGAACTCGGTGCACTGGGCTCGGAGCGCCGTGCGTGAAGAGCTGCACCGCCACAACCTCTCCCCCCAGGTGGGCTCTGTACACGAGAGGGAGCGACGCTTCTGCAGCAAGACAGGATGCGACGGGCGTGCGGGTTCACTGGAACGCTCACATTCATTATCCATGGAACCCTTTAACGGAATATGTAACTGGAATATATACATTTAGATTTAAAGCTTTCGTAACCGCAGGGATTCATATTCTTGGTTCTTTCGGTAAAGTCACCACGTAGAAGGGAAATAATAAAAAATAATACAAAATAAAATTGTCACGACGTTTCGGCCACAACGCAAGCAGCCGTCCTCAGGTGAAGAACAGCGCTGTCGGAAAGACAGCGCTCCTAATGAACACTGCTAAGCTTGGCAGCGTATTTTAATCTGGGTGGGAGGAGGAGAGTGCATTGATAAAGGAGTTTACATATCAACAGAGGAATTTAGCATATTGATGACAAATGCAGATATGGAGTTAGTCACTCATTGTGGAATGCGTAGGCGGTGGGGGGGGGGGGTCTCAAAGTCATATTATGCTCGTGTATTATGTAGGATTAGCAGGCTACCAATGCGTTGTTACTTGCATTGTCCGTGTACTGTTGATGTTCTTTGGTCAAACACTGGTGGTGAAACGAGGATATAAAGGGGACTGTAACTCTCGGTGTAGGCCAAGCAGTTTCAAGGACAATCCAAGTATTATTAGAGCGCGTTTGCAGGCACGTTTTGCCACAAGTACGTGTGGTGTTCGAACATCTTAACGCCTCCTGTTCATTCCCGGCAACAGTAATCAGCACGGGACATCACGACAGCTCACGGGCCTTCATCGGCATCCAGAATTTGGATACTTTTATTCGATCTCAATTCTCTTCAGGCCTTTTTCCTCACTGAAAAAAATATTTGGTATATTAAACGTAACCCCCGCGATATTCTGGTAAGCTTTGATGCAATTTCTCTGTTCGCGAGGGTTTGACGGTTTACTGGTCGATGAAATGACTCGATAACTCTGGTAACTAGCACCGGCTTCACCCAAAGATGTTCCACAATTAGCTGAGCGTTGTCTACAGAACGCCTCTTTCTGATGGAGTGGTGATGCCTCTAAACAAAAGGAAGGAGCAGCAACGGGCTCTCCTTTTGCCTCCCGCTATTGCGAACCAGTCCTCTCATCTCTTTCCTTGGCTACCGGTCAAATTTCGAATGGATTTTAAGGGACCGCTATTGACCTATAAAGGCTTTAAAAGGGGGCTCACCCCACATTACTTGCAGGATCAGTGGTTTTGTTAGCGTGGCATCCAACCTATCGAACGCCGCCTTGCCACTTGAAATCAGGCGGTAGGAGTCCGTCGATATATTTAAGTCTGCTGTGAAAACCCCATTTCTTTATACAGCAAAACCTTGGATTGCGCAGCATAATTCGTTCCGGAAATGCGTTTGTAATCCAAAGCACTCGCACATCAAAGCACTCGTACATCAGTTGTAATCACGTGACGCTCGGCAGTACAAAGCGTACTACACGTATACTACTCGTATTGCTAAGACCCTCGCTCGTTTATCAAATTAATATTTACTTACAATTTTAGCTCGTCTTGCTAAACACTCGCAGACCAAGTTACTCGTTTATCAAATTAATATTTACTTACAATTTTAGCTCGTCTTGCTAAACACTCGCAGACCAAGTTACTCGCAATCCAAGGATTTACTGCAGTTCCCTTCCCTCTTTATTTTTTGGTCGGTTGCCTCCTGGGTTCTGTTTCCGTTTCTGGTTTTTCATGCATTGCACATTGCGGGATCCTCGGATGGAACGGTGCATTGTACATTTGAATTATTGTTATTATCATGGCCATGAGACGGAGACAGAGAGAGACACCCTGGCACAGGCGTCGAACCCATGGCGTCTAGAGAAGTGGGTCGGTGTCGCTGACACGGCCGTTATGACCCCCCTATGAGGCGGACACAGACACCCTGTTATTATAAAACTTTGAGCACTCGCTTCAAGAACACTAACGCCATCTACCTGCTTTTGAAATGATGATGACACATTGGTGGTCTGGCCGCACGGTCAAGATGCACTTGGTGAGTTTCTAAATCATCTCGACTCGCTAAAACCCGGCCACCCAGTTCACGATCTTATCTTATATTTGCATAGCGCTTTCATCGAAGGTGCCCTACAAGGGTTATGAGTGGTACAATTGGGTAAATTTAAGTGATGCGATGAAATAGGGATGGGGTATAGGGAGGGTGCTTAGTGGGAACGGGAATTACGGGGGTTTACAAAGGGATGGACGGAAGGATGTGGCTAGGGAGAAGAGATGCGAGTCTTGAGCGAGGAGCGGAGATTAGACGGGGAGTGGTGCTTCTGGCTTCACGTAGAGGGGGAAGTTTGTCCCGGTGCAAGGGGGCGGGGAAACGGAGCGGAAACGGTGAGGAGTGGGAGAGATGGAAGTGGAGGTGGCTAACGGACTCATCCCAATTCCTGGATATTTTGCTAGGACGTGGCCCAAACGTCGTGAAACCCGCCACCGCCACCACCACCACCGCCGCCACCCAACACGGCCAAACTAAGTAGAGGAGTCTGTCACGGAAACAAATCGTGGTGCCAATTAGCTACTGGTACAGCACTCACCGCTTTGCCGTGTGTTTGGAGAGCAAACCCGCGACCACGTTGGCTATTCGAGTAGCCGTGACGTGTCGGTGATGCTGTTATTTGTTACAACAAATAACAGCATCACCAGGTGACACTTGTGAGCCAATCAGGTGCGGAGAACAGAGGCGGGTGGGTTAATGACGTCGTAAACTTCGCAATGGATGCCCGTTACCGGTTGGGTTATTCATGGGGTAATCAACGCACGCAATTAATTGTTTTTCTAGTATTGTTGCTGCTGCTGTTGCTGTCCCGACCCCCCCACCCCCCACCTTGCAAGGATTCAAGACGGGAGGAGAGGGGACAGGGCGGATCCGGCAACACCAAGTGACATCACCGCCACCACCACCACCACCACCACGGCCGCTAGTGCCAGGCTAGGTGCACCTAGAGGATGACTCACCGCCAGGGTGTCCCCGCGACATCTCACGGCCGGGAGGATCTCCTCCTGGCGCCTCCCTCGGAGCCTTCGAAGCGACCTCACCTGTGGGCACGGCACTTCAGGTTTGTGTAGTGTAAAGTGTATAGTGTAGTGTAGTAGTGTCTAGTGTAGTGTATAGTGTAGTGTATAGTGGAGAGTGTAGTGTATAGTGTAGTGTATAGTGTAGTGTAGTAGTGTCTAGTGTAGTAGTGTATAGTGTAGTGTAGTAGTGTCTAGTGTAGTGTTTAGTGTAGTGTATAGTGTAGTGTATAGTGTAGTGTATAGTGAAGTGTATAGTAGTGTATAGTGTAGAGTGTAGTGTGTAGTGTATAGTGTAGTGTATAGTGTAGTAGTGTCTAGTGTAGTGTGTAGTTTAGTAGTGTATAGTGTAGTGTATAGTGTAGTGTATAGTTGAGTATATAGTAGTGTATAGTGCAGTGTATAGTATTGTATAGTGTAGTGTATAGTCGTGTATAGTGTATAGTAGTGTACAATACACTACACACTCCACTAATGTCTACTCCACTACTACACACGACGCTACTATACTACTACACACTACACCACCTTAGTAACTTGAACACTACACTACTACACCACTATAGTAACATGAACACTACACTACTACACACTACACCACTATAGTAACTTGAACACTACACTACTACACACTACACCACTATAGTAACATGAACACTACACTACTACACAATGCACCACTATAGTAACTTGAACACTACACTACTACACAATGCACCACTATAGTAACTTGAACACTACACTACTACACACTACACCACTATAGTGACATGAACACTACACTACTACACCACCTTAGTAACATGAACACTACACTACTACACACTACACCACTATAGCAACTTGAACACTACACTACTACACACTACACCACTATAGCAACTTGAACACTACACTACTACACACTACACCACTATAGTAACTTGAACACTACACTACTACACACTACACCACTATAGTAACTTGAACACTACACTACTACACACTACACCACTATAGTAACATGAACACTACACTACTACACCACTATAGTAACTTGAACACTACACTACTACACACTACACCACTATAGTAACTTGAACACTACACTACTACACACTACACCACTATAGTAACTTGAACACTACACTACTACACACTACACCACCTTAGTAACATGAACACTACACTACTACACACTACACCACTATAGTAACATGAACACTACACTACACACTACACCACTATAGTAACTTGAACACTACACTACTACACACTACACCACTACAGTAACTTGAACACTACACTACTACACACTACACCACTATAGTAACATGAACACTACACTACTACACACTACACCACTATAGTAACTTGAACACTACACTACTACACAATGCACCACTATAGTAACATGAACACTACTACACACTACACCACTATAGTAACTTGAACACTACTACACACTACACCACTATAGTGACATGAACACTACACTACTACACCACCTTAGTAACATGAACACTACACTACTACACACTACACCACTATAGTAACATGAACACTACACTACTACACACTACACCACTATAGTAACATGAACACTACACTACTACACACTACACCACTATAGCAACTTGAACACTACACTACTACACACTACACCACTATAGTAACTTGAACAATACACTACTACACACTACACCACTATAGTAACTTGAAAACTACACTACTACACAATGCACCACTATAGTAACTTGAACACTACACTACTACACACTACACCACCTTAGTAACATGATCACTACACTACTACACACTACACCACTATAGTAACATGAACACTACACTACTACACACTACACCACTATAGTAACTTGAACACTACACTACTACACACTACACCACTATAGTAACTTGAACACTACACTACTACACACTACACCACTATAGTAACTTGAACACTACACTACTACACACTACACCACTATAGTAACTTGAACACTACACTACTACACACTACACCACTATAGTAACTTGAACACTACACTACTACACACTGCACCACTATAGCAACTTGAACACTACACTACTACACACTACACCACTATAGTAACTTGAACACTACACTACTACACACACCACTATAGTAACTTGAACACTACACTACTACACACTACACCACTATAGTAACTTGAACACTACACTACTACACAATGCACCACTATAGTAACTTGAACACTACACTACTACACACTACACCACTATAGTAACTTGAACACTACACTACTACACACTACACCACTACAGTAACTTGAACACTACACTACTACACAATGCACCACTATAGTAACTTGAACACTACACTACTACACACTACACCACTATAGTAACTTGAACACTACACTACTACACACTACACCACTACAGTAACTTGAACACTACACTACTACACAATGCACCACTATAGTAACTTGAACACTACACTACTACACACTACACCACTATAGTAACTTGAACACTACACTACTACACACTACACCACTATAGTAACTTGAACACTACACTACTACACACTACACCACTATAGTAACTTGAACACTACACTACTACGCACTGCACCACTATAGTAACTTGAACACTACACTACTACACACTACACCACTATAGTAACTTGAACACTACACTACTACACACTACACCACTATAGTAACTTGAACACTACACTACTACACACTGCACCACTATAGTAACTTGAACACTACACTACTACACACTACACCACTATAGTAACTTGAACACTACACTACTACACACTACACCACTATAGTAACTTGAACACTACACTACTACACAATGCACCACTATAGTAACTTGAACACTACACTACTACACACTACACCACTATAGTAACTTGAACACTACACTACTACACACTACACCACTATAGTAACTTGAACACTACACTACTACACCACTACAGTAACTTGAACACTACACTACTACACACTACACCACTACAGTAACTTGAACACTACACTACTACACACTACACCACTATAGTAACTTGAACACTACACTACTACACACTACACCACTATAGTAACATGAACACTACACTACTA
>NC_133745.1:21370543-21548043 GCF_048934315.1 Petromyzon marinus | reverse complement strand
GTGGTGGTGGTGGTGATGGAGGTGGGGGTGGTGGTGGTGGAGGTGGAGGTGGTGGAGGAGGTGGTGGAGGAGGTGGAGGTGGTGGAGGTGGTGGAGGAGGTGGTGGAGGAGGTGGTGGTGGTGGTGGTGGAGGTGGTGGTGGAGGAGGTGGTGGAGGAGGTGGTGGAGGTGGTGGAGGAGGTGGTGGTAGTGGAGGAGGTGGGGGTGGAGGTGGTGGTGGAGGTAGTGGAGGTGGGGGTGGAGGTGGTGGGGGTGGTGGAGGTGGGGGTGGTGGAGGTGGGGGTGGAGGTGGTGGTGGAGGTGGTGGTGATGGTGGTGGGGGTAGTGGAGGAGGTGGGGGTGGAGGTGGTGGAGGAGGTGGTGGTGGGGGTGGAGGTAGTAGAGGTGGTGGTGGAGGTGGTTGTGGTGGTGGTGATGGTGGTGATGGTGGTGGTGGTGATGGTGGAGGTGATGGTGGTGATGGTGGTGGAGGTGGTGGTGGTGATGGTGGTGGTGGGGGTGGAGGTGGGGGTGGTGGAGGTGGTGATGGTGGTGGGGGTAGTGGAGGAGGTGGGGGTGGAGGTGGTGGTGGAGGTGGTGGAGGTGGTGATGGAGGTGGTGGTGGTGATGGAGGTGGTGGTGGTGGAGCGCGTGGGACCTCCCTGGGGGAGACGGAGCGAGGTAGCGTGGAGCGGTGGATGAGTGGGGGGAGGCTGGGGGTGGTAGAGACCCCGGAATGTGAATAGCAGCTGCCCCTGTGGCCCCGGAATCTGCATAGCCAGGAGGGGGGTGGGGTAAGGGAGTCCCCCCCCCGAACGTGCATAGCCAATGGGAGGGGGGATGGGGCCCCGGAATCCGCATAGCCAGGGGGGGGGGGCGGGGTAAGGGAGTCCCCCGAACGTGCATAGCCAATTGGAGGGGAGATGGGGCCCCGGAATCTGCATAGCCAGGAAGGGGCGCGGTGTAAAGGAGCCCCATAACCTGCATAGCCAATGGGAGGGGAGATCAGGCCCCGGAATCGGCATAGCCAAGAGGGGGGGCGTGGTTAACGGAGCACAAGAACTTTCATAGCCAATGGGAGGGGACAGAGGGGTGAGGCCCCGGAATCAGCATAGCCAAGAGGGGGGGCGTGGTTAAGGGAGCACCAGAACCTGCATAGCCAATGGGAGGGGAGAGAGGGGCGACAGGGGCGAGGCCCCGGAATCTGCATTGCGGGGGAGGCGAGATGCGGTACAAGACGGACGCATCGGCTCTCTGGAAACCTGCAGGCAGAACGGACTCATCACGCGTGAACTCTCTGTGTGTGTGCGGTGTTCACTGACTCATCACGCGTGAACTCACTGTGTGTGTGTGGTGTTCACTGACTCTTCACGCGTGAACTCACTCTGTGTGTGTGGTGTTAACTGACTCTTCACGCGTGAACACACTGTGTGTGTGTGGTGTTCACTGACTCATCACGCGTGAACACACTGTGTGTGTGTGTGGTGTTCACTGACTCATCACGCGTGAACTCTGTGTGTGTGGTGTTCACTGACTCATCACGCGTGAACACACTGTGTGTGTGGTGTTCACTGACTCATCACGCGTGAACTCACTGTGTGTTTGGTGTTCACTGACTCATCACGCGTGAACTCACTGTGTGTGTGCTGTGTTCACTGACTCATCACGCGTGAACTCACTGTGTGTGTGCTGTGTTCACTGACTCATCACACGTGAACTCACTGTGTGTGTGCTGTGTTCACTGACTCATCACACGTGAACACACTGTGTGTGTGTGGTGTTCACTGACTCATCACGCGTGAACACACTGTGTGTGTGGTGTTCACTGACTCATTACGCGTGAACTCTTTCTGTGTGTGTGGTGCTCACTGACTCATCACGCGTGAACTCTGTGTGTGTGTGGTGTTCACTGACTCATCACGCGTGAACTCACTGTGTGTGTGCTGTGTTCACTGACTCATCACACGTGAACTCACTGTGTGTGTGTGCTGTGTTCACTGACTCATCACACGTGAACACACTGTGTGTGTGTGGTGTTCACTGACTCATCACGCGTGAACACACTGTGTGTGTGGTGTTCACTGACTCATTACGCGTGAACTCTCTCTGTGTGTGTGGTGCTCACTGACTCATCACGCGTGAACTCTGTGTGTGTGTGTGGTGTTCACTGACTCATCACGCGTGAACTCACTGTGTGTGTGGTGTTCACTGACTCATCACGCGTGAACACACTGTGTGTGTGTGGTGTTCACTTACTCATCACGCGTGAACACACTGTGTGTGTGTGCGGTGTTCACTGACTCATCACGCGTGAACTCACTGTGTGTGTGGTGTTCACTGACTCATCACGCGTGAACTCTCTGTGTGTGTGGTGTTCACTGACTCATCACGCGTGAACACACTGTGTGTGTGTGGTGTTCACTGACTCATCACGCGTGAACTCACTGTGTGTGTGTGGTGTTCACTGACTCATCACGCGTGAACTCACTGTGTGTGTGTGTAGTGTTCACTGACTCATCACGCGTGAACTCACTGTGTGTATGTGGTGTTCACTGACTCATCACGCGTGAACTCACTGTGTGAGTGTGGTGTTCACTGACTCATCACGCGTGAACTCTGTGTGTGTGGTGTTCACTGACTCATCACGTGTGAACTCACTGTGTGTGTGGTGTTCACTGACTCATCACGCGTGAACTCACTGTGTGTGTGGTGTTCACTGACTCATCACGCGTGAACACACTGTGTGTGTGTGGTGTTCACTGACTCATCACGCGTGAACACACTGTGTGGTGTTCACTGACTCATCACGCGTGAACACACTGTGTGTGTGTGCGGTGTTCACTGACTCATCACGCGTGAACTCACTGTGTGTGTGTGCGGTGTTCACTGACTCATCACGCGTGAACTCACTGTGTGTGTGGTGTTCACTGACTGATCACGCGTGAACTCACTGTGTGTGTGGTGTTCACTGACTCATCACGCGTGAACTCACTGTGTGTGTGTGGTGTTCACTGACTCATCACGCGTGAACACACTGTGTGTGTGCGGTGTTCACTGACTCATCACGCGTGAACACACTGTGTGTGTGGTGTTCACTGACTCATCACGCGTGAACTCACTGTGTGTGTGCGGTGTTCACTGACTCATCACGCGTGAACTCACTGTGTGTGTGGTGTTCACTGACTCATCACGCGTGAACTCTCTGTGTGTGTGTGGGACTCTGCAGAAGCTGGACTGTCGCTCTCTCCCTGGATCTGGTTCCAACGTTGAGACTCACCCATTGGTTCAGTTCCAGCCGCTACTGTTGACCTGGTGAGTGTGTGGTGGGTGAGTGGTTGAGTGGGTGAGTGGGTGAGTGGTTGAGTGGGTGGTGGGTGATTGCGTGAGTGGATGAGTGGTTGAGTGAACGGTTGATTGAATGATTGAGTGAGTGAGTGGTTGAGTGAGTGGTTGAGTGAGTGGTTGAGTGAGTGGTTAAGTGAATGGTTGAGTGAATGATTGAGTGAGTGGTTGAGTGAGTGAGTGGTTGAGTGAGTGAGTGGTTGAGTGAGTGAGTGGTTGAGTGAGTGAGTGGTTGAGTGAGTGAGTGGTTGAGTGAGTAAGTGGTTGAGTGAATGGTTAAGTGAACGGTTGAGTGAATGGTTGAGTGAATGATTGAGTGAGTGAGTGGGTGAGTGAGTGGTTGAGTGAGTGGTTGAGTGAGTGGTTGAGTGAGTGGTTAAGTGAATGGTTGAGTGAATGATTGAGTGAGTGGTTGAGTGTGTGAGTGGTTGAGTGAGTGAGTGGTTCAGTGAATGGTTGAGTGGATGGTTGAGTGAATGATTGAGTGAGTGAGTGGTTGAGTGAGTGAGTGGTTGAGTGAGTGGTTAATTGAATTGTTGAGTGAATGATTGATTGAGTGAGTGAGTGGTTGAGTGAGTGGTTGAGTGAATGGTTTAGTGAATGGTTGAGTGAGTGGTTCAGTGAATGGTTGAGTGAATGGTTGAGTGGATGGTTGAGTGAATGATTGAGTGAGTGAGTGGTTGAGTGAGTGAGTGGTTGAATGAGTGGTTAAGTGAATGGTTGAGTGAATGATTGAGTGAGTGGTTGAGTGTGTGAGTGGTTGAGTGAGTGAGTGGTTCAGTGAATGGTTGAGTGGATGGTTGAGTGAATGATTGAGTGAGTGAGTGGTTGAGTGAGTGAGTGGTTGAGTGAGTGGTTAATTGAATGGTTGAGTGAATTATTGAGTGAGTGAGTGGTTGAGTGAGTGGTTTAGTGAATGGTTTAGTGAATGGTTGAGTGAGTGGTTCAGTGAATGGTTGAGTGAATGGTTGAGTGGATGGTTGAGTGAATGATTGAGTGAGTGAGTGGTTGAGTGAGTGAGTGGTTGAGTGAGTGGTTAAGTGAATGGTTGAGTGAATGATTGAGTGAGTGAGTGGTTGAGTGAGTGGTTGAGTGAATGGTTGAGTGAATGGTTGAGTGAGTGGTTGAATGAGTGAGTAGTTGAGTTTATTCTTGAGTGAGTGATTGGTTGAGTGAGTGAGTGGTTGAGTGAGCGGTTGAGTGAGTGAGTTGTTGGATGATTGAGTGAGTGGTTGAGTGAATGGTTGAGTGAGTGAATAGCTGAGTGAATGGTTGAGTGAGAGAGTGGTTAAGTGAGTGAGTGGTTGAGTAAGTGAGTGATTGAATGAGTGAGTGGTTGAGTGGTTGAGTGAGTAGTTGAGTGAGTGATTGAGTGGTTGAGTGAGTGAGTGGTTGAGTGAGTGATTGAGTGAGTGAGTGAGTGGTTGAGTGAATTCTTGAGTCGTTGAGGGATTGAGTGAGTGAGTGGTTGAATGATAGAGTGAGTGGTTGAATGAATGCTTAAGTGAGTGAGTGGTTGAGTAAGTGAGCGATTGAATGAGTGAGTGAGCAGTTGAGTGAGTGATTGAGTGAGTGGTTGAGTGAGTGAGTGAGTGGTTGAATGATTGAGTGAGTGGTCGAGTGAATGTTTGAATGAGTGACTGACTCATCACGCGTGAACTCACTGTGTGTGTGTGGTGTTCACTGACTCATCACGCGTGAACACACTGTGTGTGTGTGGTGTTCACTGACTCATCACGCGTGAACACACTGTGTGTGTGTGGTGTTCACTGACTCATCACGCGTGAACTCACTGTGTGTGTGTGGTGTTCACTGACTCATCACGCGTGAACTCACTGTGTGTGTGTGGTGTTCACTGGCTCATCACGCGTGAACGCACTGTGTGTGTGCGGTGTTCACTGACTCATCACGCGTGAACACACTGTGTGGTGTTCACTGACTCATCACGCGTGAACACACTGTGTGTGTGCTGTGTTCACTGACTCATCACGCGTGAACTCACTGTGTGTGTGCTGTGTTCACTGACTCATCACGCGTGAACTCACTGTGTGTGTGTGGTGTTCACTGACTCATCACGCGTGAACTCACTGTGTGTGTGTGGTGTTCACTGGCTCATCACGCGTGAACGCACTGTGTGTGTGCGGTGTTCACTGACTCGTCACACGTGAACACACTGTGTGTGTGGTGTTCACTGACTCATCACGCGTGAACACACTGTGTGTGTGTGGTGTTCACTGACTCATCACGCGTGAACACACTGTGTGTGTGTGGTGTTCACTGACTCATCACGCGTGAACACACTGTGTGTGTGCGGTGTTCACTGACTCATCACGCGTGAACTCACTGTGTGTGTGCTGTCTTCACTGACTCATCACGCGTGAACTCACTGTGTGTGTGGTGTTCACTGACTCATCACGCGTGAACACACTGTGTGTGTGTGTGGTGTTCACTGACTCATCACGCGTGAACTCACTGTGTGTGTGTGTGATGTTCACTGACTCATCACGCGTGAACTCACTGTGTGTGTGGTGTTCACTGATTCATCACGCGTGAACTCTCTGTGTGTGTGTGGGACTCTGCAGAAGCTGGACTGTCGCTCTCTTCCTGGATCTGGTTCCAACGTTGAGACTCACCCATTGGTTCAGTTCCAGCCGCTACTGTTGACCTGGTGAGTGTGTGGTGGGTGAGTGGTTGAGTGGGTGAGTGAGTGAGTGGTTGAGTGGGTGGTGGGTGATTGCGTGAGTGGGTGAGTGGTTGAGTGAACGGTTGATTGAATGATTGAGTGAGTGAGTGGTTGAGTGAGTGGTTGAGTGAGTGGTTGAGTGAGTGGTTAAGTGAATGGTTGAGTGAATGATTGAGTGAGTGGTTGAGTGAGTGAGTGGTTGAGTGAGTGAGTGGTTGAGTGAGTGAGTGGTTGAGTGAGTAAGTGGTTGAGTGAATGGTTAAGTGAACGGTTGAGTGAATGATTGAGTGAGTGAGTGGGTGAGTGAGTGGTTGAGTGAGTGGTTGAGTGAGTGGTTGAGTGTGTGAGTGATTGAGTGAGTGAGTGGTTCAGTGAATGGTTGAGTGGATGGTTGAGTGAATGATTGAGTGAGTGAGTGGTTGAGTGAGTGAGTGGTTGAGTGAGTGGTTAATTGAATGGTTGAGTGAATGATTGAGTGAGTGAGTGGTTGAGTGAATGGTTTAGTGAATGGTTGAGTGAGTGGTTCAGTGAATGGTTGAGTGAATGGTTGAGTGGATGGTTGAGTGAATGATTGAGTGAGTGAGTGATTGAGTGAGTGAGTGGTTGAGTGAGTGGTTAAGTGAATGATTGAGTGAATGATTGAGTGAGTGAGTGGTTGAGTGAGTGGTTGAGTGAATGGTTGAGTGAGTGGTTGAATGAGTGAGTAGTTGAGTTAATTCTTGAGTGAGTGATTGGTTGAGTGAGTGAGTGGTTGAGTGAGCGGTTGAGTGAGTGAGTTGTTGGATGATTGAGTGAGTGGTTGAGTGAATGGTTGAGTGAGTGAATAGCTGAGTGAATGGTTGAGTGAGAGAGTGGTTAAGTGAGTGAGTGGCTGAGTAAGTGAGTGATTGAATGAGTGAGTGGTTGAGTGGTTGAGTGAGTGGTTGAGTGAGTGATTGAGTGGTTGAGTGAGTGAGTGGTTGAGTGAGTGAATGGTTGAGTGAATTCTTGAGTCGTTGAGGGATTGAGTGAGTGAGTGGTTGAATGATAGAGTGAGTGGTTGAATGAATGCTTAAGTGAGTGAGTGGTTGAGTAAGTGAGCGATTGAATGAGTGAGTGAGCGGTTGAGTGAGTGATTGAGTGAGTGGTTGAGTGAGTGAGTGAGTGGTTGAATGATTGAGTGAGTGGTCGAGTGAATGGTTGAGCGAGTGACTTAGTACAGCAGATACACTGAGAGGCTGATCGATGTCCGGGTGCGGTCAAGGGATGTCTCCCTCCTGGCCGACCAGCGTTGTCTCTGTGCCAGCGGTCCCCAAACTTTTTGGCAGCAGGGACCGATTTCGTGGAAGGCAACTGGTTCATCATTGGGGTCTTTCGCGCTCATTGTGGCTACTAGGGGTTAGAGCTTGTGGGCTCGCCAACAGCACGTGACTGAGCCCCGGGGGTTGGGGGCCGCTGGTGAACGCTACATCTTGTCCAGCGGCTGCACGAGGTTGCCGGGCGGGAAACGAGCCGAGTGACGGTGATGGCCCCGTGGCCAGCGGCGCCGACTGTTGGAGCGTCGTCACCGGAGGCCAGGCGGGACAGAAAGCGCTTCGCGCGATCCTCGCGTATCCGGGCACCAGTTGGGCTTCCCGCCTCTCCTCCTCTCCTCCCCCCTCTCTCTCTCGCTCCCCGTGGTGAGATGTTGACAACCTCGCCCGGTGTGCAGGAGGCTCGTGGGTTCGATCCCAACCCTGCCGCTGTATATTTGGAGTTTGCGTGTCTCTTATCATCATCATCATCATCACGGTGGCTAGGAGATGTTGACTACCTCACCTGGTGTGCAGGAGGCTCGTGGGTTCGATCCTGACCCTGACGACGCCTGGTGCTGCTGTATATGTGGAGTCTGTGTCTCTCTCTCTCCCCGTGGTGAGATGTTGACTACCTCGCCTGGTGTGCAGGATAGTCGTGGGTTCGATCCCGACCCTGACGACGCCCGCTGCTGTATATGTGGAGTCTGCGTCTCTCTCATCATCATCATCGTGGTGGCTAGGAGATGTTGATTACCTCGCCTGGTGTGCAGGAGGTCTTGGGTTACATCCCGACCCTGACGATGCCTGCTGCTGTATATGTGGAGTCTGCGTTTCTCTCTGTCCCCGTGGTCACTGCGTGGATTTGTCTCCGGGTCCTCCTCCCTGCACATTTAGAATCAACGTCACCGACGCGTTCAGAGTAGTGTGTTGACCGACTCTGTGTCGCATTACATTACATTTCCAAATTTTACTAAGTTAGTTTGATTTAGTGTTGTCTCTGTCTCCCCTCAACGTTGGCGGTGGAGCTCTCATTGTGGGATCTCCCATTGACATGCTAATTCTTCTAACCCCCCGCTCTCTCTCTCTCTGTACCCCCTCTCTAGCTATTTAAGGCCTCGACACAGAGACGTTCTTTCTCTGTGTGCCCATGCATGTCTCTCTCTCTCTCTCTGCGTCTCTGCGTTAACTCTTTCCGCTTGTGTGTCTGTGTATGTGTCTCCGGTTCTGTCTCTTGGATGTAATCAACCAGGTAGGGTGTTGACTGCTGTGTCAGCCGACTTTCTGCGCCGAGTTGCATTATATTTCTAAGTTCACTAGGTGTGTGTTCTCTTTCATTTGTACCTGATGATGATTGCTTGCTTTGCAATCGAAACGTCGTGTGTTATTACGTAATTTATTATTTTCTATTTCTACGTGACTTTACTGAAAGAACCAAAGAATGAAGCGTTCAGAGTAATTTGCCTGCTGCTATGAATGCCCACGTGATGATGATGATGATGACATCAGCCCACGTGGTTGAGCTGCTACCATCCGTGATGGCCACATCACTTCTGACTAAAGAGCCACACAGCAGCTCATCATTGGGTGCCTTACACCTGGCAACATGAACAAAGTTTTCGTTGAATTGATGAAACCTCGGCAGTGAACGGCGGTTGTTGCCGGAATGCTGCCGCCGCCGCCGCCGATGAGTGGTCCTCTAGGTGCACCTAGCCTGGCGCAAGCGGCCGTGGTGGCGGCATCGTCTTGAGTCTCTCACCGCGCTGGGTTCCTCTTTGGACAGTGAGACGTGGAGGAGGTGAAGGAGGGGGTGGACGAGGAGAAGGCGGTGGAGGAGGAGGAGGAGGAGGCGGAGGAGGTGGAGGAGGTGGCTCCTTCTCTACGCATGGAGGTGCTCGTAAAGCGAGAGGTGGAGGAAGAGGAGGAGCCGGGCGGTGAGACGTGGCCACCCGTGAAGGTGGAGAGAGACGACGTTGATGGAGGTGGTGGTCCTGGTGAGTGACAGTGGTGGTGGTGGTGAGCGGTGGTGGTGGTGAGCGGTGGTGGTGAGCGGTGGTGGTGGTGGTGAGTGGTGGTGGTGAGCGGTGGTGGTTAGCGGTGGTGGTGAGCGGTGGTGGTGGTGAGCGGTGGTGGTGAGTGGTGGTGATGGTGAGACGTGGTGGTGGTGGTGAGCAGTGGTGGTGAGTGGTGGTGGTGAGACGTGGTGGTGAGCGGTGGTGAGCGGTGGTGGTGAGTGGTGATGACGGCGAGTTAAACACGACGCGAATTAACAACGTCGTTTGTGATGGTCAGTGTTGTATATGTGGGTTTTGTGAAAATTTGATGAAAATAATAAAAACTAAATGAAATCTGAAGTTTGCATAATGTATCCGAAGTTATATTAATTAGTGCAATTATGTGTATAAATTATGCTAATTCGAGAGATAATCTTATAAATTTATGAGAGTGGGTGTGGTTATGTTAATGACAGCCTTTATGATAATCAGACCCCGCCTCGTTGACGAGGGTCGGTTATCAATCGGGATAATACAATTAATTGTATGCAGTTATGCTAGTGTGATGCGGTATGCCAGAGTCAACTCGGCTTCGCTGTTTAACTTCGTATTATCGATCAGTATAATACAATTATTCTCGCTTTGACGTTTATTGAGTGGATTAGTGTGTTTATATTTTAGGTCACCAAGTTCATATCTCAACGCAGAACCAGTTCTTATGCATAGATTTCAGGAAAGAATCAATTTATTTCTAATTAAACCTCAACTCTAAAAGATACAACTCTCGGCTTGGAATTACAACACAGTATCAACACAGTCTCATCAATGACTGGGTTGTTTCACTTTGACAACAGCACCTGTGGTTAATTCCGCCGCGTAACTCGAGCTCGGTTGGTGGGAGAGAGAGTCGTTAAAACATGCATATGCTAATCTAAATAAAAACCTTAACTTTATAATATATGATTATACTTGAATTGTTCACGCAGTACCGCACTCATTATTGATCATATGCAACCCTTATCACGTTGTTAGCACATTGGGTCACGGAACGGTAGAGTATTCTGTAGAGTACTCGAGTATGTGCGGCGATCAGTAACGAAAGGTAATTAAGATTATATGACGATATTCATACGAAAAGGCGATCAAAACAGTTATTATTCCCAAAGGCACAAATATATCAACAGATCCATCGGACAGATTATATGATTACCGAAATGGCTTAGAGTGAGGGTGTGCGGTGGGGAGCGCTCTCTCCCCTGATATCCTTATCTTGGGCCAACGTTGAATTAATTATGGACCAGTTTGCCTGATAAGGAAGCCGGTTGGATACGCTATTCCCCCACGTGAGCGTAGCTCCGTGGCGAAGGGGTCAAGGGTTAATTCGTATTGATGGATCGGTTGGTAATTTATGCAATTAGAAGTACAGCCCAAAACAAAATATTAAGGAGGAAAATTATGAATATGCTTACAAACGATGGACTGTTATCACCCAATCTGTAGCGATGCTTCCACGGCCACAGGTGGTTCACGTTTTGGGATTGCCTTTTGGTTCCTGACTCGTGTATGGTGAGGGATATAAATTGTGTTGAATGGTCAGCGTTCGGAGTTGATTCTTTGCGTCAAACGGACGCCTGGTTTGTCGTGTGGTGGGGGGGGGGCAGTGCGCGTCATACGTATCGGTCGATTCGTCTGTCACCGTGGTTGATTCGGTTCGGCTGACGTAGGTTGGCGAGCCGACACGCTGTTGTAGTTGCGGTGGCCCGTCGGTAGATGGCGCACACAGCTCGCTCGTAGCGTGCGCGGTGGTGCCGTCGGCTTGGCGGCTTGCCCACGTTCCGCTCTTAGCGGGCACGGTTGTACGATCGGTAGATGGCGCTCGTCTGCTGGTCACTGGCACGGTCGTGTCGCTGAGTGTTGACCACCGGTTGCGCTATCGGGCGCTGGCGATACACGTTCGTTGCGATGCTGCTTTTGATGGTGCCGACTCGCACCGCGTAGCCCCGTCGCTAAACAGCGAGTCTCGCCATTCTGGCGGCCGGCAGGGACCTCCTCTGCATCGGCGGCGGCCGATCTCCTGCAGGGATGAGTTGAGCTGGCAAGCTGATGAGCTCCCCTTGATGAGCCGAGTTGAGCTGGCAAGCTGATGAGCTCCCCTTGATGAGCCGAGTTGAGCTGGCAAGCTGATGAGCTCCCTTGATGAGCCGAGTTGAGCTGGCAAGCTGATGAGCTCCCTTGATGAACTGAGTTGAGCTGGCAAGCTGATGAGCTCCCTTGATGAGCCGAGTTGAGCTGGTAAGCTGATGAGCTCCCTTGATGAGCCGAGTTGAGCTGGCAAGCTGATGAGCTCCCTTGATGAGCCGAGTTGAGCTGGCAAGCTGATGAGCTCCCTTGATGAACTGAGTTGAGTTGGCAAGCTGATGAGCTCCCTTGATGAGCTGAGTTGAGCTGGCAAGCTGATGAGCTCCCTTGATGAGCTGAGTTGAGCTGGCAAGCTGATGAGCTCCCTTGATGAGCTGAGTTGAGCTGGCAAGCTGATGAGCTCCCTTGATGAGCTGAGTTGAGCTGGCAAGCTGATGAGCTCCCTTGATGAGCTGAGTTGAGCTGGCAAGTGGGTCTTGCCCGCTTGCTGGTGAGCTCCTTGCTGATGAGCTCCTTGAGCTGGCAAGCGGGTCTTGCCCGCTTGCTGACAAGCTGAGGTTTCAATGCTGCAGTGTCCTCTTTATGCCAAAATCCCTCCTCTTGGCTCCTCCCCACAAGGCGGAGCTTCTTTTGATTTAGCTGTGTGTCGTGGTCTGGAGTATGTGTCCGTATGTGCGTCCGTTCGTATGTGTGTCCTTGTGTGCGTCATTTACGGCACAGCTCTGTTGCCCTCCTCTTTCCACAAACCATAACAACAGGTGTTACAAATCGTCTCACAGGCATCTCTGTCTGTGTTGCACAACCTGGAGGGAGGGGCGATATTCCCTCCAGTGTGACCTTCACCGACGCACAAAGAAATGGTTAAGGTTTTTAAAGTTAACATTTCATTCCATCAGTTTATTACATCACAGTCTTACAGTGATGATTCTGTATGGTTTGTTGTGTTAGTTTTCCATCGTGCTGTTCGATTTTATTTTAAGGGAAGGTGCTCTCTTGAGCGTATGCATATTCTTATCATGTGTTGCAGGAAGACAAAGGCGGCCGGGAGACTCTCTTTTTCCCTGGCCCCCGGTTTAACATCGCTCAAGTATTATTTAGCTTTAACATTAATTTTCGATTTAAAGCTTTCGTGACTGCAAGGATTCATCTTCTTTGGTTCTTTTGGTAAAGTCATTGAAGCTCTGTTCATTGAAGCTCTGTCGTCCCGACAGGTCTGTTCCTTTCACCTGAAGAAGGCCACTTGTGTTGTGGCCGAAACCTCGTGAGAATTTTATTGTGTTATTTTATTTTATTATTTTATTCTCATTCTACGTGACTTTACCGAAAGAACCAAAGAAGATTTAACATTAATGTTGCGTATGAATTATGTACTGTGATTTCTTTAACTTAAACTTGTTGCCTGGGGTCCTGCTGAGACACGCTGCATTCAAGGCATCTCTCCCCACGTCCACTCCTCTCTGCCTGGTGTGTGCTTTGCTTAATTAGATTTTCGCTCTCCCTTGAACAAGGTAGCCTGTGATTATTCCTCCGCTCTCTCACGCTGCGGGGAGACAAAAGCGTCTCCCTTTCTCTCCGTCTGTTGCTCTTATCTTTGGCGTGCCGAGGTCAGCTTCACACGGGCACCCGCAGGTGCACTTCAGGGCTGCTCTGGCTTACGTGTTTTCCCCTCTCTAACCTTTGAATTAACACTGCGTTATTATTTGCTTATGTCCTGAGGTTAGAGAATTCGTTTTGACTTAGGAAAAATTATGATTGTCATACGCTTCGGTCAGGTTGTGCAGAAACTACTAAAAACTACTAAACATTCAGTATTGAATTCATAAATGGGCAATGGTTCATTGATGTAGCTCGCAGCCTGGTCTCCAATTGGAGCGAGCGCGAGGATCGATAATTTTAGCCTACTCTTGTTGTTGAATTTCGAACTTTAACGTTACTTTAATAGCATTGCAGGGTCAATGGTTTTTAGCTGCTCTATGTCTATGTCTGTAGTACACTACACTATACACTACGCTACTATACACTACACTATTATACACTACACTATACACTACACTATTCACTACACTATACACTACTATACAATAAACTATACACTACTATAGAATACACTATACACTACTGTACAATACACTATACACTACTATACAATACACTACTATACACGATACACTACTATACACTACACTATACACTACACTACTATACACTACACTATACAGTGAGGGAAAAAGTATTTGATCCCCTGCTGATTTTGTACGTTTGCCCACTGACAAAGAAATGATCAGTCTATAATTTTAATGGTAGGTTTATTTGAACAGTGAGAGACAGAATAACAAAAAAATCCAGAAAAATGCATGTCAACAATGTTATAAACTGATTTGCATTTTAATGAGGGAAATAAGTATTTGACCCCTCTGCAAAACATGACTTAGTACTTGGTGGCAAAACCCTTGTTGGTAATCACAGAGGTCAGACGTTTCTTGTAGTTGGCCACCAGATTTGCCACACATGTCAGGAGGGATTTTGTCCCACTCCTCTTTGCAGATCTCCCAAGTCATTAAGGTTTCGAGGCTGACGTTTCGCAACTCGAACCTTCAGCTCTCTATGGGATTAAGGTCTGGAGACTGGCTAGGCCACTCCAGGGCCTTAATGTGCTGCTTCTTGAGCCACTCCTTTGTTGCCTTGGCTGTGTGTTTTGGGTCATTGTCATGCTGGAATACCCATCCACGACCCATTTTCAATGCCCTGGCTGAGGGATGGAGATTCTCACCCAAGATTTGATGGTACATGGCCCCGTCCATCGTCCCTTTGATGCGCTGAAGTTGTCCTGTCCCCTTAGCAGAAAAACACCCCCAAAGCATAATCTTTCCACCTCCATGTGTGACGGTGGGGATGGTGTTCTTGGGGTCATAGGCAGCATTCCTCCTCCTCCACACATGGCGAGTTGATGCCAAAGAGCTCCATTTTGGTCTCATCTGACCACAACACTTTCACCCAGTTGGCCTCTGAATCATTCAGATGTTCATTGGCAAACTTCAGACGGGCATGTATGTGTGATTTCTTGAGCAGGGGGACCTTGTGGGCGCTGCAGGATTTCAGTCCTTCATGGCGTAGTGTGTTACCAATTGTTTTCTTGGTGACTATGGTCCCAGCTGCCTTGAGATCATTGACAAGATCCTCCCGTGTAGTTCTGGGCTGATTCCTCACCGTTCTCATGATCATTGCAACTCCACGAGGTGAGATCTTGCATGGAGCCCCAGGCCGATGGAGATTGACAGTTCTTTTGTGTTTCTTCCATTTGCGAATAATCGCACCAACTGTTGTCACCGTCTCACCAATCTGCTTGGCAATGGTCTTGTAGCCCATTCCAGCCTTGTGTAGGTCTACAATATTGTCCCTGACATCCTTGTGAGGCTCTTTGGTCTTGGCCATGGTGGAGAGTTTGGAATATGATTGATTGCTTCTGTGGACAGGTGTCTTTTATACAGGTAACAAGCTGAGATTAGGAGCACTCCCTTTAAGAGCGTGCTCCTAATCTCAGCTCGTTACCTGTATAAAAGATACCTGGGAGCCAGAAATGTTTCTGATTGAGAAAGGGTCAAATATTATTTCCCTCATTAAAATGCAAATCAATGTATAACATTTTTGACATGCGTTTTTCTGGATTTTTTTTCTTGTTATTCTGTCTCTCACTGTTCAAATGCACCTAACATTAAAGTTATAGACTGATCATTTCTTTGTCAGTGGGCAAACGTACAAAATCAGCAGGGGATCAAATACTTTTTTTCCCTCACTGTACACTACTATACACTGCACACTACTGTACAATACACTATACACTACTATACAATACACTACTATACACTATACACTTCACTATACACTACACACTAGTGCTGTACGAGTGACGAATTGGCACATTCTGCTTACGTGACAACCCTTACTAGTTGGCTTTGTCGGGTGGTGGCGAGTTTTAACGACACAACATTTTTATATTTACGCGGTATAACCCAAAAACTTGTATTAAGGATGATATTGGTGGCGAAAGCCTTCGTGTTAAACTGTAATAATGATTATTATCATGGGGACTTGTTGCCGGTATCAAAGTATGAAAAATAAGAATGGGTGTTTGTTCAAACGCCAAATAAATTATATTTTTTTTTAAATCAAGGAATCAAGTACTGCATTAACCGCACACACGGTATTTATTTGTGTTGTTGTTTTGGTTGTTACTGGAGCGGGGGGGGGGGGAGAGACCTTAGTCCGGTAGCGGACAAAAGTTTTACTTGGAACTTGCGTGGAGCTCAATGGTGAACCTTTCGCCTCCTAGGTCAGGATCCTGATTCTCAAGAGGATGAGCTCGGCCTAGCGGAGGACCTCGGTGAAGAAGAGGAGCTTCAGTCAGATGGCGGGGACCTTCAGTCCGATGACGACGATATTCGTGTTAAAGAAGAACCTTTGGAGAATACCAAAGAGGAGCTTGGGAGTGACGATGGGGACCTTTATTCGGACGAAGAGGGTCTTGACGTCAAAGAAGCGCCTCTGGGGAATGAGGACCCTCGGCCTGGCGGTTCTACCGAGAGAGCCGGGGAGTCGCGGGGAGACTGGGGGACTCCGTCGGACGTGGCGGAGATCGAGGTGGTCCTGGAGAACAGCAGGGGCCGGAGGAACCGGACGGACGGCCGGAAATCCGACGACGGCAGGAGGCCGCACGAGTGCCCCTCGTGCGGCCGGGCCTTCACTTGCTCGTCGGCCCTGAAGAGGCACGCGATGACGCACACGGGCGAGAGGCCCTTCAAGTGCTCCGTGTGCGGGAACGGCTTCAGGAAGTCGTCGGCGCTCAAGAGTCACGCGATGATCCACACGGGCGAGAAGCCCTTCAAGTGCCCGCTGTGCCCCAGGGGCTTCGTCCAGTCGTTCGCCCTCAAGAGGCACGTGATGAAGCACACGGACGAGAAGCCGCACAAGTGCTCGGCGTGCGGCAAGGCCTTCACCGACTCGTCGACGCTCCGGAGCCACGCGAGGATCCACACGGGCGAGAGGCCGCACGGGTGCTCGACGTGCGGCAAGACCTTCGCGCACCTCTCCAACCTCAGGAGCCACGCCAAGATCCACACGGGCGAGCGGAATCACCGCTGCCCCGTGTGCGACAAGGGCTTCGTCGAGTCGTCGGACCTCAAGAACCACGCGATGACCCACACGGGAGAGAGGCCGCACAAGTGCGCCGCGTGCGGCAAGGGCTTCACGAAGCCGTCCTTCCTCAGGAACCACGAGTCGACGCACGGGGGCGAGAAGCCGCACAAGTGCGACGCCTGCGGGAAGGCCTTCACCCAGCTGGCAGCCCTCAGGGTCCACGCGATGGGCCACTCGGGCGAGAGGCCGCATGGCTGCGACGTCTGCGGGAAGGGCTTCGCGCACCTCTCGGCCCTGAAGGTCCACGCGATGATCCACACGGGCGAGAAGCCGCACCGGTGCCCGATATGCGACAAGGACTTCATAAAGTCGTCGGCCTGCAGCCGGCACGTGAAATCGCACAGCGCGGAGAAGCCGTACAAGTGCTTCGTCTGCGGGAGGAACTTTGCGGATCTCTCGAATCTCAACTTCCACGTGAAGTGTCTCAATCACTGAGACACTTCAAGTACAATCCGTTTGAACGTAGATTCATAGCAAAGTTTTGGTTTACTTTTGGGGGTTAGATCGCGTCGATGTAAACGCGTCGTTAGGCCCGCCACACCGCCCGACACGGCCAATTGGTTCGGGGTTTCGTCACGTGAACAAAACGTGCCAGTAGGTTTACCACTTCAGCACCCCGGCGTGTGCTGGAGAGTGATCCCACGGATGTTGTAAATGCGCGTGCTCTGGGTTCGCGAGCTTCGCACATTCGCGGGCTTTGCAACATTCGCGAGCCGCCGAATACAAAATCTTCACCGTTTTTAAAAGGAGGGCTGGAACGAGATCCGCTCTTGCCTTCCGAACGGACGACTGAGTGAATGACAGCAGTCTAAAACTGCATCTCCAATCCGCTGCTGCTGCTGTGAGTCCACGCGAAAGACGAAGAAGAAGACCACCAAACGTCGCAGCTGTAATGCCCCGGTACTCACGAGCGTCACGCAGCACCTACAGGTCACCGGTGGTGGGGGGGGGGGGGGGGGGGGGGGGAGATGCACGCAGAACCCCACACGGCCGCCCACTCCAGGTCTCCGTCTTGCAGTGATCCCTCTACGGACTCGCCGCTGTGCATTTGCTCACTTCATGCTTACTCCTTCATACGCTCTTGGTTATTATCAACGGTTTGAAGCTTTCGTGACTGCAGGAATCCATACTCTTTGGTTCTTTCGGTAAAGTCACGTAGGTAGAAAAATAAAATAAAATAAATAACGACGTTCTGATCGCAACACACAATCAGGCAAAAGTTTCGGCAAAGTTTTGCCTGATGAAGATCGCTTGTGTTGCGATCGAAACGTCGTGATTTGTTTTATTTGATTTTATTTCTAACTACGTTACTTTTGGTTTAACATGTAGGCTTTCGCGACCAATATTATTCATAATAAAGGTTTTTGGGTTAGATCGCGTTTATTTATAAATGTGTCGTAACCCTCCACCACCCGACACGGCCAATCAGCAAAAAAAAAATTGTCACGTTGACAAAAGACAATTCACTACTTTAGCCCACCGGTGTGTTGAAGAGTGAATCCACTCTTCACTACTTTAGCCCACCGGTGTGTTGAAGAGTGGATTCACTCTTCAACACACCGGTGGGCTAAAGTAGTGAATTGTCTTTTGTCAACGTGACACTTTTTTTTCTGCTGATTGGCCGTTGAAGAGTGGATTCACTCTTCAACACACCGGTGGGCTAAAGTAGTGAATTGTCTTTTGTCAACGTGACACTTTTTTTTTGCTGATTGGCCGTGTCGGGTGGTGGAGGGTTACGACACATTTATAAATAAACGCGATCTAACCCAAAAACCTTTATTATGTACGTTACTTTTACCGAAAGAACCGTGGGGTATTATCAACGGGTCGACCGCGAGTTCCATCGGGAAGGGAGCGAACGCATTCGGA
Organism: Petromyzon marinus; assembly: GCF_048934315.1. Lineage (NCBI taxonomy): Eukaryota > Metazoa > Chordata > Hyperoartia > Petromyzontiformes > Petromyzontidae > Petromyzon > Petromyzon marinus. Next base: position 21,529,573 of record NC_133745.1, on the reverse strand, counting down.
GAGAGTGTTTTCGGGGGGAGATCGCTCCCTCCCCACAGTGGACACTTCCAATGTATATATGGCTTAAACACACTGCGCGTATCTGCATACCGTATACTCGACAAAGCTCACCCTAATGTATCCGTTGTTGTAGATATCATTCGTTGTGTTCATTAATCCCGTGCACACGCGCACAGATTGTTATTTGGACGATTGTTAGAGTGTTATTTGGTTTGTCAATTGGGTGCGTTTGGAAGATTTTGTGATTTTTTTCTTGATTTGCTTTTCGAATTTTTCGTTAATTAATTATAATCATTTATTCGTGAGACGTTCTGTTGCAATGCTGCAGAGCTGACACCTCGAGCAGTTCACTGCACCCACTACAACATCAAGCTTAGCTGTGTATGCGACCAATACACTTTGTTGATTTGCTTAAAATGAAAAAAACCTAAAACTGTGCGGGTGTTTTAATAATCAGACTCCCGCATCTCCCAATGCGGAGTCATCCACCCTCCCGAAATCCTCACCACCACCACCACCTCCCATCGTCGTCCAATCATGATCAAAGGTAATACAAATGAAACACATTGTTCCTTAAATATTGACTTAAAGCTTTTGTGACTGCAGGAATTCATATTCTTGGGTCTTTTGGTAAAGCCACGGAGATAGATTTGCGGGAGATCTGCGGAAATTCTCAGCAGCTTTCCCGCGAAATTTCTCACCTGATGACGATTGCTTGTGTTGAGATGGAAACGTGATATTGTTTTAAAAAATTATTTATTATTATTTTATCTATCTACGTGGCTTTACCGAAAGACCCAAGAATACATTGTTCCTATAATGTATTGTGGTCATTGTTATTACACTTTGACAATTCCCCCCGCCGTATGTTCGCCACGTACCAGGAACGTAATGACATTTCCCCACCCTCCCCACATTGGAATGAGGTTTTCTGCATTCGCGAATTCTGCATTACAAGAACGCTACCCTCGCGGATACAGAGGCGAGGGCATTAACCGTAGAGTAATACGTCGTTTAACATGCAGGTGTAGGTTTTCGCGACTAATAGTGTCCGTAACGGGGTTTTTTTTGGGGTTGATAGATCGCGTAAATATACATTTGTCGTTAAACCCACCGCCACCACCACCACCACCCGACACAGCCAATTAGTAAAGTTTGTGTCGCGTAAACAAAACGTGCCAATTCGTTACTAGCACAGCACTAAATCGGTTGTTGGAGTAGTGAACCAATTCGTTACTAGTCCAGCACTAACCGGTTGTGTTGGGGTAATGAACCAATTCGTTACTAGTACAGCACTAACCGGTTGTGTGTTGGAGAGTGAACCAATTCGTTACTAGTACAGCACTAAACTAGTTGTGTGTTGGGGTAGTGAACCAATTCGTTACTAGAACAGCACTAAACTGGTTGTGTGTTGGAGTAGTGAACCAATTCGTTAATAGTCCAGCACTAACCGGTTGTGTGTTGGGGTAGTGAACCAATTCGTTACTAGTACAGCACTAACCGGTTGTGTGTTGGAGTAGTGAATCAATTCGTTACTAGTGCAGCACTAAACTGGTTGTGTGTTGGGGTAGTGAACCAATTCGTTACTAGTACAGCACTAAACTAGTTGTGTGTTGGGGTAGTGAACCAATTCGTTACTAGAACAGCACTAAACTGGTTGTGTGTTGGAGTAGTGAACCAATTCGTTACTAGTGCAGCACTAAACTGGTTGTGTGTTGGGATAGTGAACCAATTCGTTACTAGTACAGCACTAACCGGTTGTGTGTTGGAGAGCAAACCCACTACAACATTTATAATTCGGGTAGTTGTGACGTTTCGCCGGTAATTACGAATTGGCACCACGTTTTACGTGACACATACTCCTTCCTGATTGGCCGTTTTGGGTGGCGATGTTTAACGACACACAGTTACGCGATCTAACCCACAAAAAAGACCCCCTATCGTGGATAATATTGGTCGCGAAAGGCCTACTGTCTGTTGATACCGGCAGTAGGCCTTTCGCGAGTGCAGAGTTTGGGACATGCAATCAAATCCTTTTAAAATATATAGATCTACAAACCAGTTCATGAAGCCTGCCTTCGCCAGGCAAAAGTTTTCAATAAATATAATGAACCTGATGTGATTTTTCCGTCTTTACGATTTGTATCTATGATCAGAGGGGCCGTACATCGTACATAAATGACGTCACGCACCTGGGGGGGGAGGGGGTCAGACATTTGTGACGATGTGTGACGAGGGGAGGAGGGTGAGAAATGTGACGTCACATCAAAATGCGCAACTTTATAAATAAATATAGACAACACGTTCTACTTAATTAAATAGACTTTTTAATCAATGTTTTCTCCTACAACATCAGAGTGTGCAGCGCCACATTAAATACGCACTACAATGTGACAATAGTTTAAAGCCATTTGAAGCGTGTTTTATTTTTTCAAAATTGAAATATGGTTTTGGGGGGCGGCGGGTTTTGGGGGGAGCAGAGCTTTGTGACGTCATATTTGAGGGGGGGGGGTCTGAATTTTTGTGACGCCGTGTGACGAGGGATTGGGGGGGGGGGTCAAAAATCGTCTAAAATCGCGTGACGTCATTTATGGGCGGCCCCAGATCACAAACAACTCCGCCAAACATTTTGTCTTCGCCTCTACGCCGCCCTCTCGTGGCCAGCTCCATAGAAGCCGGCGAGGCTTTAGAAGGCTCAACGAGACTGAATGCTGAATCAGAATCGGAACGTTTATCTCGACTGCGGGAGGAATCCCATGAGCTATGAAGCTCTTTTATTCACAGACGTCCAGTTGGAGGCACGGGGTCAGAACGTTAGAGCAACGAGCAGTGACACAAACACCATAACAGCTACTCAAAGCATTTTGGTATTCTTCCGCGAAAGGGAAAAAAAAAACCCCGCAAAAATTGTTGACGACGCAATTCAACTTCTTCCACTGTATTTAGGAACGTGAACTCATCATCAGAGAGCGCTCCATTAAAAGTTTCCGTGTTTTTTTGTTGTTGTTGTTATTATAAAGAGCAAAAATGGAACGAACTTCGTCTCTTTGAGGTGAAGCTCTATCTTGTACCGTTTTCGAATTATTCAGGTGTGAACGTCTATGAATGTTTGTATTGTTTCGTTCGAAACCGCTCGAATCTGAAATATCTAAAAAATGTTTATGAAAGGTAGAACACAACCAATGGTTCCCGCCTTAATTTTATTCGCCGTTTAACTCGGTCAGCGTTACTCACCGAGCGTGACTCAGGGAGTCACTCATCCTGACTTTATTTTTAAAAAACGCAGTCTTATATTGTGAATGTTTTCTGCTGAATAACACCACGCACGCGAACGTGTTTATGTGGCGCTTAACATCGAGATTTGGGGGCCTTAAAATGAAAAATCTTAGATTTTATGATTCTCCTATTTGCACACTAACAGCTACCTATTTACCAAATGCCAGCTTTCTACCTTGCCGGGAAGTTACCCCTAGAGGGTTTTGAGACATACAGACAGATTAAGCTCTGTATCTACATAGAATGTACAGACCGAAACAACAGAGGCCACTTACTTGACACGGTACGCTGGCTAAGGACAGGGAATGGAAATGATTGGCGGAGGGGAAATTGAAATGTAAAAGATGGGGGAACGAGGATTGAGTGTCATGGGGGGGGGGGGGGGGAGGGGGCGTTGCAGAAAGAGAACCAGGATTTGGCCGAGGGATATGGGGGTGTGCGGAACCTTCCAGAAAGTGGGAGGGGGGGACTAGAGGGATGTTCGGAGTGGGGATAGCATGAGGGGAAGGTGACGCTTGGAGAGAAGTTCGTGTGTCAAGCAGCGAAGTGCGGGGCTCTTAGTCATGAATAAAGGCTCTTAGTAACGGAGAAGAAACCACGTGTGTCGGACGTCATTACAAATGCAGCGCAGACCTGTCAACTTTATCACAGACCAATTCAGACCTTATCGGTCACCTCGTGCCCCTCATAAATCTCAACGTTCATCCTACAAAGTCCCATCACACTAATGTAGTATACTACTACACTACTATACTACTACACTACTATACTACTACACTACAATATTATGCTATGATACTACTACACTACTTTACTACTACACTGCTATACTACACTACTATACCACACTATACTAATATACCACTAACCTATTGTACCACTACACTACTGTAGTGAGTCACCTCTGAGACACTATTTTAGGCGGCAACAACGTTTATTCTACGCTATATATGTCTTACACACTGTTCACACTCGTGATAACTATTTACTGGTCAGAGCAGGCCACACGCTGTCTGACCCATGACGCCGGAGATGAAGACGTAGCACCTCGGGGATTCCATTCCACCTATAGACAGCCCCAATTCAGCCTCGGGGCTTCCCTTTTATGTCCCTTAGCGCGGACTGGCTCCGCCCTCGGCCACGCCCCCGTCTGGAACCTTCCAGGAGGTTCTGGGCCGCATTCCACGTGCCACCTGCCCGGCTCTGCCCTTAACCACGCCCCCTTCTGGAACCTTCCAGGAGGTTCTGGGCCATGCTCCCCATGTTAACTCGGTCACCTTTGCCCTACCTCCCTCACGCCGGCCCGTCACGTGCTTCGCCAGCCAGCCGTGGTGCCGTGTCCCCACGTGCCCCTCTCCGCCAGCAGCCAGCACCACGCCCCCTAGTGACCCACTTCGTGGCATCCCATGCTGTGCTGGCTGCCGCACTCGCAATCCCTCATTCTACTGTACCTAGCGCTACGTGCCATAGTGATCCATTTTACGCCACTACACTACCATACCCGTCAACCCCTTATCAGTAACCCTACCTTATTACAGACCAATTCAGACCTGATTCGATCACACCCCGTGCCCTTATCAATCTCAACGCCCATCCTACAAAGTCCCATCGCAAGGGAGAAACGCAAACAAATAGGCACAACGAGATGGTCGTTATTGTGCCAGTGTTGAAACGGCCGTACGCCGTATGGAACGAGAAGTCAATTCCGCTGCACAGAGAATACGGGGCAAACCGTGTGGGTTGACGCGGTGTGGTAGTGACACCGCCGCACGTTCTTGACTTCATTTCGGACACAAACGCTGTCCTGTAGGCCCGTAGCTTCGGGTTCCCGATGCTCGCAATTCGTCTTCCTCTCAAAGCCGTTTGCCCCTTCCCCTCGTGCTACCCCCCTTTTGTATCCCTCGAGGCCCCCTCCCTCGAAGGTTCGCTCACCCCCATTGTCCCTCAGCCAATCCACGTCCTTCTTGTCGAGCCGTTATCAGCCGTTACCCCTCCCCCCCTCCCTCCCCCCGCACGCCCCCACCCTGATAATCCACCCTCGTTTTACCGCCATTTTACGTTTGAATTTCTCCTCCAATCGGTTTAATTCCATGGCCGTCACCAATCATCTCTGCACCAATCACAGGGGCCCCCTAACGCACGCGTATCACGTCAGGCGAGCGGGTCGGTTGTTTTTGGTCTTGACACGTCGATGGTGACCGTAATAATATTCATACTCTTAGGGTCGTTCGATCAAGTCACGTAAATATAAATTATAGATCACGACGTTTCGATAATAATCATTCAAATGTCCAACGCGCCATTTTCCACACCTGGATCCCAATCCGCGAAGAGTGATCTAACCCCCCCCCCCCCCAAAAAAAAAACCCTATCGTGGATAATATTGGTCGCGAAAGCCCTGCTGCGTGCTAAACCGTGACATAGTTATTGTTCAATCTTGATTTGAAGCTTTCGTGACTGCAGGAATCTATACTCTCCCGTTCTATCGGTAAAGTCACGTAGGTAGAAAAAATAATCAAAGAAAACACGACGTTTCGGTCGCAACACAAGCGGACGTCTTCAGGTTGAACGGACGTCTTCGGGTTGGACGGACGTCTTCAGGTGGACGGACGTCTTCAGGTTGGACGGACGTCTTCAGGTGGACAGACGTCTTCAGGTTTGACGGCCGTCTTCAGGTGGACGGACGTCTTCAGGTGAACGGACGTCTTCAGGTTGGACGGACGTCTTCAGGTGAACGGACGTCTTCAGGTTGGACGGACGTCTTCAGGTGAACAGACTTCTTCAGGTTGGATGGACGTCTTCAGGTGAACGGACGTCTTCAGGTTGGACGGACGTCTTCAGGTGGACGGACGTCTTCAGGTTGGACGGACGTCTTCAGGTTGGACGGACGTCTTCAGGTGGACGGACGTCTTCAGGTTGGACAGACGTCTTCAGGTGGACGGACGTCTTCAGGTTGGACGGACGTCTTCAGGTGGACGGACGTCTTCAGGTTGGACGGACGTCTTCAGGTGGACGGACGTCTTCAGGTTGGACGGCCGTCTTCAGGTTTGACGGACGTCTTCAGGTGGACGGACGTCTTTAGGTGGACGGACGTCTTCAGGTTGGACGGACCTCTTCAGGTTGGATGGACGTCTTTAGGTGGACGGACGTCTTCAGGTTGGACGGACGTCTTCAGGTTGGACGGCCGTCTTTAGGTGGACGGACGTCTTCAGGTGGACGGACGTCTTCAGGTTGGACGGACGTCTTCAGGTTGGACGGACGTCTTCAGGTGGACGGACGTCTTCAGGTTGGACGGACGTCTTCAGGTGGACGGACGTCTTCAGGTTGGACGGACGTCTTCAGGTTGGACGGACGTCTTCAGGTGGATGGACGTCTTCAGGTTGGACGGACGTCTTTAGGTGGACGGACGTCTTCAGGTTGGACGGACGCCTTCAGGTTGGACGTACGTCTTTAGGTGGATGGACGTCTTCAGGTTGGACGGACGTCTTCAGGTGAACGGACGTCTTCAGGTTGGACGGACGTCTTCAGGTTGGACGGACGTTTTCAGGTGAACGGACGTCTTCAGGTTGGACGGACGTCTTCAGGTTGGACGGACGTTTTCAGGTGGACGGACGTCTTCAGGTGGACTGACGTCTTCAGGTTGGACGGACGTCTTCAGGTTGGACGGACGTCTTCAGGTGAACGGACGTCTTCAGGTTGGACGGACGTCTTCAGGTGGACGGACGTCTTCAGGTGGACGGACGTCTTCAGGTGGACTGACGTCTTCAGGTTGGACGGACGTCTTCAGGTTGGACGGACGTCTTCAGGTGAACGGACGTCTTCAGGTTGGACGGACGTCTTCAGGTGGACGGACGTCTTCAGGTTGGACGGACGTTTTCAGTTTGGACGGACGTCTTCAGGTGGACGGACGTCTTCAGGTTGGACGGACGTCTTCAGGTTGGACGGACGTCTTCAGGTGGACGGACGTCTTCAGGTTGGACGGACGTCTTCAGGTTGGACGGACGTCTTCAGGTTGGACTGACGTCTTCAGGTGGACGGACGTCTTCAGGTTGGACGGACGTCTTCAGGTTGGACGGACGTCTTTAGGTGGACGGACGTCTTCAGGTTGGACGGCCGTCTTCAGGTTGGACGGACGTCTTCAGGTTGGACGGACGTCTTCAGGTGGACGGACGTCTTCAGGTTTGACGGACGTCTTCAGGTTGGACGGACGTCTTCAGGTTGGACGGACGTCTTCAGGTGGACTGCCGTCTTCAAGTTGGATGGACGTCTTCAGGTTGGACGGACGTCTTTAGGTGGACGGACGTCTTCAGGTTGGACGGACGTCTTCAGGTTGGACGGACGTCTTCAGGTGGACGGACGTCTTCAGGTTGGACGGACGTCTTCAGGTGGACGGACGTCTTCAGGTTGGACGGACGTCTTCAGGTTGGACGGACGTCTTTAGGTGGACGGACGTCTTCAGGTTGGACGGACGTCTTCAGGTTGGACGGACGTCTTCAGGTGGACGGACGTCTTCAGGTTGGACGGACGTCTTCAGGTTGGACGGACGTCTTCAGGTTGGACGGACGACTTTAGGTGGATGGACGTCTTCAGGTTGGACGGACGTCTTCAGGTGGACGGACGTCTTCAGGTTGGACGGACGTCTTCAGGTGGACGGACGTCTTCAGGTTGGACGGACGTCTTCAGGTTGGACGGACGCTTGTGCTGCGACCGAAACGTCGTGTTTTCTTTTATTTTTTTTTCTACTTACGTGACTTAACCAGAGAGGCATGTTAGTTGTTGTTATTGTTGTTGTTGTCTCTGCATCTGTACGGAAGAAGAAGAATAAGATCGTGCCAAATTATGCACAGGGAGGTGGGAATCGAACCCAGGCCAGTTCCACTATGGGCGGAGGGAACCCACTGCGGAACACGGCGCGTGTTTCTAAATGATTTTTGTTTTTCTCCGCACACAATTAAGCCCTCCACTGTACCCAGTGTCTACAGGGTTCAAGGGTGGTGTCAAACGTCAGGGTGGCCCAAATGTACGGTGCGAAGGAAGTTCAACGCACATTTGTACGTACGAACACTTGTTTAAAATTCGTGAAAAAACCCTTCATGATTTGTGACAACAAAAGTGGCCACCAGCGTGAATTAAGTGAATTGCTGAAATGCAAAAGTGGACCCTCCCTCCCTCCCTCCCCTCCCTCCCTCCCTCCCCTCCCCACCCCTACCTCCCCAACGCTCCCCTCCCCAACGCTCCCTCCCTCCCTCCCCTCCCTCCCTCTCTCCCTCCCTCCCTCCCCTCCCTCCTTCCCTCCCTCCCTCTCCTCCCTCTCCTCCCTCCCCTCCCCACCCCTACCTCCCTCCCTCCCCCTAGTCCAGAGATCATAGCTCCAGCTAATAACGGACTCAGCGCAAACTCAACGGACTCGAGAGTGGCGAGCAACGCGCGCGAGCGAGCGAGCGACCTCCCCCCCCCCCCCCAACCTGCCCACCGGGTAGTTCCTCCCCGATATATACAGGTGTGTGTGTGTGTGTATACGCGCATACAGGTGCTGTGCCGGCCTTCATAGGCGCTGTTAGCCACTAACGGCACTTGCCCCCAACAGCCTGTCAGGGCTATACGGTGGATCTTTATCTTTGCTAGGTGTGGGGAGCAGTTTGGTGAGGCTAGAGACCCGAGTTCGACTCCCGCTCACTGCCACCGCCACCACCACCACCGCCACCACCGCCACCACCAGCACCACCACTACCACCACCGCCATCACCACCACCACCAGCACCACTACCACCACCACTACCACCACCACCACCTCCACCACCACCGCCACCACCACCTCCACCACCACCACCGCCACTATCACCACTACCACCGCCACCACTACCACCGACACCACCACCGTCACCACTACCTCCGACACCACCACCGTCACCGCTCGGCGCGACCGCTGCGATTTTCACCGTCGCGCGTCGGAGGCAGACGTTGACCCGAAACCCGAAGACGACCCCCACCCCACCAACGCGGTGAACGCGAAGGAGGTCCCCGAGACCCGGACGGCCTCGACGATGGCACCCGGGGCACGGCGGCGGCGGCGGCGGCGACGGCGGCGCCGGTCCACGCAGTTCGCGTGCGCGGCGGTCGCCGTCTCCGTGACGCCGATCGCGCGCCTCGCCGCTCGCCCCACTGCCGCCCGTCGCTGCCGGAGGGCGCGGAGCCGGAACGTTCCGGAGGCCCCTCGGGGGAGGAGGAAGACGGCCTCGTGGGGGCGGTGGAGGAGCGAGGTCGACCCGAGGGAGGCCGACCCGGCGGCCGCGGGCGATGTCGCGTAGATCTCCCCCGGCGACCGTCGCGGGCGACGCCTCGGCGGTGGAGAGCGCCGCCCTCCTTTGTGCGGACGGTGGAGTTCAAGAGACGGCTGAGGCCCCAGGACGAGGGCGGCCTGCTGAACGCGACGCGCGACTGCGCCGCCTTCAGGCGCGCTCGAGGCTACGCGGCCTCGCCGCTGAGCCGCGAGGAGGCCGACTTCCCCGTCGCCTACTCCGTGGTCGCCCACCACCGCGTGGACATGCTGGAGCGGCTGCTGCGCGCCATCTACGCCCCGCAGAACCTCTACTGCCTCCACGTGGACGCCAAGTCGCCCCGGGCCTACCAGCAGGCGGCGCGCTCCCTCGCCGCCTGCTTCCCCAACGTGTTCGTGGCGCGCCGGCTGGAGGCGGTGGTCTACGCCTCGTGGTCGCGGGTGCAGGCCGACCTCAACTGCATGCGCGAGCTGGCGGAGCGCGCCGCCGAGCGCCCCTGGCGGTACTTCATCAACCTCTGCGGCCTCGACTTCCCCATCAAGACCAACCCGGAGATCGTGCGGGCGTTATAGAGTCACGGGGCAAAATAATCCCTCGTCACAGCCATCTCTGAGACACACTTTAAGCGTTTGTGCTTTCGCTACGTTGTCCCCGCCTGAAGAAGGACGCTTGTGTTGCGCCCCGAAACGTCGTGATTTAATTTAGGTTTCATTTATTTTATTTATTTTTTTACCTACGTGACTTTACCGAAAAAACCAAAGGACACTGATTTGGCATTTGACGCGTGCGGACAGCTGTTGAGTCACGGTCGGATTTTCGCGCAGTGCTTCAGACGAACTTCCGTTGGCTCGTTGAGCCTTCCCGAGCATTTGGAGCGGATGAAGGCCAGAGAACAGGTAAGGCGGGAAAGCACGATGGGATTCTGCTTCTTGGTTCTTTCGGTAAAGTCACGTAGAAGGGGAATAATAAAATCATAAAAATAGAACATAATAAAATAAAATTCTCACGACGTTTCGGCCACAACGCAAGCAGCCGTCCTCAGGTGAAGAATAGAGCTGTCGGTAAGACAGCGTCCTAATGAACACTGCCAAGCTTTGCTTGGCTTGGCTTGGCAGTGTGGCCGAAACGTCGTGAGATTTTTATTTTATTATGTTATATTTAAATTATTTTATTTCCATTCTACGTGGTGACTTTACCGAAAGAACCAAGAATTTGAATCCCTGCAGTCACCAAAGCTTTAAATCACGATGGAATACTTCCATGAAATAGGTCAGACTATGCCAGGAACTTCATTGGGAGTTCTCAGATTAAAAAAAAACAGCAACTGGTGATTGGTCTGCAGTCCTGTGAGCTGAGCTTGCACCGGATGGTGTGCGCCCACTACAACGCCGATAATTACCTGCACGATGATCTCCAAGAGGGCTTGCCGATCGACACGGTCCCAAGGATGAAAAATTTCGACCCAAACGAGGGGGCAAGCAACACCATCCATCGCCGGAAGCACGACACGCTGCATCAACAATGGGGGCCCACCAGCATTAGAGGGGCACCGATGCTATAATGGCAACCAACTTGGGCAACATCCCTGCTGGCTGCCCATTACCACGTTAAACGTCGCGTTTGCGGCATCTGTTGGTATCACAACCGACGACGCGTCACAAGGTGCCACGTGCCTCGATTGAAGTTGCGGCATCAGGGACGAGAAGACGGCAACGACAGCTCTGGCGAGGAGGTGGAGGAGGAGGTGTCGCTTGAGGCACCATCGCAACAGTATCAGACTGACACTGGCAGCGCCGGTGAGACGGAGATGCCTACCGACGTTACTTAGGAGACATCAGCCTCCGCGCGCCATTGGACACACGTCCGCAAACGTCAGCGCCACCCACCGGCAAGACTTGAGGACTATGCGTGTGCCTAAAAGTAGAAATGCTCATGCAACATAACATGGCGTATATGTTGTATTCTTGGTTCTTTCGGTAAAGTCACGTAGAAGGGAAACAATAAAATAATAAAAAATATCAAAGAATAACCACAGCAAGAACATTTTCTTGCTGTGGTTTTCACACCTGATGATGATTGCTGCTCGTGTTGCAGTCTAAACGTCGTGAGAATTTAATTGTTTTATATTTTTTTTTTATTATTTTATTGTTTCCCTTCTACGTGACTTTACCGAAAGAACTAAGAAAGAATATGAATCCCTGCAGAAACAAAAGCTCTAAATCAAAATTTATGGTGTATGTTGTTGGTACATAGCGTCGAAGTTTGGTTTTGCTGTTAATGTCAATGTCCCAGTTTTAATCGCCAAGCAGGGGGTCGCTTTAAGCGTCAGAAAGAGGCCGTGTGTAGACGAGGTACATTTGAAGCCATAGGCTTTCGCGACCGATATTGCCCAGGTGTTTTTTTGGTTAGACGCGTGAAAAAACGAATATTTGCGCGATCTAACCCAAAAAAAAACCCACCTTAAATCAAAATTTAAACCCACCTCTGTTATGGAACCGAAACGTTTGTCGCCGTATTCTTAGTTTTTTCGGTAAAGTCACGTTGAAGAGAAACAACAAAATAATAAAATATATATAAAACAATAAAAAATTCTCACGACGTTTCGACCATAACTCAAACGGTCATCTTCAGGTGTGTTGGTTTGCATAAATGTATTTTTAAACGGCGCATTTATTTATTTATAAAAAAACGTTAGCGCCACGCGCAACGATTTGGCAGTTTACCCAGGACTAGTCCATCTATATTTTGAAAAGAGGAGGGGGGAGACGAATTTTTTTTTATAATGTATGCTGTCTGAAAGCCACTGTAAGCGTGAACAATCAATTAAGAACTGAAATGGTTTATCAGACAGCATACATTATAAAAAAAATTCGTCTCCCCCCTCCTCTTTTCAAAATATAGATGGACTAGTCCTGGGTAAACTGCCAAATCGCTGCGCGTGACGCTAACGTTTTTTATAAATAAATAAATGCGCCGTTTAAAAATAAATTTATGCAAACCAACACACCTGAAGATGACCGTTTGAGTTATGGTCGAAACGTCGTGAGAATTTTTTTATTGTTTTATATATATATTTTATTATTTTGTTGTTTCCCTTCAACGTGACTTTACCGAAAAAACTAAGAATATGAATTACTGCAGTCACGAAAGCTTTAAATCAAAAGTTTGTCGCCGTGTTAAGAAGGGGCGGAGCCATTCTCTTCCCGCTGTCTTGGGACAGTGAAGCCACGTCGTGAAGTTGGAGCGAGGTCGTGGGGCTTCGTGTCTGCCTGCCCGCCCTTTGTCGCCGTTATTATCAATAACGAGCTTTATTTTTTGATTTAAAGCTTTCGTGACTGCAGTAATTCATATTCTTAGTTTTTTCGGTAAAGTCACGTTGAAGGGAAACAACAAAATAATAAAAAATATATAAAACAATAAAAAATTCTCACGACGTTTCGACCATAACTCAAACGGTCGTCTTCAGGTGTGTTGGTTTGCATAAATTAATTTATTTTTAAAATTAATTTATTTTTAAAATTAATTTATGCAAACCAACACACCTGAAGACGACCGTTTGTGTTATGGTCGAAACGTTCAGGTGTGTTGGTTTGCATAAATTAATTTATTTTAAAAATTAATTTATTTTTAAAATTAATTTATGCAAACCAACACACCTGAAGACGACCGTTTGAGTTATGGTCGAAACGTCGTGAGAATTTTTTTATTGTTTTATATATATTTTATTATTTTGTTGTTTCCCTTCAACGTGACTTTACCGAAAAAACTAAGAATAACGAGCTTTATTGTTAAGAAGCCATCCAGAGTACAGCGATCTTTGACTATAACACTGGTCTACAATTTTTTTAGACGTTGTCTGCTTCAGAGATGAAATGTGCCGTTTGTTATGGATTTTGATGTGCTGAATTCAAATATGACAATGAAAACAAGTGATTGGCTACTATACTCTTTGGTTTTATTGGGTAAAGTCACGTAGGTGAAAATAAAATAACATTATTTTCACCTACGTGACTTTACCCAATAGAACCAAAGAGTATGGATCCTAGCAGTCACGAAAGCTTTAAATCTAGAATTGATTGGCTACTGTTCCCAAGATATTCAAGTTTTCACATTTTACGTCTATATTGTATAGTTTTACTCATAAATTGTAAACCTAGTTATTTTAATGTTTATGGTTGCGTTACATGATAACATGTCACTTGTCTTATTCATGTAACACTTAAAAAAACAGCAAAAGGGTTGTATAAGTAAGAAATATCTAAACATATATATATTTTCTATAAAACACGCTTTAATTAAATGTACCGTACTCGTAATGGGAGAACTCCACGACTCCAGGAAGTGGCACCGAAGCTTGCCACAGCGTAAGAGACCGTGCTGATTTACAGCCAGCGTGAGTTGAGCGTGGACAATTAAGAGCCAAGCCGAAACATAACATATAAAAGAGAATGTTTTAAAACATGTTTTTATTTAATTTTTATGATAGAATATAGTATTGTCATCAATATGACACAAGTATACCACGTTTGCAGTCGATACCACATTGGAAAGTGGGTAAAAATGTAGTGACAAGATTTGAGGATACGACAACAATAACAACAGGCAGTGAATTTTGATTTAAAGCTTTTGTGACTGCAGTAATTCATATTCTTAGTTTTTTCGGTAAAGTCACGTTGAAGAGAAACAACAAAATAATAAAATATATATTAAACAATAAAAAATTCTCACCACGTTTCGACCATAACTCAAACGGTCATCTTCAGGTGTGTTGGTTTGCATACATTTATTTTTAAACGGCGCATTTATTTATTTATTAAAAAAACGTTAGCGCCACGCGCAGCGATTTGGCAGTTTACCCAGGACTAGTCCATCTATATTCTGAAAAGAGAAGGGGGGAGACAATTTTTTTTATAATGTATGCTGTCTGAAAGCCACTGTAAGCGTGAACAATCAATTAAGAACTGAAATGGTTTATCAAATCTTTCCAATGATTGCTAAGATAGAATCCATCTTCTCGGTTGAAATTGTCTCTGTGTTTGTATATGTGGATAGCCTCATGAACGAATCTCTCATGGTAGCCAGATGGCTTGCAAAGAACCTCTGTCTTGGAGAAGTCAATGTCATGTGAGCCTACTGAATTATAACAGTGATCTGCCACGGCCGAGGTGTTGGTCCTACCGTGTTTTAGGTCTGATAGGCTTTCTTAACCATAGTGGTTATACTGCTCTTTTGTGATGCAAAAGTCACTTCACCACAAACATAGCAGACGTTATCTGCTTTGTTCACACAAGTACGAAGCATCTCTGCTCACTTTGGCGAGACAAAAATCCGTCACTTTGCAAAATCAAATACTGGCAAATAGAGAACACGATACTGTTTGATTGCTAGAGCTGATCTAGGGCAATTTGTTCAGCAGAGCGATGCAAGCCTAGTTATGATTGCATCATCCATGACTTCCAAGAATAGCACGATGCAATTCATGTCACGTATGATGAAATACCAAGTTCAGATTGCATCATTCATTGTCTTGCTCAAAAAGCAAGAACTGTCCAAACCCAGTCATAGATTTATTTATAGATCCAGCCAAAGATGTAATTCAGTCATTTCTGGTTTAAATTGAGATCCCTTCCCTTTATAACTCACTTATCCTCAGCCATTCCCACGTCAAGGGTTGTATATACTGACCCAATAGCATATCGTGTAAACTAGAGCCAATCAACAATTTTAAGCATAATTTTCATTCTCTGTGACCCAGAATAAGTAAAGTTGGACTACATTTATTTCGGAAGAATTTTGGCTGTAGATCGGTGTGTCACAGACCAATTCAGACCTCACTGGCAAGGGGCCATCCATTTGGTACGCACGCAAAAATCTGTCAAAACTTGATCCCCTCCCACCCTCCCCGCACGCACGCGGACTTCTAACACCCCCCCCCCTGAATCCTATACAATGGCCGATATTTAATCCACGCAGAAACGATCAAGGATGAATAATATTAACGTGTTTAAGCAAACAGATAGTCCACCGCCGGACTATCTAACTCATTTGAAGGCCAATGTAGACAAATTATTATCGAGGCTTCACCCCCCCCCCCTACCCTCCCAGTTTCCTATGCGTTCATTGTCAGTATACCCCCCCCCCTACGCAAGCGTACGCATTTGGGTTAACCCCGCCAACCCCCTCCATGCGTAGGTACTAAATGGATGGCCCCTAACCACGTGGCACTTATAAATTTCAACGATTATCCTACAAAGTCCCATCACAAGAAGAAACACAAATAGATAAAACAAATATGGACACTTTTTGCCCGTATTGAAACGGCTGTGCGCTATATGGACCTAAAAAACTCAATTTCCCCTGTATACGATTACGGGGTAAACCGTATGGGTTGTGACAATTATGCTACTATACACTACACTAGGATACACTACACTATACACTACACTGCGATACACTACACTACTATATACTACACTTTACACTACTATACACTACACTATACACTACACTACGATACACTACACTACTATATACTACACTTTACACTACAGTACACCACACTATACACTACACTACGATACACTACACTACTATATACTACACTTTACACTACTATACACTACACTACTATATACTACACTTTACACTACTATACACTACACTATACACTACACTACGATACACTACACTACTACATACTACACTTTACACTACTATACACCACACTATACACTACACTACGATACACTACACTACTATATACTACACTTTACACTACTATGCACTACACTATACACTACCGATACACTAAACTACTATATACTACACTTTACACTGCACTATACACTACATTACTATACACCACTATACCACTACACTATACACTACACTACTATCAACCCCTTATCAGTGCCCTACCTTATCACTGACCAATTCAGACCTTACTGGTCACCCCGTGCCCCTTATATATCTCAACGTTCATCCTACAAAGACCCATCACAAGGGAGAAACACAAACAAATAGATAAAAAAACATATTTTTTTGCCAGTATTGAAGCGCTTGTCCACCGTGTGGACCTGAAAACTCAATTTCGCTGCACAAAAACATGGGGTAAACCGTATAGGTTGACACAGCATAAGTTCATCTTCTTTGGTTCTTTCGGTAAAGTCACGTAGAATGAGAATAAAATAATAAATTGATAAAATAAAATAACACAATAATATTCTGAGAATATTATTGAGAATATTATTGTGTTATTTTATTTTATCAATTTATTATTTTATTCTCATTCTACGTGACTTTACCGAAAGAACCAAAGAAGATGAATCATTGCAGTCACGAAAGCTTTAAATCGAAAAATACAGCATAAGTTAATAAGGCGGCAAATTATGAAATATATGGAACTGGCTTTACTACCCGTCTTCGCCCGGGACTTGGATTCACCACGCCCGGCCGCCTTTGTCTCCCCAGTGGCGATGTTCACACACCGCACCAGTTACTCGTTTGGGGCTGAGTCGACCTAGGGGAGCCCCAGGACCGGTTGAAATAATCGTCACCGGTGGTGGCCGTGAGCGGGGAATTGAACTCGGGTCGCCGGGTTCCTAGCGCAGCGTAGCGCTAAGCTCTATGCATGCGCGGGTGACATGACAGATGTGACGTCACAGCTCACTTGCCGTGCAAAAAAAATCTCTGCATTATAAGTCTATTTTTTTAAAAATAATTTTTGCACGGTGTACAGTCTGGAAAGTAACCCACATGGCAAATTTGAAGTTTGTTGCATGTCGGGATGTACGCTAAACATTTTGAACAGACACACATCATCACAAATTTCCCTTTTTTCATATAGATGTAGTGTTGTAAGGACGAGCAGACTTCTTTAGGAGGCACACTCTGTTTATTGTATTTCCTTATACAACGCTTAACACACACAGAGGGATATTCGGTCCCCTCACCCGATACCCTAGGGAGGTACAACCTCCGGACTTGGCGGGACTCTCACGTCTACCGCTAACCTCCTTGATACCTAAGGAGGTACACAACCTCCGGACCTCACACGTCTACCGCTATCCTAGTCCTCCGGCTAGGACCTAGGGGAGGCTATCTGACCCACCGCTGGCCCGGTGGGTCCTGACCACTGGGTATGCCGAGCCTTAGCTCTTAGAAGGGCTGGGAGGCTGGTCCAGGGTCCTAGCTAGGCTTCAGCCCAGTCTTCTATCTTCGTGCAGGGAGAGAACTCCCCGAGGTCCGTTGGGTCACCCGTCTTATACCCCTTCGTGGCCAGGTAGAACCAATCATACATTCCCACGTGGAACCGTCTGATTGGTTCGCACCAAACCCTGGCCACGATCCGTTTCACCTCGACTGACCCCAACCGTTGTACCCAGGGGTAATGCTGCACTGCCCTGGTGGCAACGCAGGTTACGCAACAGCGCGTAGTTAACACCTCTACATAGATATAAATATACACGCACACGCGCACGCTAAGTGGAGAGCAATCCAGCATTACTGGTACAATAACAAGAGCGGTGCATATTAATTTATTTTCAGTAGCTTACAATAAAAAAAATACAAATAAATGAATGATATGCCCCCCCTCGATTCCTAATGTGAGGGACGAAGCAAAGCTCTGCCCCCACCACCACCCCCCTCCAAATATAGAAGTCAAACTCGGCCTATGGGAGGAGGGGTGACGGTAGAGGAGTGAGTAGGGGGTAGGGGAGGGGGTCACGGTAGAGGAGTGAGTAGGGGGTAGGGAGGGGGTCACGATAGAGGGGTGAGTAGGGGGTAGGGGAGGGGGTCACGATAGAGGGGTGAGTAGGGGGTAGGGGAGGGGGTCACGGTAGAGGAGTGAGTAGGGGGTAGGGAGAGGTAGGGGAGGGGGTCACGATAGAGGGGTGAGTAGGGGATAGGGAGGGGGTCACGATAGAGGGGTGAGTAGGGGGTAGGGGAGGGGGTCACGATAGAGGGGTGAGTAGGGGGTAGGGAGAGGTAGGGGAGGGGGTGACGGTAGAGGAGTGAGTAGGGGATAGGGAGGGGGTCACGATAGAGGGGTGAGTAGGGGGTAGGGGAGGGGGTCACGATAGAGGGGTGAGTAGGGGGTAGGGAGAGGTAGGGGAGGGGGTGACGGTAGAGGAGTGAGTAGGGGATAGGGGAGGGGGTCACGATAGAGGGGTGAGTAGGGGGTAGGGGAGGGGGTCACCGTAGAGGGGTGAGTAGGGGATAGAGAGGGGGTGACGGTAGAGGGGTGAGTAGGGGATAGAGAGGGGGTGACGGTAGAGGGGTGTGTAGTGGATACACATTCAGTCACCTTGAAACCAAACAACTCACCACGAATGACCCCAAAATAAAAGATAAAAAAACCCTTTAATGCCTCGACCCCAAATCATCCGTGCCCCGGTTAGTTGCATCAACCCAACAACACATTTTTTCTCTCTCTCTCTTATAAATCTCTCTAAACGCAGAAGCCACACAACCTCCAGTAATGGAACCCACAAAGACGGCCGCGGGCATTCTGTAGAGCCATGGCAGATCTGGAGAACGCCGTCGCATCCACTGCTCAATGAATGCCACTCCACAGGACGCTGCTCATGCGGGCTATTTGACAATGTTTGACCGTGCGTGTTAATGCAGTCTGGAGCAGATGTGGGCGACAGAAAGAGTGGGGGGTGGAGCGATGGTTCGGAGATGGGGGGGGGGGGGTTGGGGCAAAAGCGGAAACTATTGTCAGATATTTACTCATCGCATAATCTCCAAAACCAAACCGAGACAATTTTTTTTTTTAATCTGTCCAGGTGTAAAACCTCACCGAGCTACTGCAGATTATTTTGTCAGACGCGACCTGTTCCGTCGCAGAGGATAGCAGCTCAACAAAGCGGCCAATTTAATCTTCGCGTGGAAGTTTGTAGCGGGCATCCGAACGCTCTCGAACGCATGAAACCTCTCTTCATAATTCCGTGACAAAAAAAAAAGAAATCAAAGAGGCAACAAGGGAAAACCAAACCTTGCTCACTTGCTCACTCGGACGTTTGACTCGGTCAAGCACCTCGGTGGTGTTGGGGGGGGGGGGGGGGTGGTGTGCGGTGGTGTCCACGTCGACAAATCCGACGCGCTTAGCCGCAAGGCGCCTTCAGTCGGGGGCCCTGCGAGGATCCTTCTACCTCGGCTCATCGACCCCGGCGGCGGCGACGGCGGCAGCAGCAGCAGCAGCAGCCAGTTGTGTCTGCCGCGCCCGACCCGGGGAGCCGTTTGCAGCTGCCGCCGAGCGTTCGATGAGATGTCCTGGTTCAAGAAAATAGCTGCGCTGGGCGTGTGCTTCTTGGTCGGCTTGGCGGTCAGCATCAGCTTCATTCGCGTGAAGGTGTCGACGGGCCCGCCGGCGACGCGGCACCTCCAGATGCCCGACATCGGGGGACCCCGATTCCCCGTCGACTGCGAGGCCGTCGTCTTGCGGGGCGACGTCGACGACGTGGCCTCGAACGCGGCGCTGCTGGCCCTGACGGTGGAATTCCGGAAGGGGGCGAATCTCGACGAGGGCGGCCTGCTGAACGCGACGCGCGACTGCGCCGCCTTCAGGCGCGAGCGGCGCTACCTGGCCTCGCCGCTGAGCCGCGAGGAGGCCGACTTCCCCGTCGCCTACTCCGTGGTCGCCCACCACCGCGTGGACATGCTGGAGCGGCTGCTGCGCGCCATCTACGCCCCGCAGAACCTCTACTGCCTCCACGTGGACGCCAAGTCGCCCCGGGCCTACCAGCAGGCGGCGCGCTCCCTCGCCGCCTGCTTCCCCAACGTGTTCGTGGCGCGCCGGCTGGAGGCGGTGGTCTACGCCTCGTGGTCGCGGGTGCAGGCCGACCTCAACTGCATGCGCGAGCTGGCGGAGCGCGCCGCCGAGCGCCCCTGGCGGTACTTCATCAACCTCTGCGGCCTCGACTTCCCCATCAAGACCAACCTGGAGATCGTGCGGGCGCTGCGGGCGCTGCGCGGCGCCAACAGCTTGGAGTCGACGAAGCCCCCGGGCTACAAGAGGCGTCGTTGGGAGTATCGCCACGAGGTCGAGGGCGACCTCGTGAGGCTCACGGACGTCAGGAAGTCCCCGCCGCCCATCCCGTCGCCGGTGTTCGCCGGCAGCGCCTACATGGTGGTGACGCGCGCCTTCGTCGAGCACGTGCTGAGCGACCCCGCGGCCCGGGCCCTCATGGAGTGGTCGAACGACACCTACAGCCCCGACGAGCACCTGTGGGCGACGCTGCAGCGGATGCCCGGCGTGCCCGGGGCGGCGCCCTGGCACGACGTGCACGACGCGACGTGCCTGTCGGCGATCGTGCGCGCCGTCAAGTGGTCGGCGTTCCAGGGCGACGTGGCCCAGGGGGCGGCCTACCCGCCCTGCCGCGGCGCCTACGTGAGGCAGATCTGCGTCTACGGGGCGGGCGACCTGCCGTGGCTCGTGCGGCAGCGGCAGCTCTTCGCCAACAAATTCGACACGGCGGTCGACCCCGTGGCCGTGCACTGCCTGGAGTGGTACCTCCGCAACAGGGCGGTGAAGTGGGCGGACAGGATGCAAAGTGAATGTTCGTATTGGGATTGAGCTCGTTCCCCGCTCGACGGAATTGTGCTCGTGGTGTGTTTTTCTTTTGTCGCGCAGCCTTGGTTGAGGACGTCGGTACAATGCCATCCCCCCGGGTAGTTTGAGGACCGTCAATGAGATTTTAAGTAAAAAAAATAACAATAAAATAAATCTGCTTTTTAATTGGTATGTTATACTGGTGCAGCAAACCCATCCTTCTCGCGGTTTTGTGGTTTCACGGTAAACATTTATGTTTCACCGATGGCGCCACCTTGGCTCGACCATTCGTGTTTGACTGCGAAATTCCAGCTGTGCGGTGTCGTAACTGCGCTGCTCGCGATGACGCTGCCGTGGAAGAACCCAGGCAGCGTCGTCCTGTCTCCGCCTTGCCTCCCTCCGCCTTGTCTCCCTCTGCCTTGTCTCCGCCTTGTCTCCCTCTGCCTGGTCTCCGCCTTGTCTCCCTCCGCCTTGTCTCTGCCTTGTCTCCCTTCATCTTGTCTCCCTCTGCCTGGTCTCCGCCTGGTCTCCCTCCGCCTTGTCTCTGCCTTGTCTCCCTTCATCTTGTCTCCCTCTGTCTTGTCTCCGCCTTGTCTCCCTCTGTCTTGTCTCCCTCTGTCTTGTCTCCGCCTTGTCTCCCTCCGCCTTGTCTCTGCCTTGTCTCCCTCTGCCTTGTCTCCCTCTGTCTTGTCTCTGCCTTGTCTCCCTTCATCTTGTCTCCCTCTGCCTTGTCTCCGCCTTGTCTCCCTCCGCCTTGTCTCCCTCTGTCTTGTCTCCGCCTTGTCTCCCTCCGCCTTGTCTCTGCCTGGTCTCCCTCTGCCTTGTCTCTGCCTTGTCTCCCTCTGCTTGGTCTCCCTCTGCCTTGTCTCTGCCTTGTCTCCCTCCGCCGTGTCTCCCTCTGTCTTGTCCCCGCCTTGTCTCCCTCTGCCTTGTCTCCCTCTGTCTTGCCTCCACCTCGTCTCCCTCCATCTTGTCCCCCTCCGCCTTGTCTCCCTCCGCCTTGTCTCCGCCAAGTCTCCGTCTCGTCTCCCAATTGACCAATCGGGGCTCACCAGGTCACGCGGCGTTCCCAGCCTCCAACGAGGAGTCCAGGAGGAGTCGGCCGTACACCGCGATTTGCCTTCCCGGGAAAAAATCGCCTTGCGGACGAATCGTACTTTCATTCTCCACATCTCCCGTGCACGTCACAGCCAACACTTGAAAAGTACGGATCGTGTCTTTTTGACGTTGATACGCGCTTTTCCTTGTTGAATGTTTGGGGCTTGATGTCGGGGGGGGGGGGCGGGGGCAGCGGCAAGCTTGGCAAACGTTTCAAAGGGGAGACGTCTGTTTGGCCAAAAAATAATAGTTCAGAAATCCGCATCGTACGCAGAGATACCCGTGGAGGGACGCGAACGGAGCGGTGGCACGGAGCGAGCGTGCAGCGAGATGACCAACACGCACACTCTGAACTTAAATGAACAAAGAATGACGATGGAATAAACGTACGTCTATTGAAAAAAAAGAAACGCAAAAATGTTGTCCTCCGAGGTTATTCTTCAACAATACTGCGTACTTTTGTCGTCAACGTAGCGTTCCACAGTGATCCATTCACAAGGCGTATATAAATATAAAAAAGATAATTATCTTTGCGTTGAGTTAAGTTTAAGATTAAATTATTAAACAAACAAAATAACCGGTGTGCCCACAAGCGGGACAGACAAAAAAGTCACAGGGAGACAGCCAAAGAGTCTCAAGGAGACAGCCAAAAGAGTCTCAGGGAGACAGCCAAAGAGTCTCAGGGAGACAGCCAAAAGAGTCTCAGGGAGACAGCCAAAGAGTCTCAGGGAGACAGCCAAAAGAGTCTCAGGGAGACAACTAAAGAGTATCAGGGAGACAGCCAAAGAGTCACAGGGAGACAGCCAAAGAGTGTCATGGAGACAGCCCAAAGAGCCACAGGGACACAGCCAAAGATTCTCAAGGAGACAGCCCAAAGAGTCTCAGGGAGACAGCCAAAGAGTCTCAGGGAGACAGCCCAAAGAGTCTCAGGGAGACAGCCCAAGGAGTCTCAGGGAGACAGCCAAAGAGTCTCAGGGAGACAGCCAAAGAGTCTCAGGGAGACAGCCAAAGACTCACAGGGACACAGCCAAAGAATCTCAGGGAGACAGCCAAAGATTCTCAGGGAGACAGCCAAAGAGTCTCAAGGAGACAGCGAAAGAGTATCAGGGAGACAGCCAAAGAGTCACAGGGAGACAGCCAAAGAGTGTCATGGAGACAGCCCAAAGAGCCACAGGGACACAGCCAAAGATTCTCAAGGAGACAGCCCAAAGAGTCTCAGGGAGACAGCCAAAGAGTCTCAGGGAGACAGCCCAAAGAGTCTCAGGGAGACAGCCCAAGGAGTCTCAGGGAGACAGCCAAAGAGTCTCAGGGAGACAGCCAAAGAGTCTCAGGGAGACAGCCAAAGACTCACAGGGACACAGCCAAAGAATCTCAGGGAGACAGCCAAAGATTCTCAGGGAGACAGCCAAAGAGTCTCAAGGAGACAGCGAAAGAGTCTCAGGGAGACAGCCCAAAGAGTCTCAGGGAGACAGCCAAAGAGTCTCAGGGAGACAGCCAAATAGTCTCAGGGAGACAGCCCAAAGAGTCTCAGGGAGACAGCCAAAGAGTCTCAGGGAGACAGCCAAAAACTCACAGGGACACAGCCAAAGAGTCTCAGGGAGACAGCCAAAGAGTCTCAGGGAGACAGCCAAAGAGTCTCAGGGAGACAGCCCAAAGAGTCTCAGGGAGACAGCCCAAAGAGTCTCAAGGAGGCAGCCCAAAGAGTCTCAGGGAGACAGCCAAAGAGTCACATGGAGACAGCCAAAGAGTTTCAGGGAGACAGCCAAAGAGTCTCAGGGAGACAGCCAAAGAGTTTCAGGGAGACAGCCAAAGACTCACAGTGAGACAGCGCAAAGAGTCTCAGGGAGACAGCCAAAGAGTTTCAGGGAGACAGCCAAAGACTCACAGTGAGAGAGCCCAAAGAGTCTCAGGGAGACAGCCCAAAGAGTCACAGGGAGACAGCCAAAGAGTTACAGGGAGACAGCCAAAAGAGTCTCAGGGAAACAGCCAAAAGAGTCTCAGGGAGACAGCTAAAGAGTATCAGGGAGACAGCCAAAGAGTCACAGGGAGACAGCCAAAGAGTGTCATGGAGACAGCCCAAAGAGCCACAGGGACACAGCCAAAGATTCTCAAGGAGACAGCCCAAAGAGTCTCAGGGAGACAGCCCAAAGAGTCTCGGGGAGACAGCCAAAGAGTCTCAGGGAGACAGCCAAAGACTCACAGGGACAAACCCAAAGAATCTCAGGGAGACAGCCAAAGATTCTCAGGGAGACAGCCAAAGAGTCTCAGGGAGACAGCCCAAAGAGTCTCAGGGAGACAGCCAAAGAGTCTCAGGGAGACAGCCAAAGACTCACAGGGACAAACCCAAAGAATCTCAGAGAGACAGCCAAAGATTCTCAGGGAGACAGCCAAAGAGTCTCAAGGAGACAGCGAAAGAGTCTCAGGGAGACAGCCCAAAGAGTCTCAGGGAGACAGCCAAAGAGTCTCAGGGAGACAGCCAAAGAGTCTCAGGGAGACAGCCCAAAGAGTCTCAGGGAGACAGCCAAAGAGTCTCAGGGAGACAGCCAAAGACTCACAGGGACACAGCCAAAGAGTCTCAGGGAGACAGCCAAAGAGTCTCAGGGAGACAGCCAAAGAGTCTCAGGGAGACAGCCCAAAGAGTCTCAGGGAGACAGCCCAAAGAGTCTCAAGGAGGCAGCCCAAAGAGTCTCAGGGGAGACAGCCAAAGAGTCACAGGGAGACAGCCAAAGAGTTTCAGGGAGACAGCCAAAGAGTCTCAGGGAGACAGCCAAAGAGTTTCAGGGAGACAGCCAAAGACTCACAGTGAGACAGCCCAAAGAGTCTCAGGGAGACAGCCAAAGAGTCTCAGGGAGACAGCCCAAAGAGTCTCAGGGAGACAGCCCAAAGAGTCACAGGGAGACAGCCAAAGAGTCTCAGCGAGACAGCCAAAGAGTCTCAGGGAGACAGCCCAAAGAGTCTCAAGGGGGACAGCCAAAGAGTCTCAGGCAGACAGCCAAAGAGTCACAGGGAGACAGCCCAAAGAGTCTCAGGGAGACAGCCCAAAGAGTCTCAGGGAGACAGCCCAAAGAGTCTCAGGGGGACAGCCCAAAGAGTCTCAGGGAGACAGCCAAAGAGTCTCAGGGAGACAGCCCAAAGAGTCTCAGGGAGACAGCCCAAAGAGTCTCAGGGAGACAGCCAAAGAGTCTCAAGGAGACAGTCAAAGAGTCTCAGGGAGACAGCCCAAAGAGTCTCAGGGAGACAGCCCAAAGAGTCTCAGGGAGACAGCCAAAGAGTCTCAGGGAGACAGCCCAAAGAGTCTCAGGGAGACAGCCAAAGAGTCTCAGGGAGACAGCCAAAGAATCTCAGGGAGACAGCCAAAGGGTCTCAGGGAGACAGCCAAAGAGTCTCAGGGAGACAGCCAAAAAGTCTCAGGGAGCCAGCCAAAGAGCAACAGGGAGACAGCCAAAAAGTCTCAGGGAGACAGCGAAAGAGTCTCAAGGAGACAGCCCAAAGAGTCTCAAGAAGACAGCCCAAAGACTCACAGTGAGACAGCTAAAGAGTCTCAGGGAGACAGCCAAAGAGTCACAGGGAGACAGCCAAAGAGTCTCAGGGAGACAGCCAAAGAGTCTCAGGGAGACAGCCAAAGAGTCTCAGGGAGACAGCCAAAGAGTCACGGGGAGACAGCGAAAGAGTCTCAGGGAGACAGCCCAAAGAGTCTCAGGGAGACAGCCAAAAAGTGACAGGGAGACAGCCCAAAGAGTCTCAAGGAGACAGCCAAAGAGTCTCAGGGAGACAGCCCAAAGAGTCTCAGGGAGACAGCCAAAGAGTCTCAGGGAGACAGCCAAAGAGTCTCAGGGAGACAGCCCAAAGAGTCTCAGGGAGACAGCCAAAGAGTCTCAGGGAGACAGCCAAAGAGTCTCAGGGAGACAGCCAAAGAGTCACAGGGAGACAGCCCAAAGAGTCTCAAGGAGACAGCCCAAAGAGTCTCAGGGAGACAGCCAAAGAGTCTCAGGGAGACAGCCCAAAGAGTCTCAGGGAGACAGCCCAAAGCGTCTCAAGGAGACAGCCCAAAGAGTCTCAGGGAGACAGCCAAAGAGTCTCAGGGAGACAGCCCAAAGAGTCTCTGGGAGACAGCCCAAAGAGTCTCAAGGAGACAACACAAAGAGTCTCAGGGAGACAGCCAAAGAGTTTCAGGGAGACAACCAAAGAGTCTGAGGGAGACAGCCAAAGAGTCTCAGGGAGAAAGCCAAAGAGTCTCAGGGAGACAGCCAAAGTCTCACGTGGAGACAGCAAAGAGTCAAAGGGAGACAACCCAAAGAGTCTCAGGGAGACAGCCAAAGAGTCTCAGGGAGACAGCCAAAGAGTCTCAGGGAGACAGCCAAAGAGTCACAGGGAGACAGCCCAAAGAGTCTCAAGGAGACAGCCCACAGAGTCTCAGGGAGACAGCCAAAGAGTCTCAGGGAGACAGCCCAAAGAGTCTCAGGGAGACAGCCCAAAGCGTCTCAAGGAGACAGCCCAAAGAGTCTCAGGGAGACAGCCAAAGAGTCTCAGGGAGACAGCCCAAAGAGTCTCTGGGAGACAGCCCAAAGAGTCTCAAGGAGACAGCCCAAAGAGTCTCAGGGAGACAGCCAAAGAGTTTCAGGGAGACAACCAAAGAGTCTGAGGGAGACAGCCAAAGAGTCTCAGGGAGAAAGCCAAAGAGTCTCAGGGAGACAGCCAAAGTCTCACGTGGAGACAGCAAAGAGTCAAAGGGAGACAACCAAAGAGTCTCAGGGAGACAGCCAAAGAGTCTCAGGGAGACAGCCAAAGAGTCTCAGGGAGACAGCCAAAGAGTCTCAGGGAGACAACCAAAGAGCCACAGGGAGACAGCCAAAGAGTCTCAAGGAGACAGCCAAAGAGTCTCAGGGAGACAACCAAAAAGCCTCAGGGAGACAGCCAAAGAGTCTCAGGGAGACAGCATAAAGAGTCTCAGGGAGACAGCCAAAGAGTCTCAGGGAGACAGCCAAAGAGTCTCAGGGAGACAGCCAAAGAGTCTCAGGGAGACAGCCAAAGAGTCTCAAGGAGACAGCCAAAAAGTCTCAGGGAGCCAGCCAAAGAGCAACAGGGAGACAGCCAAAAAGTCTCAGGGAGACAGCCAAAGAGTCTCAGGGAGACAGCCAAAGTCTCACGTGGAG
Source organism: Petromyzon marinus (assembly GCF_048934315.1). Classification (NCBI taxonomy): domain Eukaryota; kingdom Metazoa; phylum Chordata; class Hyperoartia; order Petromyzontiformes; family Petromyzontidae; genus Petromyzon; species Petromyzon marinus. Next base: position 21,502,211 of record NC_133745.1, on the reverse strand, counting down.
ACAGCCAAAGAGTCTCAGGGAGACAACCAAAGAGTCTCAGGGAGACAGCCAAAGAGTCTCAGGGAGACAGCCAAAGAGTCTCAGGGAGACAGCCAAAGAGTCTCAGGGAGACAACCAAAGAGCCACAGGGAGACAGCCAAAGAGTCTCAGGGAGACAGCATAAAGAGTCTCAGGGAGACAGCCAAAGAGTCTCAGGGAGACAGCCAAAGAGTCTCAGGGACACAGCCAAAGAGTCTCAGGGAGACAGCCAAAGAGTCTCAGGGAGACAGCCAAAGAGTCTCAGGGAGACAGCCCAAAGAGTCTCAGGGAGACAGCCCAAAGAGTCTCAAGGAGGCAGCCCAAAGAGTTTCAGGGAGACAGCCAAAGAGTCTCAGGGAGACAGCCAAAGAGTTTCAGGGAGACAGCCAAAGACTCACAGTGAGACAGCACAAAGAGTCTTAGGGAGACAGCCAAAGAGTCTCAGGGAGACAGCCCAAAGAGTCTCAGGGAGACAGCCCAAAGAGTCACAGGGAGACAGCCAAAGAGTCTCAGCGAGACAGCCAAAGAGTCTCAGGGAGACAGCCCAAAGAGTCTCAAGGGGGACAGCCAAAGAGTCTCAGGCAGACAGCCAAAGAGTCACAGGGAGACAGCCCAAAGAGTCTCAGGGAGACAGCCCAAAGAGTCTCAGGGAGACAGCCCAAAGAGTCTCAGGGGGACAGCCCAAAGAGTCTCAGGGAGACAGCCAAAGAGTCTCAGGGAGACAGCCCAAAGAGTCTCAGGGAGACAGCCCAAAGAGTCTCAGGGAGACAGCCAAAGAGTCTCAAGGAGACAGTCAAAGAGTCTCAGGGAGACAGCCCAAAGAGTCTCAGGGAGACAGCCCAAAGAGTCTCAGGGAGACAGCCAAAGAGTCTCAGGGAGACAGCCCAAAGAGTCTCAGGGAGACAGCCAAAGAGTCTCAGGGAGACAGCCAAAGAGTCTCAGGGAGACAGCCAAAGGGTCTCAGGGAGACAGCCAAAGAGTCTCAGGGAGACAGCCAAAAAGTCTCAGGGAGCCAGCCAAAGAGCAACAGGGAGACAGCCAAAAAGTCTCAGGGAGACAGCGAAAGAGTCTCAAGGAGACAGCCCAAAGAGTCTCAAGAAGACAGCCCAAAGACTCACAGTGAGACAGCTAAAGAGTCTCAGGGAGACAGCCAAAGAGTCACAGGGAGACAGCCAAAGAGTCTCAGGGAGACAGCCAAAGAGTCTCAGGGAGACAGCCAAAGAGTCTCAGGGAGACAGCCAAAGAGTCACGGGGAGACAGCGAAAGAGTCTCAGGGAGACAGCCCAAAGAGTCTCAGGGAGACAGCCAAAAAGTGACAGGGAGACAGCCCAAAGAGTCTCAAGGAGACAGCCAAAGAGTCTCAGGGAGACAGCCCAAAGAGTCTCAGGGAGACAGCCAAAGAGTCTCAGGGAGACAGCCAAAGAGTCTCAGGGAGACAGCCCAAAGAGTCTCAGGGAGACAGCCAAAGAGTCTCAGGGAGACAGCCAAAGAGTCTCAGGGAGACAGCCAAAGAGTCACAGGGAGACAGCCCAAAGAGTCTCAAGGAGACAGCCCAAAGATTCTCAGGGAGACAGCCAAAGAGTCTCAGGGAGACAGCCCAAAGAGTCTCAGGGAGACAGCCCAAAGCGTCTCAAGGAGACAGCCCAAAGAGTCTCAGGGAGACAGCCAAAGAGTCTCAGGGAGACAGCCCAAAGAGTCTCTGGGAGACAGCCCAAAGAGTCTCAAGGAGACAGCCCAAAGAGTCTCAGGGAGACAGCCAAAGAGTTTCAGGGAGACAACCAAAGAGTCTGAGGGAGACAGTCAAAGAGTCTCAGGGAGACAGCCAAAGAGTCTCAGGGAGACAGCCAAAGTCTCACGTGGAGACAGCAAAGAGTCAAAGGGAGACAACCAAAGAGTCTCAGGGAGACAGCCAAAGAGTCTCAGGGAGACAGCCAAAGAGTCTCAGGGAGACAGCCAAAGAGTCTCAGGGAGACAACCAAAGAGCCACAGGGAGACAGCCAAAGAGTCTCAAGGAGACAGCCAAAGAGTCTCAGGGAGACAACCAAAAAGCCTCAGGGAGACAGCCAAAGAGTCTCAGGGAGACAGCATAAAGAGTCTCAGGGAGACAGCCAAAGAGTCTCAGGGAGACAGCCAAAGAGTCTCAGGGAGACAGCCAAAGAGTCTCAGGGAGACAGCCAAAGAGTCTCAGGGAGACAGCCAAAAAGTCTCAGGGAGCCAGCCAAAGAGCAACAGGGAGACAGCCAAAAAGTCTCAGGGAGACAGCCAAAGAGTCTCAGGGAGACAGCCAAAGTCTCACGTGGAGACAGCCAAAGAGTCTCAGGGAGACAACCAAAGAGTCTCAGGGAGACAGCCAAAGAGTCTCAGGGAGACAGCCAAAGAGTCTCAGGGAGACAGCCAAAGAGTCTCAGGGAGACAACCAAAGAGCCACAGGGAGACAGCCAAAGAGTCTCAGGGAGACAGCATATAGAGTCTCAGGGAGACAGCCAAAGAGTCTCAGGGAGACAGCCAAAGAGTCTCAGGGACACAGCCAAAGAGTCTCAGGGAGACAGCCAAAGAGTCTCAGGGAGACAGCCAAAAAGTCTCAGGGAGCCAGCCAAAGAGCAACAGGGAGACAGCCAAAAAGTCTCAGGGAGACTGCCAAAGAGTCTCAGGGAGACAGCCAAAGTCTCACGTGGAGACAGCCGAAGAGTCTCAGGGAGACAACCAAAGAGTCACAGGGAGACAACCAAAGAGTCTCAGGGAGACAGCCAAAAAGTCTCAGGGAGCCAGCCAAAGAGCAACAGGGAGACAGCCAAAAAGTCTCAGGGAGACAGCGAAATAGTCTCAAGGAGACAGCCAAAGTCTCACGTGGAGACAGCCAAAGAGTCTCAGGGAGACAACCAAAGAGTCTCAGGGAGACAGCCAAAGAGTCTCAGGGAGACAGCCAAAGAGTCTCAGGGAGACAGCCAAAGAGTCTCAGGGAGACAACCAAAGAGCCACAGGGAGACAGCCAAAGAGTCTCAGGGAGACAGCATATAGAGTCTCAGGGAGACAGCCAAAGAGTCTCAGGGAGACAGCCAAAGAGTCTCAGGGACACAGCCAAAGAGTCTCAGGGAGACAGCCAAAGAGTCTCAGGGAGACAGCCAAAAAGTCTCAGGGAGCCAGCCAAAGAGCAACAGGGAGACAGCCAAAAAGTCTCAGGGAGACTGCCAAAGAGTCTCAGGGAGACAGCCAAAGTCTCACGTGGAGACAGCCGAAGAGTCTCAGGGAGACAACCAAAGAGTCACAGGGAGACAACCAAAGAGTCTCAGGGAGACAGCCAAAAAGTCTCAGGGAGCCAGCCAAAGAGCAACAGGGAGACAGCCAAAAAGTCTCAGGGAGACAGCGAAATAGTCTCAAGGAGACAGCCCAAAGAGTCTCAAGAAGACAGCCCAAAGAGTCTCAGGGAGACAGCCAAAGACTAACAGGGAGACAGCCGAAGAGTCTCAGGGAGATAGCAAAAGAGTCACAGGGAGACAGCCAAAGAGTCTCAAGGAGACAGCCAATGAGTCACGGGGAGACAGCCAAAGAGTCTCAGGGAGACAGCCAAAGAGTCTCAGGGAGACAGCCCAAAGAGTCTCCGGGAGACAGCAACAGAGTCTCAGGGAGACAGCCAAAGAGTCTCAGGGAGACAGCCAAAGAGTCTCAGGGAGACAGCCAAAGAGTCACAGGGAGACAGCCCAAAGAGTCTCAAGGAGACAGCCCAAAGAGTCTCAGGGAGACAGCCAAAGAGTCTCAGGGAGACAGCCCAAAGAGTCTCAGGGAGACAGTCCAAAGCGTCTCAAGGAGACAGCCCAAAGAGTCTCAGGGAGACAGCCAAAGAGTCTCAGGGAGACAGCCCAAAGAGTCTCAGGGAGACAGCCCAAAGAGTCTCAAGGAGACAGCCCAAAGAGTCACAGGGAGACAGCCAAAGAGTTTCAGGGAGACAACCAAAGAGTATCAGGGAGACAGCCAAAGAGTCTCAGGGAGACAGCCAAAGAGTCTCAGGGAGACAGCCAAAGTCTCACGTGGAGACAGCCAAAGAGTCTCAGGGAGACAACCAAAGAGTCTCAGGGAGACAGCCAAAGAGTCTCAGGGAGACAGCCAAAGAGTCTCAGGGAGACAGCCAAAGAATCTCAGGGAGACAGCCAAAGAGTCTCAGGGAGACAGCAAAAGAGTCTCAGGGAGACAGCCAAAGAGTCTCAGGGAGACAGCCCAAAGAGTCTCAGGGAGACAGCCAAAGAGTCTCAGGGAGACAGCCAAAGAGTCACAGGGGGACAGTCAAAGAGTCTCAGAGAGACAGCCCAAAGAGTCTCAGGGAGACAGCCAAAGTGTCTCAGAGAGACAGCCAAAAGAGTCTCAGGGAGACAGCACAAAGAGTCTCAGGGAGACAGCCAAAGAATCTCAGGGAGACAGCCAAAGAGTCTCGGGGAGACAGCCAAAGAGTCTCAAGGAGACAGCCCAAAGAGTCTCAGAGAGACAGCCCAAAGAGTCTCAAGGGGGACAGCCAAAGAGTCTCAGGGAGACAGCCAAAGAGTCACAGGGAGACAGCCAAAGAGTCTCAGGGAGACAGCCAAAGAGTCTCAGGGAGACAGCCCAAAGAGTCTCAGCGAGACAACCAAAGAGTCTCAGGGAGACAACCAAAGAGTCTCAGGGAGACAGCCAAAGGGTCTCAGGGAGACAGCCCAAAGAGTCTCAGTGAGACAGCCAAAGAGTCTCAGGGAGACAGCCCAAAGATTCTCAGGGAGAGAGGCAAAGAGTCTCAGGGAGACAGCCAAAGAGTCTCAGGAAGACAGCCAAAGACTCACTTGGAGACAGCCAAAGAGTCTCAGGGATACAGCCCAAAGAGTCTCAGGGAGACAACCAAAGAGTCTCAGGGAGACAGCCAAAGAGTCTCAGCGAGACAGCCAAAGAGTCTCAGGGGGACAGCAAAAGAGTCTCGGGGAGACAGCCAAAGAGTCTCGGGGAGACAGCGAAAGTCAGGCGGAGACAGCCAAAGAGTCTCAAGGAGACAACCAAAGAGTCACAGGGAGACAGCCAAAGAGTCTCAGGGAGACAGCCAAAGAGTCTCAGGGAGACAGCCAAAGAGTCTCAGGGAGACAACCAAAGAGCCACAGGGAGACAGCCAAAGAGTCTCAGGGAGACAGCATAAAGAGTCTCAGGGAGACAGCCAAAGAGTCTCAGGGAGACAGCCAAAGAGTCTCAGGGACACAGCCAAAGAGTCTCAGGGAGACAGCCAAAGAGTCTCAGGGAGACAGCCAAAGAGTCTCAGGGAGACAGCCCAAAGAGTCTCAGGGAGACAGCCCAAAGAGTCTCAAGGAGGCAGCCCAAAGAGTTTCAGGGAGACAGCCAAAGAGTCTCAGGGAGACAGCCAAAGAGTTTCAGGGAGACAGCCAAAGACTCACAGTGAGACAGCACAAAGAGTCTTAGGGAGACAGCCAAAGAGTCTCAGGGAGACAGCCCAAAGAGTCTCAGGGAGACAGCCCAAAGAGTCACAGGGAGACAGCCAAAGAGTCTCAGCGAGACAGCCAAAGAGTCTCAGGGAGACAGCCCAAAGAGTCTCAAGGGGGACAGCCAAAGAGTCTCAGGCAGACAGCCAAAGAGTCACAGGGAGACAGCCCAAAGAGTCTCAGGGAGACAGCCCAAAGAGTCTCAGGGAGACAGCCCAAAGAGTCTCAGGGGGACAGCCCAAAGAGTCTCAGGGAGACAGCCAAAGAGTCTCAGGGAGACAGCCCAAAGAGTCTCAGGGAGACAGCCCAAAGAGTCTCAGGGAGACAGCCAAAGAGTCTCAAGGAGACAGTCAAAGAGTCTCAGGGAGACAGCCCAAAGAGTCTCAGGGAGACAGCCCAAAGAGTCTCAGGGAGACAGCCAAAGAGTCTCAGGGAGACAGCCCAAAGAGTCTCAGGGAGACAGCCAAAGAGTCTCAGGGAGACAGCCAAAGAGTCTCAGGGAGACAGCCAAAGGGTCTCAGGGAGACAGCCAAAGAGTCTCAGGGAGACAGCCAAAAAGTCTCAGGGAGCCAGCCAAAGAGCAACAGGGAGACAGCCAAAAAGTCTCAGGGAGACAGCGAAAGAGTCTCAAGGAGACAGCCCAAAGAGTCTCAAGAAGACAGCCCAAAGACTCACAGTGAGACAGCTAAAGAGTCTCAGGGAGACAGCCAAAGAGTCACAGGGAGACAGCCAAAGAGTCTCAGGGAGACAGCCAAAGAGTCTCAGGGAGACAGCCAAAGAGTCTCAGGGAGACAGCCAAAGAGTCACGGGGAGACAGCGAAAGAGTCTCAGGGAGACAGCCCAAAGAGTCTCAGGGAGACAGCCAAAAAGTGACAGGGAGACAGCCCAAAGAGTCTCAAGGAGACAGCCAAAGAGTCTCAGGGAGACAGCCCAAAGAGTCTCAGGGAGACAGCCAAAGAGTCTCAGGGAGACAGCCAAAGAGTCTCAGGGAGACAGCCCAAAGAGTCTCAGGGAGACAGCCAAAGAGTCTCAGGGAGACAGCCAAAGAGTCTCAGGGAGACAGCCAAAGAGTCACAGGGAGACAGCCCAAAGAGTCTCAAGGAGACAGCCCAAAGAGTCTCAGGGAGACAGCCAAAGAGTCTCAGGGAGACAGCCCAAAGAGTCTCAGGGAGACAGCCCAAAGCGTCTCAAGGAGACAGCCCAAAGAGTCTCAGGGAGACAGCCAAAGAGTCTCAGGGAGACAGCCCAAAGAGTCTCTGGGAGACAGCCCAAAGAGTCTCAAGGAGACAGCCCAAAGAGTCTCAGGGAGACAGCCAAAGAGTTTCAGGGAGACAACCAAAGAGTCTGAGGGAGACAGTCAAAGAGTCTCAGGGAGACAGCCAAAGAGTCTCAGGGAGACAGCCAAAGTCTCACGTGGAGACAGCAAAGAGTCAAAGGGAGACAACCAAAGAGTCTCAGGGAGACAGCCAAAGAGTCTCAGGGAGACAGCCAAAGAGTCTCAGGGAGACAGCCAAAGAGTCTCAGGGAGACAACCAAAGAGCCACAGGGAGACAGCCAAAGAGTCTCAAGGAGACAGCCAAAGAGTCTCAGGGAGACAACCAAAAAGCCTCAGGGAGACAGCCAAAGAGTCTCAGGGAGACAGCATAAAGAGTCTCAGGGAGACAGCCAAAGAGTCTCAGGGAGACAGCCAAAGAGTCTCAGGGAGACAGCCAAAGAGTCTCAGGGAGACAGCCAAAGAGTCTCAGGGAGACAGCCAAAAAGTCTCAGGGAGCCAGCCAAAGAGCAACAGGGAGACAGCCAAAAAGTCTCAGGGAGACAGCCAAAGAGTCTCAGGGAGACAGCCAAAGTCTCACGTGGAGACAGCCAAAGAGTCTCAGGGAGACAACCAAAGAGTCTCAGGGAGACAGCCAAAGAGTCTCAGGGAGACAGCCAAAGAGTCTCAGGGAGACAGCCAAAGAGTCTCAGGGAGACAACCAAAGAGCCACAGGGAGACAGCCAAAGAGTCTCAGGGAGACAGCATATAGAGTCTCAGGGAGACAGCCAAAGAGTCTCAGGGAGACAGCCAAAGAGTCTCAGGGACACAGCCAAAGAGTCTCAGGGAGACAGCCAAAGAGTCTCAGGGAGACAGCCAAAAAGTCTCAGGGAGCCAGCCAAAGAGCAACAGGGAGACAGCCAAAAAGTCTCAGGGAGACTGCCAAAGAGTCTCAGGGAGACAGCCAAAGTCTCACGTGGAGACAGCCGAAGAGTCTCAGGGAGACAACCAAAGAGTCACAGGGAGACAACCAAAGAGTCTCAGGGAGACAGCCAAAAAGTCTCAGGGAGCCAGCCAAAGAGCAACAGGGAGACAGCCAAAAAGTCTCAGGGAGACAGCGAAATAGTCTCAAGGAGACAGCCCAAAGAGTCTCAAGAAGACAGCCCAAAGAGTCTCAGGGAGACAGCCAAAGACTAACAGGGAGACAGCCGAAGAGTCTCAGGGAGATAGCAAAAGAGTCACAGGGAGACAGCCAAAGAGTCTCAAGGAGACAGCCAATGAGTCACGGGGAGACAGCCAAAGAGTCTCAGGGAGACAGCCAAAGAGTCTCAGGGAGACAGCCCAAAGAGTCTCCGGGAGACAGCAACAGAGTCTCAGGGAGACAGCCAAAGAGTCTCAGGGAGATAGCCAAAGAGTCTCAGGGAGACAGCCAAAGAGTCACAGGGAGACAGCCCAAAGAGTCTCAAGGAGACAGCCCAAAGAGTCTCAGGGAGACAGCCAAAGAGTCTCAGGGAGACAGCCCAAAGAGTCTCAGGGAGACAGTCCAAAGCGTCTCAAGGAGACAGCCCAAAGAGTCTCAGGGAGACAGCCAAAGAGTCTCAGGGAGACAGCCCAAAGAGTCTCAAGGAGACAGCCCAAAGAGTCTCAGGGAGACAGCCAAAGAGTTTCAGGGAGACAACCAAAGAGTATCAGGGAGACAGCCAAAGAGTCTCAGGGAGACAGCCAAAGAGTCTCAGGGAGACAGCCAAAGTCTCACGTGGAGACAGCCAAAGAGTCTCAGGGAGACAACCAAAGAGTCTCAGGGAGACAGCCAAAGAGTCTCAGGGAGACAGCCAAAGAGTCTCAGGGAGACAGCCAAAGAATCTCAGGGAGACAGCCAAAGAGTCTCAGGGAGACAGCAAAAGAGTCTCAGGGAGACAGCCAAAGAGTCTCAAGGAGACAGCCCAAAGAGTCTCAGGGAGACAGCCAAAGAGTCTCAGGGAGACAGCCAAAGAGTCACAGGGGGACAGTCAAAGAGTCTCAGAGAGACAGCCCAAAGAGTCTCAGGGAGACAGCCAAAGTGTCTCAGAGAGACAGCCAAAAGAGTCTCAGGGAGACAGCCAAAGAGTCTCAGGGAGACAGCCAAAGAATCTCAGGGAGACAGCCAAAGAGTCTCGGGGAGACAGCCAAAGAGTCTCAAGGAGACAGCCCAAAGAGTCTCAGAGAGACAGCCCAAAGAGTCTCAAGGGGGACAGCCAAAGAGTCTCAGGGAGACAGCCAAAGAGTCACAGGGAGACAGCCAAAGAGTCTCAGGGAGACAGCCAAAGAGTCTCAGGGAGACAGCCCAAAGAGTCTCAGCGAGACAACCAAAGAGTCTCAGGGAGACAACCAAAGAGTCTCAGGGAGACAGCCAAAGGGTCTCAGGGAGACAGCCCAAAGAGTCTCAGTGAGACAGCCAAAGAGTCTCAGGGAGACAGCCCAAAGATTCTCAGGGAGAGAGGCAAAGAGTCTCAGGGAGACAGCCAAAGAGTCTCAGGAAGACAGCCAAAGACTCACTTGGAGACAGCCAAAGAGTCTCAGGGATACAGCCCAAAGAGTCTCAGGGAGACAACCAAAGAGTCTCAGGGAGACAGCCAAAGAGTCTCAGCGAGACAGCCAAAGAGTCTCAGGGGGACAGCAAAAGAGTCTCGGGGAGACAGCCAAAGAGTCTCGGGGAGACAGCGAAAGTCAGGCGGAGACAGCCAAAGAGTCTCAAGGAGACAACCAAAGAGTCACAGGGAGACAGCCAAAGAGTCTCAGGGAGACAGCCAAAGAGTCTCAGGGAGACAGCCAAAGACTCACAGGGACACAGCTAAAGAGTCTCAGGGAGACAGCCAAAGAGTCTCAGGGAGACAGCCCAAAGAGTCTCAGGGAGACAACCAAAGAGTCTCAGGGAGACAGCCAAAGAGTCACGGGGAGACAGCCAAAGAGTCTCAGGGAGACACCCAAAGAGTCTCAAGGAGACAGCCAAATACTCTCAGGGACACAGCCAAAGAGTCTCAGGGGGACAGCCAAAGAGTCTCAGGGGGACAGCCAAAGAGTCTCAGGGGGACAGCCAAAGAGTCACAGTGAGACAGCAAAAGAGTCTCAAGGAGACAGCCCAAAGAGTCTCAGGGAGACAGCCAAAGAGTCTCAGGGAGACAGCCCAAAGAGTCTCAGGGAGACAGCCAAAGAGTCACAGGGAGACAGCCCAAAGCGTCTCAAGGAGACAGCCCAAAGAGTCTCAGGGAGACAGCCAAAGAGTCTCAGGGAGACAGCCAAAAAGTCTCAGGGAGACAGCCAAAGAGTCTCAGGGAGACAGCCAAAGAATCTCAGGGAGACAGCCAAAGGGTCTCAGGGAGACAGCCAAAGAGTCTCAGCGAGACAGCCAAAAAGTCTCAGGGAGCCAGCCAAAGAGCAACAGGGAGACAGCCCAAAGCGTCTCAAGGAGACAGCCCAAAGAGTCTCAGGGAGACAGCCAAAGCGTCTCAAGGAGACAGCCCAAAGAGTCTCAGGGAGACAGCCCAAAGCGTCTCAAGGAGACAGCCCAAAGAGTCTCAGGGAGACAGCCAAAGCGTCTCAGGGAGACAGCCAAAAAGTCTCAGGTAGACAGCCAAAGAGTCTCAGGGACACAGCCAAAGAGTCTCAGGGAGACAGCCAAAGAGTCTCAGGGAGACAGCCAAAGAGTCTCAGGGAGACAGCCCAAAGAGTCTCAGGGAGACAGCCCAAAGAGTCTCAAGGAGGCAGCCCAAAGAGTTTCAGGGAGACAGCCAAAGAGTCTCAGGGAGACAGCCAAAGAGTTTCAGGGAGACAGCCAAAGACTCACAGTGAGACAGCCCAAAGAGTCTTAGGGAGACAGCCAAAGAGTCTCAGGGAGACAGCCCAAAGAGTCTCAGGGAGACAGCCCAAAGAGTCACAGGGAGACAGCCAAAGAGTCTCAGCGAGACAGCCAAAGAGTCTCAGGGAGACAGCCCAAAGAGTCTCAAGGGGGACAGCCAAAGAGTCTCAGGCAGACAGCCAAAGAGTCACAGGGAGACAGCCCAAAGAGTCTCAGGGAGACAGCCCAAAGAGTCTCAGGGAGACAGCCCAAAGAGTCTCAGGGGGACAGCCCAAAGAGTCTCAGGGAGACAGCCAAAGAGTCTCAGGGAGACAGCCCAAAGAGTCTCAGGGAGACAGCCCAAAGAGTCTCAGGGAGACAGCCAAAGAGTCTCAAGGAGACAGTCAAAGAGTCTCAGGGAGACAGCCCAAAGAGTCTCAGGGAGACAGCCCAAAGAGTCTCAGGGAGACAGCCAAAGAGTCTCAGGGAGACAGCCCAAAGAGTCTCAGGGAGACAGCCAAAGAGTCTCAGGGAGACAGCCAAAGAGTCTCAGGGAGACAGCCAAAGGGTCTCAGGGAGACAGCCAAAGAGTCTCAGGGAGACAGCCAAAAAGTCTCAGGGAGCCAGCCAAAGAGCAACAGGGAGACAGCCAAAAAGTCTCAGGGAGACAGCGAAAGAGTCTCAAGGAGACAGCCCAAAGAGTCTCAAGAAGACAGCCCAAAGACTCACAGTGAGACAGCTAAAGAGTCTCAGGGAGACAGCCAAAGAGTCACAGGGAGACAGCCAAAGAGTCTCAGGGAGACAGCCAAAGAGTCTCAGGGAGACAGCCAAAGAGTCTCAGGGAGACAGCCCAAGAGTCTCAGGGAGACAGCCAAAGAGTCACGGGGAGACAGCGAAAGAGTCTCAGGGAGACAGCCCAAAGAGTCTCAGGGAGACAGCCAAAAAGTGACAGGGAGACAGCCCAAAGAGTCTCAAGGAGACAGCCAAAGAGTCTCAGGGAGACAGCCCAAAGAGTCTCAGGGAGACAGCCAAAGAGTCTCAGGGAGACAGCCAAAGAGTCTCAGGGAGACAGCCCAAAGAGTCTCAGGGAGACAGCCAAAGAGTCTCAGGGAGACAGCCAAAGAGTCTCAGGGAGACAGCCAAAGAGTCACAGGGAGACAGCCCAAAGAGTCTCAAGGAGACAGCCCAAAGAGTCTCAGGGAGACAGCCAAAGAGTCTCAGGGAGACAGCCCAAAGAGTCTCAGGGAGACAGCCCAAAGCGTCTCAAGGAGACAGCCCAAAGAGTCTCAGGGAGACAGCCAAAGAGTCTCAGGGAGACAGCCCAAAGAGTCTCTGGGAGACAGCCCAAAGAGTCTCAAGGAGACAGCCCAAAGAGTCTCAGGGAGACAGCCAAAGAGTTTCAGGGAGACAACCAAAGAGTCTGAGGGAGACAGCCAAAGAGTCTCAGGGAGACAGCCAAAGAGTCTCAGGGAGACAGCCAAAGTCTCACGTGGAGACAGCAAAGAGTCAAAGGGAGACAACCAAAGAGTCTCAGGGAGACAGCCAAAGAGTCTCAGGGAGACAGCCAAAGAGTCTCAGGGAGACAGCCCAAAGAGTCTCAGGGAGACAGCCCAAAGAGTCTCAGGGGGACAGCCCAAAGAGTCTCAGGGAGACAGCCAAAGAGTCTCAGGGAGACAGCCCAAAGAGTCTCAGGGAGACAGCCCAAAGAGTCTCAGGGAGACAGCCAAAGAGTCTCAAGGAGACAGTCAAAGAGTCTCAGGGAGACAGCCCAAAGAGTCTCAGGGAGACAGCCCAAAGAGTCTCAGGGAGACAGCCAAAGAGTCTCAGGGAGACAGCCCAAAGAGTCTCAGGGAGACAGCCAAAGAGTCTCAGGGAGACAGCCAAAGAGTCTCAGGGAGACAGCCAAAGGGTCTCAGGGAGACAGCCAAAGAGTCTCAGGGAGACAGCCAAAAAGTCTCAGGGAGCCAGCCAAAGAGCAACAGGGAGACAGCCAAAAAGTCTCAGGGAGACAGCGAAAGAGTCTCAAGGAGACAGCCCAAAGAGTCTCAAGAAGACAGCCCAAAGACTCACAGTGAGACAGCTAAAGAGTCTCAGGGAGACAGCCAAAGAGTCACAGGGAGACAGCCAAAGAGTCTCAGGGAGACAGCCAAAGAGTCTCAGGGAGACAGCCAAAGAGTCTCAGGGAGACAGCCCAAGAGTCTCAGGGAGACAGCCAAAGAGTCACGGGGAGACAGCGAAAGAGTCTCAGGGAGACAGCCCAAAGAGTCTCAGGGAGACAGCCAAAAAGTGACAGGGAGACAGCCCAAAGAGTCTCAAGGAGACAGCCAAAGAGTCTCAGGGAGACAGCCCAAAGAGTCTCAGGGAGACAGCCAAAGAGTCTCAGGGAGACAGCCAAAGAGTCTCAGGGAGACAGCCCAAAGAGTCTCAGGGAGACAGCCAAAGAGTCTCAGGGAGACAGCCAAAGAGTCTCAGGGAGACAGCCAAAGAGTCACAGGGAGACAGCCCAAAGAGTCTCAAGGAGACAGCCCAAAGAGTCTCAGGGAGACAGCCAAAGAGTCTCAGGGAGACAGCCCAAAGAGTCTCAGGGAGACAGCCCAAAGCGTCTCAAGGAGACAGCCCAAAGAGTCTCAGGGAGACAGCCAAAGAGTCTCAGGGAGACAGCCCAAAGAGTCTCTGGGAGACAGCCCAAAGAGTCTCAAGGAGACAGCCCAAAGAGTCTCAGGGAGACAGCCAAAGAGTTTCAGGGAGACAACCAAAGAGTCTGAGGGAGACAGCCAAAGAGTCTCAGGGAGACAGCCAAAGAGTCTCAGGGAGACAGCCAAAGTCTCACGTGGAGACAGCAAAGAGTCAAAGGGAGACAACCAAAGAGTCTCAGGGAGACAGCCAAAGAGTCTCAGGGAGACAGCCAAAGAGTCTCAGGGAGACAGCCAAAGAATCTCAGGGAGACAGCCAAAGAGTCTCAGGGAGACAGCAAAAGAGTCTCAGGGAGACAGCCAAAGAGTCTCAAGGAGACAGCCCAAAGAGTCTCAGGGAGACAGCCAAAGAGTCTCAGGGAGACAGCCAAAGAGTCACAGGGGGACAGTCAAAGAGTCTCAGAGAGACAGCCCAAAGAGTCTCAGGGAGACAGCCAAAGTGTCTCAGAGAGACAGCCAAAAGAGTCTCAGGGAGACAGCCAAAGAGTCTCAGGGAGACAGCCAAAGAATCTCAGGGAGACAGCCAAAGAGTCTCGGGGAGACAGCCAAAGAGTCTCAAGGAGACAGCCCAAAGAGTCTCAGAGAGACAGCCCAAAGAGTCTCAAGGGGGACAGCCAAAGAGTCTCAGGGAGACAGCCAAAGAGTCACAGGGAGACAGCCAAAGAGTCTCAGGGAGACAGCCAAAGAGTCTCAGGGAGACAGCCCAAAGAGTCTCAGCGAGACAACCAAAGAGTCTCAGGGAGACAACCAAAGAGTCTCAGGGAGACAGCCAAAGGGTCTCAGGGAGACAGCCCAAAGAGTCTCAGTGAGACAGCCAAAGAGTCTCAGGGAGACAGCCCAAAGATTCTCAGGGAGAGAGGCAAAGAGTCTCAGGGAGACAGCCAAAGAGTCTCAGGAAGACAGCCAAAGACTCACTTGGAGACAGCCAAAGAGTCTCAGGGATACAGCCCAAAGAGTCTCAGGGAGACAACCAAAGAGTCTCAGGGAGACAGCCAAAGAGTCTCAGCGAGACAGCCAAAGAGTCTCAGGGGGACAGCAAAAGAGTCTCGGGGAGACAGCCAAAGAGTCTCGGGGAGACAGCGAAAGTCAGGCGGAGACAGCCAAAGAGTCTCAAGGAGACAACCAAAGAGTCACAGGGAGACAGCCAAAGAGTCTCAGGGAGACAGCCAAAGAGTCTCAGGGAGACAGCCAAAGACTCACAGGGACACAGCTAAAGAGTCTCAGGGAGACAGCCAAAGAGTCTCAGGGAGACAGCCCAAAGAGTCTCAGGGAGACAACCAAAGAGTCTCAGGGAGACAGCCAAAGAGTCACGGGGAGACAGCCAAAGAGTCTCAGGGAGACACCCAAAGAGTCTCAAGGAGACAGCCAAATACTCTCAGGGACACAGCCAAAGAGTCTCAGGGGGACAGCCAAAGAGTCTCAGGGGGACAGCCAAAGAGTCTCAGGGGGACAGCCAAAGAGTCACAGTGAGACAGCAAAAGAGTCTCAAGGAGACAGCCCAAAGAGTCTCAGGGAGACAGCCAAAGAGTCTCAGGGAGACAGCCCAAAGAGTCTCAGGGAGACAGCCAAAGAGTCACAGGGAGACAGCCCAAAGCGTCTCAAGGAGACAGCCCAAAGAGTCTCAGGGAGACAGCCAAAGAGTCTCAGGGAGACAGCCAAAAAGTCTCAGGGAGACAGCCAAAGAGTCTCAGGGAGACAGCCAAAGAATCTCAGGGAGACAGCCAAAGGGTCTCAGGGAGACAGCCAAAGAGTCTCAGCGAGACAGCCAAAAAGTCTCAGGGAGCCAGCCAAAGAGCAACAGGGAGACAGCCCAAAGCGTCTCAAGGAGACAGCCCAAAGAGTCTCAGGGAGACAGCCAAAGCGTCTCAAGGAGACAGCCCAAAGAGTCTCAGGGAGACAGCCCAAAGCGTCTCAAGGAGACAGCCCAAAGAGTCTCAGGGAGACAGCCAAAGCGTCTCAGGGAGACAGCCAAAAAGTCTCAGGTAGACAGCCAAAGAGTCTCAGGGACACAGCCAAAGAGTCTCAGGGAGACAGCCAAAGAGTCTCAGGGAGACAGCCAAAGAGTCTCAGGGAGACAGCCCAAAGAGTCTCAGGGAGACAGCCCAAAGAGTCTCAAGGAGGCAGCCCAAAGAGTTTCAGGGAGACAGCCAAAGAGTCTCAGGGAGACAGCCAAAGAGTTTCAGGGAGACAGCCAAAGACTCACAGTGAGACAGCCCAAAGAGTCTTAGGGAGACAGCCAAAGAGTCTCAGGGAGACAGCCCAAAGAGTCTCAGGGAGACAGCCCAAAGAGTCACAGGGAGACAGCCAAAGAGTCTCAGCGAGACAGCCAAAGAGTCTCAGGGAGACAGCCCAAAGAGTCTCAAGGGGGACAGCCAAAGAGTCTCAGGCAGACAGCCAAAGAGTCACAGGGAGACAGCCCAAAGAGTCTCAGGGAGACAGCCCAAAGAGTCTCAGGGAGACAGCCCAAAGAGTCTCAGGGGGACAGCCCAAAGAGTCTCAGGGAGACAGCCAAAGAGTCTCAGGGAGACAGCCCAAAGAGTCTCAGGGAGACAGCCCAAAGAGTCTCAGGGAGACAGCCAAAGAGTCTCAAGGAGACAGTCAAAGAGTCTCAGGGAGACAGCCCAAAGAGTCTCAGGGAGACAGCCCAAAGAGTCTCAGGGAGACAGCCAAAGAGTCTCAGGGAGACAGCCCAAAGAGTCTCAGGGAGACAGCCAAAGAGTCTCAGGGAGACAGCCAAAGAGTCTCAGGGAGACAGCCAAAGGGTCTCAGGGAGACAGCCAAAGAGTCTCAGGGAGACAGCCAAAAAGTCTCAGGGAGCCAGCCAAAGAGCAACAGGGAGACAGCCAAAAAGTCTCAGGGAGACAGCGAAAGAGTCTCAAGGAGACAGCCCAAAGAGTCTCAAGAAGACAGCCCAAAGACTCACAGTGAGACAGCTAAAGAGTCTCAGGGAGACAGCCAAAGAGTCACAGGGAGACAGCCAAAGAGTCTCAGGGAGACAGCCAAAGAGTCTCAGGGAGACAGCCAAAGAGTCTCAGGGAGACAGCCCAAGAGTCTCAGGGAGACAGCCAAAGAGTCACGGGGAGACAGCGAAAGAGTCTCAGGGAGACAGCCCAAAGAGTCTCAGGGAGACAGCCAAAAAGTGACAGGGAGACAGCCCAAAGAGTCTCAAGGAGACAGCCAAAGAGTCTCAGGGAGACAGCCCAAAGAGTCTCAGGGAGACAGCCAAAGAGTCTCAGGGAGACAGCCAAAGAGTCTCAGGGAGACAGCCCAAAGAGTCTCAGGGAGACAGCCAAAGAGTCTCAGGGAGACAGCCAAAGAGTCTCAGGGAGACAGCCAAAGAGTCACAGGGAGACAGCCCAAAGAGTCTCAAGGAGACAGCCCAAAGAGTCTCAGGGAGACAGCCAAAGAGTCTCAGGGAGACAGCCCAAAGAGTCTCAGGGAGACAGCCCAAAGCGTCTCAAGGAGACAGCCCAAAGAGTCTCAGGGAGACAGCCAAAGAGTCTCAGGGAGACAGCCCAAAGAGTCTCTGGGAGACAGCCCAAAGAGTCTCAAGGAGACAGCCCAAAGAGTCTCAGGGAGACAGCCAAAGAGTTTCAGGGAGACAACCAAAGAGTCTGAGGGAGACAGCCAAAGAGTCTCAGGGAGACAGCCAAAGAGTCTCAGGGAGACAGCCAAAGTCTCACGTGGAGACAGCAAAGAGTCAAAGGGAGACAACCAAAGAGTCTCAGGGAGACAGCCAAAGAGTCTCAGGGAGACAGCCAAAGAGTCTCAGGGAGACAGCCAAAGAGTCTCAGGGAGACAACCAAAGAGCCACAGGGAGACAGCCAAAGAGTCTCAAGGAGACAGCCAAAGAGTCTCAGGGAGACAACCAAAAAGCCTCAGGGAGACAGCCAAAGAGTCTCAGGGAGACAGCATAAAGAGTCTCAGGGAGACAGCCAAAGAGTCTCAGGGAGACAGCCAAAGAGTCTCAGGGAGACAGCCAAAGAGTCTCAGGGAGACAGCCAAAGAGTCTCAGGGAGACAGCCAAAAAGTCTCAGGGAGCCAGCCAAAGAGCAACAGGGAGACAGCCAAAAAGTCTCAGGGCGACAGCCAAAGAGTCTCAGGGAGACAGCCAAAGTCTCACGTGGAGACAGCCAAAGAGTCTCAGGGAGACAACCAAAGAGTCTCAGGGAGACAGCCAAAGAGTCTCAGGGAGACAGCCAAAGAGTCTCAGGGAGACAGCCAAAGAGTCTCAGGGAGACAACCAAAGAGCCACAGGGAGACAGCCAAAGAGTCTCAGGGAGACAGCATATAGAGTCTCAGGGAGACAGCCAAAGAGTCTCAGGGAGACAGCCAAAGAGTCTCAGGGAGACAGCCAAAGAGTCTCAGGGAGACAGCCAAAGAGTCTCAGGGAGACAGCCAAAGAGTCACAGGGAGACAGCCCAAAGAGTCTCAAGGAGACAGCCCAAAGAGTCTCAGGGAGACAGCCAAAGAGTCTCAGGGAGACAGCCCAAAGAGTCTCAGGGAGACAGCCCAAAGCGTCTCAAGGAGACAGCCCAAAGAGTCTCAGGGAGACAGCCAAAGAGTCTCAGGGAGACAGCCCAAAGAGTCTCTGGGAGACAGCCCAAAGAGTCTCAAGGAGACAGCCCAAAGAGTCTCAGGGAGACAGCCAAAGAGTTTCAGGGAGACAACCAAAGAGTCTGAGGGAGACAGCCAAAGAGTCTCAGGGAGACAGCCAAAGAGTCTCAGGGAGACAGCCAAAGTCTCACGTGGAGACAGCAAAGAGTCAAAGGGAGACAACCAAAGAGTCTCAGGGAGACAGCCAAAGAGTCTCAGGGAGACAGCCAAAGAGTCTCAGGGAGACAGCCAAAGAGTCTCAGGGAGACAACCAAAGAGCCACAGGGAGACAGCCAAAGAGTCTCAAGGAGACAGCCAAAGAGTCTCAGGGAGACAACCAAAAAGCCTCAGGGAGACAGCCAAAGAGTCTCAGGGAGACAGCATAAAGAGTCTCAGGGAGACAGCCAAAGAGTCTCAGGGAGACAGCCAAAGAGTCTCAGGGAGACAGCCAAAGAGTCTCAGGGAGACAGCCAAAGAGTCTCAGGGAGACAGCCAAAAAGTCTCAGGGAGCCAGCCAAAGAGCAACAGGGAGACAGCCAAAAAGTCTCAGGGCGACAGCCAAAGAGTCTCAGGGAGACAGCCAAAGTCTCACGTGGAGACAGCCAAAGAGTCTCAGGGAGACAACCAAAGAGTCTCAGGGAGACAGCCAAAGAGTCTCAGGGAGACAGCCAAAGAGTCTCAGGGAGACAGCCAAAGAGTCTCAGGGAGACAACCAAAGAGCCACAGGGAGACAGCCAAAGAGTCTCAGGGAGACAGCATATAGAGTCTCAGGGAGACAGCCAAAGAGTCTCAGGGAGACAGCCAAAGAGTCTCAGGGAGACAGCCAAAGAGTCTCAGGGAGACAGCCAAAGAGTCACAGGGAGACAGCCCAAAGAGTCTCAAGGAGACAGCCCAAAGAGTCTCAGGGAGACAGCCAAAGAGTCTCAGGGAGACAGCCCAAAGAGTCTCAGGGAGACAGCCCAAAGCGTCTCAAGGAGACAGCCCAAAGAGTCTCAGGGAGACAGCCAAAGAGTCTCAGGGAGACAGCCCAAAGAGTCTCTGGGAGACAGCCCAAAGAGTCTCAAGGAGACAGCCCAAAGAGTCTCAGGGAGACAGCCAAAGAGTTTCAGGGAGACAACCAAAGAGTCTGAGGGAGACAGCCAAAGAGTCTCAGGGAGACAGCCAAAGAGTCTCAGGGAGACAGCCAAAGTCTCAAGTGGAGACAGCAAAGAGTCAAAGGGAGACAACCAAAGAGTCTCAGGGAGACAGCCAAAGAGTCTCAGGGAGACAGCCAAAGAGTCTCAGGGAGACAGCCAAAGAGTCTCAGGGAGACAACCAAAGAGCCACAGGGAGACAGCCAAAGAGTCTCAAGGAGACAGCCAAAGAGTCTCAGGGAGACAACCAAAAAGCCTCAGGGAGACAGCCAAAGAGTCTCAGGGAGACAGCATAAAGAGTCTCAGGGAGACAGCCAAAGAGTCTCAGGGAGACAGCCAAAGAGTCTCAGGGAGACAGCCAAAGAGTCTCAGGGAGACAGCCAAAGAGTCTCAGGGAGACAGCCAAAAAGTCTCAGGGAGCCAGCCAAAGAGCAACAGGGAGACAGCCAAAAAGTCTCAGGGCGACAGCCAAAGAGTCTCAGGGAGACAGCCAAAGTCTCACGTGGAGACAGCCAAAGAGTCTCAGGGAGACAACCAAAGAGTCTCAGGGAGACAGCCAAAGAGTCTCAGGGAGACAGCCAAAGAGTCTCAGGGAGACAGCCAAAGAGTCTCAGGGAGACAACCAAAGAGCCACAGGGAGACAGCCAAAGAGTCTCAGGGAGACAGCATATAGAGTCTCAGGGAGACAGCCAAAGAGTCTCAGGGAGACAGCCAAAGAGTCTCAGGGACACAGCCAAAGAGTCTCAGGGAGACAGCCAAAGAGTCTCAGGGAGACAGCCAAAAAGTCTCAGGGAGCCAGCCAAAGAGCAACAGGGAGACAGCCAAAAAGTCTCAGGGAGACAGCGAAATAGTCTCAAGGAGACAGCCCAAAGAGTCTCAAGAAGACAGCCCAAAGAGTCTCAGGGAGATAGCAAAAGAGTCACAGGGAGACAGCCAAAGAGTCTCACGGAGACAGCCAAAGAGTCACAGGGAGACAGCAAAAGAGTCTCAGGGAGACAGACCAAAGAGTCTCAAGGAGACAGCCAATGAGTCACGGGGAGACAGCCAAAGAGTCTCAGGGAGACAGCCAAAGAGTCTCAGGGAGACAGCCCAAAGAGTCTCCGGGAGACAGCAACAGAGTCTCAGGGAGACAGCCAAAGAGTCTCAGGGAGACAGCCAAAGAGTCTCAGGGAGACAGCCAAAGAGTCACAGGGAGACAGCCCAAAGAGTCTCAAGGAGACAGCCCAAAGAGTCTCAGGGAGACAGCCGAAGAGTCTCAGGGAGACAGCCCAAAGAGTCTCAGGGAGACAGTCCAAAGCGTCTCAAGGAGACAGCCCAAAGAGTCTCAGGGAGACAGCCAAAGAGTCTCAGGGAGACAGCCCAAAGAGTCTCAGGGAGACAGCCCAAAGAGTCTCAAGGAGACAGCCCAAAGAGTCTCAGGGAGACAGCCAAAGAGTTTCAGGGAGACAACCAAAGAGTATCAGGGAGACAGCCAAAGAGTCTCAGGGAGACAGCCAAAGAGTCTCAGGGAGACAGCCAAAGTCTCACGTGGAGACAGCCAAAGAGTCTCAGGGAGACAACCAAAGAGTCTCAGGGAGACAGCCAAAGAGTCTCAGGGAGACAGCCAAAGAGTCTCAGGGAGACAGCCAAAGAATCTCAGGGAGACAGCCAAAGAGTCTCAGGGAGACAGCCAAAGAGTCTCAGGGAGACAGCCAAAGAGTCTCAGGGAGACAGCCCAAAGAGTCTCAGGGAGACAGCCAAAGAGTCTCAGGGAGACAGCCAAAGAGTCACAGGGGGACAGTCAAAGAGTCTCAGAGAGACAGCCCAAAGAGTCTCAGGGAGACAGCCAAAGTGTCTCAGAGAGACAGCCAAAAGAGTCTCAGGGAGACAGCCAAAGAGTCTCAGGGAGACAGCCAAAGAATCTCAGGGAGACAGCCAAAGAGTCTCGGGGAGACAGCCAAAGAGTCTCAAGGAGACAGCCCAAAGAGTCTCAGAGAGACAGCCCAAAGAGTCTCAAGGGGGACAGCCAAAGAGTCTCAGGGAGACAGCCAAAGAGTCTCAGGGAGACAGCCAAAGAGTCTCAGGGAGACAGCCCAAAGAGTCTCAGCGAGACAACCAAAGAGTCTCAGGGAGACAACCAAAGAGTCTCAGGGAGACAGCCAAAGGGTCTCAGGGAGACAGCCCAAAGAGTCTCAGTGAGACAGCCAAAGAGTCTCAGGGAGACAGCCCAAAGATTCTCAGGGAGAGAGGCAAAGAGTCTCAGGGAGACAGCCAAAGAGTCTCAGGAAGACAGCCAAAGACTCACTTGGAGACAGCCAAAGAGTCTCAGGGATACAGCCCAAAGAGTCTCAGGGAGACAACCAAAGAGTCTCAGGGAGACAGCCAAAGAGTCTCAGCGAGACAGCCAAAGAGTCTCAGGGGGACAGCCAAAGAATCTCGGGGAGACAGCCAAAGAGTCTCGGGGAGACAGCGAAAGTCAGGCGGAGACAGCCAAAGAGTCTCAAGGAGACAACCAAAGAGTCACAGGGAGACAGCCAAAGAGTCTCAGGGAGACAGCCAAAGAGTCTCAGGGAGACAGCCTTAGAGTCACAGGGAGACAGCCAAAGAGTCTGAGGGAGACAACCCAAAGAGTCTCAGGGAGACAGCCAAAGACTCACAGGGACACAGCTAAAGAGTCTCAGGGAGACAGCCAAAGAGTCTCAGGGAGACAGCCCAAAGAGTCTCAGGGAGACAACCAAAGAGTCTCAGGGAGACAGCCAAAGAGTCACGGGGAGACAGCCAAAGAGTCTCAGGGAGACACCCAAAGAGTCTCAAGGAGACAGCCAAATACTCTCAGGGACACAGCCAAAGAGTCTCAGGGGGACAGCCAAAGAGTCTCAGGGGGACAGCCAAAGAGTCTCAGGGGGACAGCCAAAGAGTCACAGTGAGACAGCAAAAGAGTCTCAAGGAGACAGCCCAAAGAGTCTCAGGGAGACAGCCAAAGAGTCTCAGGGAGACAGCCCAAAGAGTCTCAGGGAGACAGCCAAAGAGTCACAGGGAGACAGCCCAAAGCGTCTCAAGGAGACAGCCCAAAGAGTCTCAGGGAGACAGCCAAAGAGTCTCAGGGAGACAGCCCAAAGAGTCTCTGGGAGACAGCCCAAAGAGTCTCAAGGAGACAGCCCGAAGAGTCTCAGGGAGACAGCCCAAAGTCTCTCAGGGAGACAGCCAAAGAGTCTCAGGGAGACAACCAAAGAGTCACCCCGAGCCCTCATTACTTTGACTGTGGCATTGTCTTTGAGCTGTCTAACGCCTTTTTGGCGTCCTCAGGTCGAGCCACAAATTGGGTCGAGGCTCAAAAGGAAGTCGTCCCTTGGTGTGGACCAACCAGTTTCAAGGACAATGCATCATATATGATCAGAGTGTGTGTGTTTTTTTCTTTGTATTTTGACCACAGGTATTGTGGTTAATGCCGTGAAAAGGTTTCAGTTTTGTCGTCAGAAAATAAAAGAGGGGGAGAAAAAAAACCTCTTAGTATATTTTGGGTACTGGCAAAGGAGGTCTAATGATGAGTAACACTGAGTTCAGTCTCTGCTTCTCGCTCCATTGTGTCCGGGTGAATAGTGGGCAAGGTTTTCCGCATTCCTCCATGCCAGCTGGCTCGACAAATGAACAACAACAAAAAACGAATGTGATCGCTGCGGCTGCGTTTTTTTTGTTACATTTCAAAGTTTGAGTTTCACGCCTTTTGGCGTCTTCTGGTCCAACACCAGTGGAGACTGAGCTCTAAGAAAAGCCGTCAATCAAATTCAAGGACAGTGCCAATATTATTATCAGAGTTGTCTTTTTTGTTTGCATTTTGACTGCTTGTGTTGTGGTTATTGCAAACATGATGCCTTGTATAGAGGTGTCAGTTTTTGTGCCAGATAAAAGGGTAAAAACCTATTACTATATCTAGTTACTGGCAAAGGAGGTCTCATAATGTACGTGCTTACCCCGAGCTCTCAGTACTCTGATGGTGCGCTGTTTTTGAGTGGTACGCCTTTTGGCATCTTCTGGTCCAACACCAGTGGAGACTGGGCTCTAAGAAAAGCCGTCTCGGGTGTGGACCAATCAAATTCAAGGACAGTGCCAATATTATTATCAGAGTTGTCTTTTTTGTTTGCATTTTGACTGCTTGTGTTGTGGTTATTGCAAACATGATGCCTTGTATAAAGGTGTCAGTTTTTGTGCCAGATAAAAGGGTACAAACCTATTATTATATATTGTTACTGGCAAAGGATGTCTCATAATGTACATGCTTACCCCGAGCTCTCAATACTCTGATGGTGCGCTGTTTTTGAGTTGTACGCCTTTTGGCGTCTTCTGGTCCAACACCAGTGGAGACTGGGCTCTAAGAAAAGCCGTGTCAGGTGTGGACCAATCAAATTCAAGGACAGTGCATATTATCAGAGTTGTCTTTTTTTGTTTGCATTTTGACTGCTTGTGTTGTGGTTATTGCAAACATGATCCCTTGTAATAAGGTGTCAGTTTTTGTGCCAGATAAAAGGGTAAAAACCGATTACGTTTTCTTGACTTTGTTAAGGAGCGGGCATGGAGCGAGGTGACCAACACGCACACTCTGAACTTAAAGGAACAAACCGTGCGATGGAATGAACTTCCGTCTATTTAAAAAAAAAGCGTTGTCCTCCAAGGTTATTCTTCAACAACACTACCGCACGCTTTTGTGGTCATCGTAGCGTTCCATAGTGACCCATTCTCTGTCGTATTTATGTAAAAATGTATAATTATCTTTGCGTTGAATTACGTTCGAGATTAAATTATAGAACAACAAAAAATAACGACAGCCAACGAGTCACAAGCGGAGAGGGGGTGGGGGGTGGATGGCTTGTAGCGTGCAACGATCCTCTCTCCATTGTGTCCGGGTGAACAGTGGGCAAGGTTTTCCGCATTCCCCCATGCCAGCTGGCTGGACAAATTAACAACAACAACAACGAATGCGATCGCTGCGATGGCGTTTTTTGCGTTGCCTTCGAAGTTTTATGACTTTGTTAGGGTAGAAAAAAAAAGAACCGTTACAGAGAAATAAAAGTTTTAAATAAAAAGGAATACAAGTTTTAAATAAAAAGGAATACAAGTTTTAAATAAAAAGGAATACAAGTTTTAAATAAAAGGAATACAAGTTTTAAATAAAAGGAATACAAGTTTTAAATATGAAGGAATACAAGTTTTAACTAAAAAGGAATACAAGTTTTAAATAAAAAGGAATACAAGTTTTAAATAAAAAGGAATACAAGTTTTAAATAAAAAGGAATAAAAGTTTTAAATAAAAAGGAATAAAAGTTTTAAATAAAAAGGAATACAAGTTTTAAATAAAAAGGAATACAAGTTTTAAATCTAACAGGAATACAAGTTTTAAATAAAAAGGAATACAAGTTTTAAATATAAAGGAATACAAGTTTTAAATATAAAGGAATACAAGTTTTAAATAAAAAGGAATACAAGTTTTAAATCTAAAAGGAATACAAGTTTTAAATAAAAAAGGAATACAAGTTTTAAATAAAAAGGAATACAAGTTTTAAATAAAAAGGAATACAAGTTTTAACTAAAAAGGAATACAAGTTTTAAATACAACTTTTATTCCCTTTTTGTTGAAATAAAACTTTTTACGAAGTAATAAAGGTTTAAAGGGAAAAAAAAAACCCTTTGAAACAAAGCAACTAAAACTTTGGCGGATATTTGCACCGCGGGGACACCTACGAATCGACGTGACGGGGGAGGAAGGAAATTAACGCACAGCAAGGTGAAAAAAATTCGGCTAGGGGCCGTCCCATAAATGACGTCACGCGATTTTGGACGATTGTTGACCCCTCCCCCCTCGTCACACGGCGTGACAAAAAGTCAGACCCCTCCCCCCCCCACCTCAAATATGACGTCACAAAGCTCTGCCCCCCCATCCGCCACCCCCCCCCCCCAAAACCATAAAACTTGCTTCAAATCGCTTTAAACTGTTGTCACATCGTAGTGCGTTTTTAAACGTGGCGCTGCACTCTGATGTTGTAGGAGAAATTTATTAAAAAAGCCTCTTTAATTAAGTAGAACGTTTTGATTTAAAGCTTTCGTGACTGCAGTAATTCATATTCTTAGTTTTTTCGGTAAAGTCACGTTGAAGAGAAACAACAAAATAATAAAATATATATAAATATATTTTTATATATTTAAAATAGAAAAAACCAAGAATATAAGTAGAACGTGTTGTCTATGTTTATTGATCAAGTTGCGCATTTTGACGCGACGTTTCTCAAACCCCCCACTCCCACCCCCCTCCCCGTCACGCATCGTCACAGATGCCTGACCCCACCAGCCCCCACCCCACCCCCACCCCCCCTCCCCTAGGTGCGTGACGTCATTTATGGACGGCCCCCTATGCAAAAGCGCCGCAGATTTGTCGTGCCCGTGACACTGCGTTGTGAACGTGCGTGAGACCCGGTCTAGTCCTGCGCTATCATTGAAGGTTTCGGGATATCACGGCGCTGATGCATTGTTCAGTCCGGTACTGGGTTGTCATGGACGTCACAGTGGTGCGTGTCTCACTCCGATTGTGCCAGCGATGGACTCTTGCATCACTGGAATGTACAGTAGACTAGTACACACAACACTGCTATACACTACTGCTGTACACTACACTACTACACTATACACTACACTAAACACTACACTACTATACACTACTACTATACACTACACTATACACTACACTAGTACACACAACACTGCTATACCCTACTACTGTACACTACGCTACTACACTATACACTATACTACTGTACACTACTATACACTACACTATACACTACTCTATACACTACACTATACACTACACTACTACACTACACTAGTACACACAACACTACTATACACTACTACTATACACTACACTTTACACTACACTAGTACACACAACACTACTATACACTACACTATACACTACACTATACACTACACTAGTACACATAACACTACTATACACTACACTATACACTACACTATACACTACACTATACACTACACTAGTACACACAACACTACTATACACTACACTATTACACTATACACTACACTAGTACACACAACACTACTATACACTGCTACTATACACTACACTATACACTACACTAGTACACACAACACTACTATACACTACACTATACACTACACTACTATACACTACACTACTACACTACTATACACTACACTATACACTACACTAGTACACACAACACTACTATACACTACCCTACTACACTATACACTACACTATACACTACACTAGTACACACAACACTACTATACACTAATACTATACACTACACTATACACTAAACTATACACTACACGATACACTACACTACTACACTATACACTACACTATACACTAAACTATACACTACACTATACACTACACTACTACACTATACACTACACTATACACTACACTATACACTACACTAGTACACACAACACGACTATACACTACACTACTACACTTTACACTACACTAAACACTACACTATATACTACGCTAGTACACACGACACTACTATACACTACTACTATATATTACACTATACACTACACTATACACTGCACTATACACTACACTAGTACACACAATACTACTATACACTACTACTATACACTACACTACTACACACAACACTATACACTACACTATACACTACACTATACACTACACTAGTACACACAACACTACTATACACTACACTATACACTGCACTATACACTACACTAGTACACACAATACTACTATACACTACTACTATACACTACATTACTACACACAACACTATACACTACACTATACACTATACTATACACTACACTACTATACACAACACTACTATACACTACACTATAATAAATGACGTCACGCACCTAAGGGGGGGGGGGTGGTCAGACATTTGTGACGATGTGTGACGAGGGGGGGGGGGAATTGATAAATGTGACGTCACACCAAATGCGCAACTTTATAAATAAAAATAAAGACAACACGTTCTACTTAATTAAATAGACTTTTAAATAAATGTTTTCTCATTACAACTTCAGAGTGCAGCGCCACATTAAATACGCACTACAATGTGACAATATCTTCTTTGGTTCTTTCGGAAAGTCACCACGTAGAATGAGAACAAAATAATAAAATAACACAATAAAACTCTCGCGACGTTTCGGCCACAACACAAGTGGCCTTCTTCAGGTGAAAGGAACAGACCTGTCGGGACGACGGAGCTACAATCTCATTCTACGTGGTGACTTTACCGAAAGAACCAAGGAAGATTAATCTTTGCAGTCACGAAAGCTTTAAATCGAAATGTGACAATAGTTTAAAGCGATTTGAAGCATATTCTTAGCTCTTTCGGTAAATTCACGTTGGGGAGGGGGGGGGGGGTGGGGGGGGCAGAGCTTTGTGACGTCATATTTGAGGGGGGCGGGTCTAACTTTTTGTGACGTCGTATGACGAAAGGGGGGGCGGGGGTGGTCAAAAATCGTCCAAAATCGCGTGACGTCATTTATGAACGGCCCTTAAATAGATAAATAAACATATACTCTTTGGTTCTATTGGGTAAAGTCACGTAGGTGAAAATAAAATAGCAAAAAATCACGACGTTTCGGCCACAACACAAGCGGCCTTCATCAGGTGAAGGGAGTGGAAGAAGCCACGCTTAGATCACGACCTTTAAGCTGTGTGAGAAGATACAGAAGACCAAGCGCCTTGACAAAGGAATTAGCATATAATTTAGCATTGAAATGGCTCATTGAAATAGCTAAGTTAAAGCATACACAACCGCAGAGGCACCCCTTGACAAAGGAATTAGCATCGAATTTAGCGTCGAAATGGCTGAGTCGTTCGCTTGTAACTGGTCACAGAAATAGCTGCGTTAAAGTCAGAGCATACACATTCACCGAGGCACCTGGTACTCATCAAACAGGAGCATTTAGCGAAGCACAGCCACGCTCAGACAAGGAGGCACCGTCACGGCGGAATTCCACTTTCCTGGCTCCGAGGCCGTCCATGAATGGCGTCTCGCGATTTTGGACGATTTTTGGACCGCCCTCCCCCTCGTCACACGGCGTCACAAAAGGTCAGACCCCCTCCCCCCAAATATGACGTCACAAAGCTCTGCCCCCCCTCCCCCCTTCCAAAAACCATATTTCCATTTTGAAAATAAAACATAGTAGTGCGTATTAAATAAAAAAATACATCGCTTTAAACTATCGTCATAGTAGTGCGTATTAAATACGCACTACTATGACGATAGCTTAAAGCGATGTTTTTTTTTGGGGGGGGGGGGTCAGAGCTTTGTGACGTCATATTTGAGGGGGGGGGGTCTGACTTTTCGTGAAGCCATGTGACGAGGTGGGAGGGAGGGGGGGTCAACAATCGTCCCAAAATTGCGTGACGTCATTCATGGACGTTCCCCCTTTTATGCAATTTAGCCTCCTGGATTTCCCGCGGGATCCCGCCATTATTTCACCGTTCTATTAACGTTCGCCTCCTCTGTATGTGATTGGCGATTGCTTTTGGCGCGTGGTTTACTTTTGTTCTGTACAACACTTGTCCAACCCTCGTGAACGTGTCGCTACGCCTTCAACCCATTGTGCAGGTGGGATTGGAGCACTGTGGCATGGAAGGCGCTCGATAAATAAAGGTTACGATTTACAGGAAAACCTCGCCCATCGTGGCTTCGGCGATCGCGTGTTCCAGCTCTGCGCGGTTTACATGATGAGCTCTGTTTTCCTGAACACAGGGGGGTTGATGACGTCTTAGCTATACACGGTTTATATGATGAGCTCTGTTTTCCGGAACACAAGGGGGTTGATGACGTCTTAGCTATACACGGTTTATATGATGAGCTCTGTTTTCCGGAACACAGGGGGGGTGATGACGTCTTAGCTATAGACGGTTTATATGATGAGCTCTGTTTTCCTGAACACAGGGGGGGTGATGACGTCTTAGCTATACACGGTTTATATGATGAGCTCTGTTTTCCTGAACACAGGGGGGTTGATGACGTCTTAGCTATACACGGTTTATATGATGAGCTCTGTTTTCCTGAACACAGGGGGGTGATGACGTCTTAGCTATACACGGTTTACATGATGAGCTCTGTTTTCCTGAACACAGGGGGGGTGATGACGTCTTGGCTATACACGGTTTATATGATGAGCTCTGTTTTCCTGAATACAGGGGGGTGATGACGTCTTAGCTATACACGGTTTACATGATGAGCTCTGTTTTCCAGAACACAGGGGGGGTGATGACGTCTTAGCTATACACGGTTTACATGATGAGCTCTGTTTTCCTGAACACAGGGGGGTTGATGACGTCTTAGCTATAGACGGTTTACATGATGAGCTCTGTTTTCCAGAACACAGGGGGGTGATGACGTCTTAGCTATAGACGGTTTACATGATGAGCTCTGTTTTCCGGAACACAGGGGGGGTGATGACGTCTTAGCTATACACGGTTTACATGATGAGCTCTGTTTTCCTGAACACAGGGGGTGATGACGTCTTGGCTATACACCAGACATGGGCAAAGTACGGCCCCCGGGCCGTATACGGCCCGTTGGGCTTTTAAATCCGGCCCGCTGAACTTGTCCAAATATTATTATTAAATTAAATGTTTTCCTTTCTCCTGTAATGCCCCCATTTCCACATTAGATGGCGCACTTTGACCGGGAGTTACGACATGTTTTTGTATCGTTCATGCTCGTGCAATTTGTTAAATTGCCTTGCAGATAAATGCTTCGCTACCTGTTAAAGGCCAAATCCTTTCACGTAATGATTTTTAACACGTCATTTATATTAGTTCACACAAACGCTCCATCCATCTGTTACTGGCCCGGCCCCTCTGTCAAATTTTAGAACCCATTGTAGCCCGCGAGTCAAAAAATTTGCCCACCCCTGCTATATACGGTTTATATGATGAGCTCTGTTTTCCTGAACACAGGGGGGTGGTGACGTTTAGCTAAAGACGGTTTACTTGATGAGGTCTGTTTTCCAGAACACAGGGGGGTGATGACGTCTTAGCTATACGTGGTTTATATGATGAGCACTGTTTTCCGGAACAGAGGGGGGTGATGACGTCTTAGCTATAGACGGTTTACATGATGAGGTCTGTTTTCCTGAACACAGGGGGGTGATGACGTCTTAGCTATACACGGTTTACATGATGAGCTCTGTTTTCCTGAACACAGGGGGGTGATGACGTCTTAGCTATACACGGTTTACATGATGAGCTCTGTTTTCCAGAACACAGGGGGGTGATGACGTTTTAGCTATACACGGTTTATATGATGAGCTCTGTTTTCCAGAACACAGGGGGGTGATGACGTCTTAGCTATACACGGTTTACATGATGAGCTCTGTTTTCCAGAACACAGGGGGTGATGACGTCTTAGCTATACACGGTTTACATGATGAGCTCTGTTTTCCAGAACACAGGGGGGTGATGACGTCTTGGCTATACACGGTTTATATGATGAGCTCTGTTTTCCGGAACACAGGGGGGTGATGCTTCGGCTATACACGGTTTACATGATGAGCTCTGTTTTCCAGAACACAGGGGGGTGATGACGTCTTAGCTATACACGGTTTACATGATGAGCTCTGTTTTCCAGAACACAGGGGGTGATGACGTCTTAGCTATACACGGTTTACATGATGAGCTCTGTTTTCCAGAACACAGGGGGGTGATGACGTCTTGGCTATACACGGTTTATATGATGAGCTCTGTTTTCCGGAACACAGGGGGGTGATGCTTCGGCTATACACGGTTTACATGATGAGCTCTGTTTTCCGGAACACAGGGGGGTGATGACGTCTTAGCTATGCACGGTTTACATGATGAGCTCTGTTTTCCGGTACACAGGGGGGTGATGACGTCTTAGCTATACACGGTTTACATGATGAGCTCTGTTTTCCTGAACACAGGGGGGTGATGACGTCTTAGCTATAGACGGTTTATATGATGAGCTCTGTTTTCCTGAATACAGGGGGGTGATGACGTCTTAGCTATACACGGTTTATATGATGAGCTCTGTTTTCCTGAACACAGGGGGGTGATGACGTCTTAGCTATACACGGTTTACATGATGAGCTCTGTTTTCATGAACACAGGGGGGTGATGACGTCTTAGCTATAGACGGTTTACATGATGAGCTTTGTTTTCCAGAACACAGGGGGGTGATGACGTCTTAGCTATACACGGTTTACATGATGAGCTCTGTTTTCCAGAACACAGGGGGTGATGACGTCTTGGCTATACACCAGACATGGGCAAAGTACGGCCCCCGGGCCGTATACAGCCCGTTGGGCTTTTTAATCGGGCCCGCTGAACTTGTCCAAATATTATTATTAAATTAAATTTTACCTTTCTCCTGTAATGCCCACATTTCCCCAATAGATGGCGCACTTTGACCGGGAGTTACGACATGTTTTTGTATCGTTCATGCTCGTGCAATTTGTTAAATTGCCTTGCAAATTAATGCTTCGCTACCTGTTAAAGGCCAAATCCTTTCATGTAATTATTTTTGACACGTCATTTATATTAGTTCACACAAACGCTCCATCCATCTGTTACTGGCCCAGCCCCTCTGTCAAATTTTATAACCCATTGTGGCCCGCGAGTCAAAAAATTTGCCCACCCCTGCTATACACGGTTTATATGATGAGCTCTGTTTTCCTGAACACAGGGGGGTTGATGACGTCTTAGCTATAGACGGTTTACTTGATGAGCTCTGTTTTCCGGAACACAGGGGGGTGATGACGTCTTAGCTATACGCGGTTTATATGATGAGCTCTGTTTTCCTGAACACAGGGGGGTGATGACGTCTTAGCTATACACGATTTACATGATGAGCTCTGTTTTCCAGAACACAGGGAGGTGATGACGTCTTAGCTATACATGGTTTACATGATGAGCTCTGTTTTCCTGAACACAGGGGGGTGATGACGTCTTAGCTATACACGGTTTATATGATGAGCTCTGTTTTCCGGAATACAGGGGGGTTGATGACGTCTTAGCTATACACGGTTTACATGATGAGCTCTGTTTTCCGGAACACAGGGGGGTGATGACGTCTTAGCTATAGACGGTTTACATGATGAGCTCTGTTTTCCAGAACACAGGGGGGGGGTGATGATGTCTTAGCTATAGACGGTTTACATGATGAGCTCTGTTTTCCTGAACACAGGGGGGTGATGACGTCTTAGCTATACACGGTTTATATGATGAGCTCTGTTTTCCGGAATACAGGGGGGTTGATGACGTCTTAGCTATAGACGGTTTACATGATGAGCTCTGTTTTCCTGAACACAGGGGGGTGATGCTTCGGCTATACGCGGTTTACCTAATGACCTCTGTTATCTGGAACACGGAGGGGTGGGAGGGCGGTGATGTTTCACTTTTAGCACAACTCAGAACACGCACCGTTTCCATGACGCAGAAACGCGTTTTGACAACGGTGCGTCTATGACGAACTACTTTCTCGAGCCGCGCGGCTGAACACGGGGCAGTGATAGGGCATGCGGAGTGATGCGGTCTTCATTTTTCTTTCGTATGGCATTGTTGGGGATTGCAACAGATTACAAATTGACGTCGAGATTTGATATCCATTCGCATGAGCCGATTGGGCGGTCGCCCACAATAAGTTTAACGAGATTTCCACAAACTGGAAATCTCGTAAAATGTTTCACTCATGGAGAAAAGTGTCCACATCTTCCACGCATCGTCCAGATTCGATTGAAGGAGGACCAGGATCTTCCTCGGTAGGTCAGATCCGGGTTCTACTGTGAGTGGTGAATGGGGTGCTTGATGATTCCTTGCAAAAGCTGCAACCTATTCGGTGTTTGAACATCTTAACGCAACTCTTGCTCTATTACTACCAGAAAGGGCAAAACCGATTCTTATTTTCATTCGACATTATACACCACACTATACACTATATACTACACACTATATACTACACTACACTATACACTACACTATAGACTATATACTACACTCTTATACACTACACTATATACTACACTACACTATACGCTATATTCTACACTACTTTACACTACACTATACACTATATACTACACTACACTATACACTATATACTACACTACTATACACTACTATACACTACACTATACACTATATACTACACTACACTATACACTATATACTACACTACTATACACTACACTATACACTACACTATACACTATATACTACAATACACTATACACTATATACTACACTACTTTACACTATACTATATACTACACTACTATACACTACACTATACACTACACTATACACTATATACTACACTACTTTACACTATACACTATATACTACACTACTATACACTACACTTTCCACTACACTATACACTACACTATACACTACTACACACTACACTACTATACACTACACTATACACTACACTATACTATATACTACTATACACTACGCTACATACTACACTACTTTACACTACACTATACACTACACTATACTATTATACACTACACTATATACTACACTACTTTACACTACACTATACACTACACTATATACTACTATACACTACACTATATACTACACTACACTATACACTACACTATACACTATATACTACACTACTATACACTACACTCTATACTACTGTTGAGGAGTAGAGGGGTGACGGAATGTCACACTCGCCTCCGGAGGAGTGACGTCATGTCCCCTCGGGGTATTTGAGGGAGGACCGGTGACGTGTTCGGGGTCTTCGCGAGGAGCCGGGGTCGTGAGCGGTAGAGACGTGGGGACCCAGGGTAGGGGGGCTACTTGACCCGGCTGGCCGAGTTGGTCAGCGCTGTGGGGAGAGCCCGTTAGCCTGGGGGGGGGGGGGGGGGCGTAGGGATTCCCAGTACCTTTCACCTGGGGAGATTTAGCTTAACCACCAAGTCCCGTGTTAGCCCTTCCCCAAAAGCTAGGCGACAGCCCTTAATAAACTGTTGGCATCAGCCCCGACAACTTCTGCCTTCCGTACCAGGGTGAACTTTAACAACAACAAGCCCTGGTTCTCAGCAAAGCTCAGAAGGTTGAGGTTGGAGAAGGAGGAAGCGTTTAGGAGTGGGGATAGAGACAGATTCAAGGAGTCGAAGAACAGGTTTAGCAAAGCGGTGAGAGAGGCTAAACGACTATACTCAGAGAGACTAAAACACCAGTTCTCTAATAACGACTCTGCTTCTGTCTGGAGAGGGCTCGGGCAGATCACCAACTACAAACCCAGAGCCCCCCACACCACTAACGACTCCCGCCTAGCCAACGACCTGAACGAGTTCTACTGCAGATTTCAAAGACAATTGGACTGTCCTGAACTACCCCTTCCCACCCAAGAGGCCCCATCTCCCACCCATACTACAGAGACGACTCTCTCCTTTCAGGAGGGAGAAGTTAATAGACTTTTCAAGAGGCAGAATCCACGCAAAGCAGCAGGGCCGGACTCTGTCTCTCCAGCCACCCTCAGGCACTGCGCTGACCAGCTGTCTCCGGTGTTCACCAACATCTTTAACACCTCCCTGGAGACATGCCATGTACCAGCCTGTTTCAAGTCCTCCACCATCATCCCTGTGCCCAAAAAGCTAAGGCCAACAGGACTTAATGATTACAGACCGGTCGCCCTTACATCTGTGGTAATGAAGTCTTTTGAGCGCCTGGTCCTGGCACACCTCAAAGCCATCACAGACCATCTCCTGGACCCCCTTCAGTTTGCCTACAGAGCCAACAGGTCTGTGGACGACGCAGTTAACATGGCCCTCCACTTCACCCTACAGCATCTGGACGCCCCAGCATCCTATGCTAGGATCCTGTTTGTGGACTTCAGCTCTGCCTTCAACACCATCATCCCTGCCCTGCTTCCGGACAAGCTCTTCCAGCTGAACGTGCCCTACTCCACCTGCATGTGGTTCACAGACTTCCTGTCTGACAGGAAGCAGTGCGTTAAGCTGAGAACACAAGTCTCTGACTCCAGGTCCATCAGCACCGGAACTCCTCAGGGCTGCGTCTTTTCCCCACTGCTCTTCTCCCTGTATACCAACAGCTGCACCTCCAATCATCTGTCCGTCAAACTCTTGAAGTTTGCGGACGACACCACCCTCATTGGGCTGATCTCTGGTGGGGATGAGTCTGACTATAGGTGGGAAGCTGACAACCTGGTGACCTGGTGTAGCCAGAACAACTTAGAGCTAAATGCTCTAAAGACAGTTGAGATGGTTGTGGACTTCAGGAAATACAGCCCCACTCACCCCCATCACCCTGTTAGACTCCCCAGTCAAAATTGTAGAGTCCTTCCGCTTCCTGGGCACTATTCTCTCCCGGGACCTCAAGTGGGAACTGAACATCAGCTCCCTCACCAAGAGAGCTCAACAGAGGATGTACTTTCTACGGCAGCTGAAGAAATTCAACCTGCCAAAGACAATGATGGTGCAATTCTATACAGCAATCATTGAATCCATCCTCACCTCCTCCATAACCGTCTGGTACGCTGCTGCCAGTGCCAAGGACAAGAGCAGACTGCAGCGTATCATCCACACTGCTGAGAAGGTAATTGCCTGCAATCTACCAACCTTCGAGGACCTGCACACGACAAGGACCATGAGGCGAGCGAGGAAGATTGTGGCCGATTCCTCCCACCCTGGACACTCTCTGTTCCAGCTACTCCCCTCCGGCAGAAGGCTTCGGTCCATCAGGACCAAAACCTCACGCCATAAAAACAGTTTCTTCCCATCTGCTGCTGGCCTGTTAAACAAGGCCAAGGGCTTAGACTGATTTTAACATTTTATATACATAATGAAACCTTGCCGATATTAACTATGTTAACCTATTTGTATTTTTTATTTTTAAATTATATCTTAAAGCTATTTTATATTCGATATTTATTCAATTTTAAATACTTCAGCCCCTTGGTGTTAGTTAGACTTTTAACCCTTATTATTATAGTAAGACTTGTTTAAAACTTATTTAAGATTTTAGATTCCTATATGTTGAATGTATGCACCATCCTGCCAAAGTAAATTCCGTGTCGGTGTGAATTTTCATGGCGAATAAAACCCTTTCTGATTCTGATTCTGACATACACACACAGACACAAAGATCTCCCATGTAGACTGTAACAGACTGTAGGGGCAAGTACTGTTAGTAGCCAGCAGCTTACATACACATACAGTGACAAAGATCCCCCGTGTGGCCTGGGACAGGCTGTAGGGCAAGTGCTTTTAGTAGGCAGCAGCTTACATACACACAGTGACAAAGATCCCCCGTGTAGCCTGTAAGAGGCTGTAGGGGCAAGTGCTGTTAGCGAGCACCTTTATAGGTCTCGCGATGTTTACACACCGCACCAGGTACTCGTTTGAGGCTGAGTCGACCTAGGGGAGGCCCAGGACCAGTTCACTGGTGATGGCCGTGAGCGGGGATCGAACCCCGGTCGCCGGGTTCGTAGCGCAGCGTAACGCTAACCACTACACTACCGCTCCCCACCACTACCACCACCACTCCCCACCACAACCACCACCACTACCGCGTTTTCAACAATAACTCTCATCGCAAAAATTATTTGAACGAACCCTTGGTGAACCAGCAGACGGCAAGGGAGTGGCTTACCGTGCACTCGATTGAACTGAAATATTTGATTTAAAGGGGGATGGAAGGATCCGCTCTGTGATTATTTGTATTGTGAATGACTCGGAGGGAAGGGTTTGGGGGGATGTTGTGGCAGGCACGGGCTCGAGTCGCACACTCGTGCCCTGACCTGAACCAATACCACTGACGTCACCACGGCGCCCGTGCCAGGCCAGGTGCACTTAGAGGCAGTCACCTTAAGGCTCGCTGCTGACAGGGTGCCCCAGGACAGAACCCAGTCGGTGCCATGGGTTGGCTGACTGTGATGACCGGTAGATGCACCACCAGCTGTACCCCCCTACTGTGCCAGGCTAGGTGCAGGAGGTCACGGGGGCAGACCCAGCAGGTGCCGTGGGTTGGCTGACTGAAATTTGAAAAAAGTGGCGGTCATTTTTTTTCTTCAAATTTTCTTGCTGTGGTTTCACACCTGATCATGATTGCTGCTTGTGTTGCAGTCGAAACGTCGTGAGAATTTTATTGTTTTATATTTTTATTATTTCATTGTTTACCCTTCTACGTGGTGACTTTACCCAAAGAACCAAGAATATGAACCCCAGCAGTCACGAAAGCTTTAAATCTAAATTTAATTTAACTTATTTAATAAACAGTAATAGGTTTTACCCTTTTAACTGGCACAAAAACTGACACCTTTATTCAAGGCATCATGTTTGCAATAACCACAACACAAGCAGTCAAAATTGCAAACATTTATTTAATAAATGTTTTCTCCTACAACATCAGAGTGCAGTGGGGGGAGGGGGGGCAGAGCTTTGTGACGTCATATTTGAGGGGGGGGGGTCTGACTTCTTGTGACGCCGTGTGACGGGGGGGGGGGTTAAAAATCGTCAAAAATCGCGTGACGTCATTTATAGACGGCCCCCGAGATGCACCGAGCCTGGCACTGCCCCGAAGCGGCAGCGTCCTTCGCGAGACTCCTCGGTAGGGGGCGATCTTGGCACCGCCGGTAGCGGTCATCGGCAAAGTCCACTCAGCTCGTGACGTCACCACGCCCCACGAACTCCCCCAACGATAAATTTTGATTTAAAGCTTTCGTGACTGCAGGGATTCACAATCTTGGTTCTGTCGGTGAAGTCACCACGTGGAGTGCCTCACTTCTCTAAACCAGCTTAAAAGACGCTACAAATCTTAACAACGTTCATTGAAGCTCTGTCGTCCCGACAGGTTTGTTCCTTTCACCTGAAGAAGGCCACTTGTGTTGTGGCCGAAACGTCATTAGAATTTTATTGTGTTATCTTATTTGATTAATTTATTATTTTATTCTCATTTTACGTGGTGACTTTACCGAAATAACCAAAGAAGATGAATCCTTGCAGTCACGAAAGCTTTAAATCGAAATACACTACTATACACTACACTCTATACTACTATACTCTACACTATATACTACACTATTTTACACTACACTATACACTACTATACACTACAATATACACTACTATACAGTACACTACTATACACTACACTATACACTACTATACAGTACACTACTATACACTACTATTCAGTACACTACTATACACCACACTATACACTATTATACAGTACACTACTATACACTACTATACAGTACACTACTACACACCACACTATACACTACACTACACACTCCACTATACACTACACTACTATACACTACACTATACACTACTATGCACTATACTATACACTACACAACGATACACTACAATTTACACTACACTATACACTACACT
This sequence comes from Petromyzon marinus, assembly GCF_048934315.1. Taxonomy (NCBI): domain Eukaryota; kingdom Metazoa; phylum Chordata; class Hyperoartia; order Petromyzontiformes; family Petromyzontidae; genus Petromyzon; species Petromyzon marinus. The sequence goes on along the minus strand of NC_133745.1, from coordinate 21,463,824 downwards.
ATACACTAGTGTTGTACTAGTAACAAATTGACATGTTTTGTTTACGTGACAAACCTTACTCATTGGCTGTGTCGGGTGGTGGCAGGTTTAACGACACATTTATATATTTTACGCGTTCTAACCCAAAAAAACCTCTATTAATGACTTCACCGTTATGTTACATTATCCAGGGGGGCATCGTTTTCACCATCACGCGTTTTTCGCATAACGCCTCACTTTTCAGGCATGCATGGAACCATTTGCCACTACTGATACCACTATTGCTACCACTACTACTACCACTACTACCACCACTATTACCACTACTACCACCACTACCGCTACCACTACTTCTACCACTACTGCTACTACTACTGTTACCACTACTACCACGACTACCAATACACCTACCACTATTACTATTGCCACCACTGCCACTACCACTACTACCACCACTAAAGCTACCACTACTGCTACCACCACTACTGCTACCACTACTACTACCACTGCTGCTACCATTACGACTACCACTGCTGCTACTACTACCACTACTACTGCCACTACTACTACCACGACTACCACTACCGCTACCACTACTGCTACCACTACTACTACCACTACTGCTACCACTACTACCCCACTACGGCCACCACTACCGCTACCACTACGGCTACTACTACTGTTACCACTACTACCACGACTACCAATACTACTACCAATACTATTATTGCCACCACTGCCACTACCACTACTACGACCACTAAAGCTACCACTACTGCTAGGACTACCGCTGCTGCTACTACTACTACTACCACGACCACCACTACTACCACTACTCTCACCACCACTACCAAAAAAAAGACAAAGATCCCCCGTATAGACTTAACAGACTGTTGGGGAATGTGCTGTTAGCGAGCACCTTTACAGGTGCTCGCGATGTTTACACACCGCACCAGGTACTCATTTGAGGCTGAGTCAACCTAGGGGAGGCCCAGGACCAGTTCACTGGTGATGGCCGTGAGCGGGGATCGAACCCCGGTCGCCGGGTTCATAGCGCAGTGTAGCGCTAACCACTACACTACCGCTCCCCACCACTACCACCACCACTCCACCACTACCGCGTTTTCAACAAGAACTCTCATCGCAAAAATGATTTAAACGAACCCTTGGTGAACCAGCAGACGGCAAGGGAGTGGCTTACCGTGCACTCGATTGAACTGAAATATTTGATTTAAAGGGGGATGGAAGGATCCGCTCTGTGATTATTTGTATTGTGAATGACTCGGAGGGAAGTGTTTGGGGGGATGTTGTGGCAGGCACGGGCTGGAGTCGCACACTCGTGCCCTGACCTTAACCAATACCAATGACGTCACTACTGGGCCCGTGCCAGGCCAGGTGCACTTAGAGGCAGTCACGTGAAGGTTCGCTGCTGACGGGGGGGCCCTGGACAGAACCCAGTCGGTGCCATGGGTTGGCTGACTGAGATGACCGGTAGATGCACCACCAGCTGTACCCCCCTACTGTGCCAGGCTAGGTGCAGGAGGTCACGGGGCAGACCCAGAAGGTGCCATGGGTTGGCTGATTGAGATGACCGGTAGATGCACCACCAGCTGTACCCCCCTACTGTGCCAGTCTAGGTGCAGGAGGTCAACGGGGCAGACCCAGCAGGTGCCGTGGGTTGGCTGATTGAGATGACCGGTAGATGCACCACCAGCTGTACCCCCCTACTGTGCCAGGCTAGGTGCAGGAGGTCACAGGACCAGAGCCAGCAGGTGTCGTGGGTTGGCTGACTGTGATGACCGGTAGATGCACCACCAGCTGTACCCCCCTACTGTGCCAGGCTAGGTGCAGGAGGTCACGGGGCAGACCCAGAAGGTGCCATGGGTTGGCTGATTGAGATGACCGGTAGATGCACCACCAGCTGTACCCCCCTACTGTGCCAGGCTAGGTGCAGGAGGTCACGGGGCAGACCCAGCAGGTGCCATGGGTTGGCTGACTGAGATGACCGGTAGATGCATCACCAGCTGTACCCCCTACTGTGCCAGGCTAGGTGCAGGAGGCCACGGGGCAGACCCAGCAGGTGCCATGGGTTGGCTGATTGCGATGAGCGGTAGATGCACCACCAGCTGTACCCCCCTACTGTGCCAGGCTAGGTGCAGGAGGTCAACAGGGCAGACCCAGCAGGTGCCATGGGTTGGCTGACTGAGATGACCGGTAGATGCATCACCAGCTGTACCCCCCTACTGTGCCAGGCTAGGTGCAGGAGGTCACGGGGCAGACCCAGCAAGGGCCATGGGTTGGCTGACTGAAATTTGAATAAAGTGGCGGTTATTGTTTTTTTCAAATTTTCTTGCTGTGGTTTTCGCACCTGATGATGATTGCTGCTTGTGTTGCAGTCGAAACGTCGTGAGAATTTTATTATGTTATATTTTTATTACTTTATTGTTTCCCTTCTACGTGGTGACTTTACCGAAAGAACCAAGAATATGAATCCCCGCAGTCACGAAAGCTTTAAATCTAAATTTAATTTAACTTATTTAATAAACAGTAATAGGTTTTACCCTTTTAACTGGCACAAAAACTGACACCTTTATTCAAGGCATCATGTTTGCAATAACCACAACACAAGCAGTCAAAATGCAAACATTTATTTAATAAATGTTTTCTCCTACAACATCAGAGTGCAGTGGGGGGGGAGGGGGGCAGAGCTTTGTGACGTCATATTTGAGGGGGGGGGGTCTGACTTCTTGTGGCGCCGTGTCACGAGGGAGAGGGGGGGTTAAAAATCGTCAAAAATCGCGTGACGTCATTTATAGACGGCCCCCGAGATGCACCGAGCCTGGCACTGCCCCGAAGCGGCAGCGTCCTTCGCGAGACTCCTCGGTAGGGGGCGATCTTGGCACCGCCGGTAGCGGTCATCGGCAAAGTCCACTCAGCTCGTGACGTCACCACGCCCCACGAACTCCCCCAACGATAAATTTTGATTTAAAGCTTTCGTGACTGCAGGGATTCACAATCTTGGTTCTGTCGGTGAAGTCACCACGTAGAAGGGAAACAATAAAATAATAAAAATATAAAACGATAAAATTCTCACGACGTTTCCCCAACCATCCCGACTGTAACAGGCTGTAGGGGCAAGTGCTGTTAGCGATCAGCTTACATACATACACAGACACAAAGATCCCCCGTGCAGCCTGTAACAGGCTGTAGGGGTAAGTGCTGTTAGTAGCCATTAGCTTACATACACACACAGTGACAAAGATCTACTGTGTAGCCTGCTACAGGCTGTAGGGGCAAGTGCTGTTAGCGATCATCTTACATACACAGACACAAAGATCCCCCGTGTAGCCTGTAACAGGCTGTAGGGGCACGTGCTGTTAGCGATCATCTTACATACATACACAGACACAAAGATCCCCCGTGCAGCCTGTAACAGGCTGTAGGGGCACGTGCTGTTAGCGATCATCTTACATACATACACAGACACAAAGATCTCCCGTGCAGCCTGTAACAAGCTGTAGGGGCAAGTGCTGTTAGCGATCATCTTACATACACAGACACAAAGATCCCCCGTGTAGCCTGTAACAGGCTGTAGGGGCACGTGCTGTTAGCGATCATCTTACATACATACACAGACACAAAGATCCCCCGTGCAGCCTGTAACAGGCTGTAGGGGCACGTGCTGTTAGCGATCATCTTACATACATACACAGACACAAAGATCCCCCGTGCAGCCTGTAACAGGCTGTAGGGGCACGTGCTGTTAGCGATCATCTTACATACATACACAGACACAAAGATCCCCCGTGTAGCCTGTAACAGGCTGTAGGGGCAAGTGCTGTTAGCGAGCACCTTTATAGGTGCTCGCGATGTTTACACACCGCACCAGGTACTCATTTGAGGCTGAGTCGACCTAGGGGAGGCCCAGGACCAGTTCACTGGTGATGGCCCTGAGCGGGGATCGAACCCCGGTCGCCGGGTTCGTAGCGCAGCGTAACGCTAACCACTACACTACCGCTCCCCACCACTACCACCACCACTCCCCACCACAACCACCACCACTACCGCGTTTTCAACAATAACTCTCATCGCAAAAATTATTTAAACGAACCCTTGGTGAACCAGCAGACGGCAAGGGAGTGGCTTACCGTGCACTCGATTGAACTGAAATATTTGATTTAAAGGGGGATGGAAGGATCCGCTCTGTGATTATTTGTATTTTGAATTACTCGGAGGGAAGAGTTTGGGGGGATGTTGTGGCAGGCACGGGCTCGAGTCGCACACTCGTGCCCTGACCTTAACCAATACCACTGACGTCACCACGGCGCCCGTGCCAGGCCAGGTGCACTTAGAGGCAGTCACGTTAAGGCTCGCTGCTGACGGGGGGCCCCGGGACAGAACCCAGTCGGTGCCATGGGTTGGCTGACTGAGATGACCGGTAGATGCACCACCAGCTGTACCCCCCTACTGTGCCAGGCTAGGTGCAGGAGGTCACAGGACCAGACCCAGCAGGTGCCATGCGTTGGCTAACTGAGATGAGCGGTAGATGCACCACCAGCTGTACCCCCTACTGTGCCAGCCTAGGTGCAGGAGGTCACGGGGCAGACCCAGCAGGTGCCGTGGGTTGGCTGACTGAAATTTGAAAAAAGTGGCGGTCATTTTTTTTCTTCAAATTTTCTTGCTGTGGTTTCACACCTGATCATGATTGCTGCTTGTGTTGCAGTCGAAACGTCGTGAGAATTTTATTGTTTTATATTTTTATTATTTCATTGTTTACCCTTCTACGTGGTGACTTTACCCAAAGAACCAAGAATATGAATCCCAGCAGTCACGAAAGCTTTAAATCTAAATTTAATTTAACTTATTTAATAAACAGTAATAGGTTTTACCCTTTTAACTGGCACAAAAAACTGACACCTTTATTCAAGGCATCATGTTTGCAATAACCACAACACAAGCAGTCAAAATTGCAAACATTTATTTAATAAATGTTTTCTCCTACAACATCAGAGTGCAGTGGGGGGAGGGGGGGCAGATCTTTGTGACGTCATATTTGAGGGGGGGGGGGTCTGACTTCTTGTGACGCCGTGTGACGGGGGGGGGGGTTAAAAATCGTCAAAAATCGCGTGACGTCATTTATAGACGGCCCCCGAGATGCACCGAGCCTGGCACTGCCCCGAAGCGGCAGCGTCCTTCGCGAGACTCCTCGGTAGGGGGCGATCTTGGCACAGCCGGTGGCGGTCATCGGCAAAGTCCACTCAGCTCGTGACGTCACCACGCCCCACGAAATCCCCCAACGATAAATTTTGATTTAAAGCTTTCGTGACTGCAGGGATTCACAATCTTGGTTCTGTCGGTAAAGTCACCACGTAGAAGGGAAACAATAAAATAATAAAAATATAAAACGATAAAATTCTCACGACGTTTCCCCATCCATCCCGACTGTAACAGGCTGTAGGGGCAAGTGCTGTTAGCGATCAGCTTACCAACACACACAGTGACAAAGATCCCCCGTGTAGCCTGTAACAGGCTGTAGGGGCAAGTGCTGTTAGTAGCCAGCAGCTTACATACACACACAGTGACAAAGATCCCCCGTGTAGCCTGCAACACGCTGTAGGGGTAAGTGCTGTTAGTAGGCAGCAGCTTACATACACACACAAAGACAAAGATCCCCCGTGTAGCCTGTAAGAGGCTTTTGGGGCACGTGCTGTTAGCGATCATCTTACATACATACACAGACACAAAGACCCCCCGTGTAGCTTGTAACAAGCTGTAGGGGCAAGTGCTGTTAGCGATCAGCTTACATGCACACACAGACACAAAGATTCCCCGTGTAGCCTGTAACAGGCTGTAGGGGCAAGTGCTGTTAGTTGCCAGCAGCTTACATACACACACAAAGACAAAGATCCCCCGTGTAGCCTGTAACAGGCTGTAGGGGCAAGTGCTGTTAGTAGCCAGCAGCTTACATACACACACAGACACAAAGATCCCCCGTGTAGCCTGTAACAGGCTGTAGGGGCACGTGCTGTTAGCGATCATCTTACATACACAAAGATAAAGATCTCCCGTGTAGCTTGTAACAGGCTGTAGGGGCAAGTGCTGTTAGTGATTAGCTTGCACACACAAAGATAAAGATCTCCCGTGTAGTCTGACACAGATTGTCGTGGCAAGTTCTGTTAGCGAGGAGCAGCGCCTATGAAGACTACCGACACCCACTAACTCACCCACCCACTAACTCACCCACCCCACTCACTCGCTCACCCCACGCACTCACACACCCACTAACTCACCCACCCACTAACTCACTCACGCTCTCACCCACTCACTCACTCACCCACTCACTCACCCATCCACTAACTCACTCACCCACTCAATCACCCACCCACTCACTAACTTAGTCACCCACCCACTCATTCACCCACTCACTCACCCACTCACTAACTCATCCACCCACTCACGCACCCACTCACCCGCGCACTCACTCACTCACCCTCTCACTCACCCACCCACTCACGCACTCGCTCGCTCACTCACCTATTCACCGAAGCACTCATGAACTCACTCACCCGCTCACTCATTCACCCACTCACACCCACCCACCCACTCACGCACTCACTCACCCGCTCGCTCACTCACCCACTCACACCCACCCACCCACGCACCCACTCACCCACTCCCTCAGCCACTCACTCACCCGTTCACTCACCAATCCACCAACTCACTTGCTCACTTACCCGCTCGCTCGCCTACTCGCCCACTCACTCACCCAGGTCGCTCTGGCAAATGAGATTGATATCCTGAGAACTTGACAATTGATTGCCGCCTCAAAGCCTGTTCAGTCTCGAACCCTCATCAGCTTTCTCTCGCTGACCTCATTTTACAGGGTGGCCCAAAAGTCAGGACACATAGGGGTTGTTGTTATTATACAGGGTGGCCCAAAAGTCAGGACACATAGGGGTTGTTGTTATTGTACAGGGTGGCCCAAAAGTCAGGACACATAGGGGTTGTTGTTGTACAGGGTGGCTCAAAAGTCAGGACACATAGGGGTTGTTGTTATTGTACAGGGTGGCCCAAAAGTCAGGACACATAGGAGTTGTTGTTGTTATTGTACAGGGTGGCCCAAAAGTCAGGACACATAGGGGTTGTTGTTATTATACAGGGTGGCCCAAAAGTCAGGACACATAGGGGTTGTTATTATTATACAGGGTGGGCCAAAAGTCAGGACACATAGGGGTTGTTGTTGTTATACAGGGTGGCTCAAAAGTCAGGACACATAGGGGTTGTTATTGTACAGGGTGGCCCAAAAGTCAGGACACATAGGGGTTGTCGTTATTATACAGGGTGGCTCAAAAGTCAGGACACATAGGGGTTGTTGTTATTATACAGGGTGGCTCAAAAGTCAGGACACATACGGGTTGTTGTTATTGTACAGGGTGGCTCAAAAGTCAGGACACATAGGGGTTGTTATTATACAGGGTGGCTCAAAAGTCAGGACACATAGGGGTTGTTATTATACAGGGTGGCTCAAAAGTCAGGACACATAGGGGTTGTCATTATTATACAGGGTGGCTCAAAAGTCAGGACACATAGGGGTTGTCATTATTATACAGGGTGGCTCAAAAGTCAGGACACATAAGGGTTGTTATTATACAGGGTGGCTCAAAAGTCAGGACACATAGGGGTTGTTGTTATTATACAGGGTGGCTCAAAAATCAGGACACATAGGGGTTGTTGTTGTTATACAGGGTGGCCCAAAAGTCAGGACACATAGGGCTTGTTATTGTACAGGGTGGCCCAAAAGTCAGAACACAAAGGGGTTGTAATTATTATACAGGGTGGCTCAAAAGTCAGGACACATAGGGGTTGTTGTTGTTGTACAGGGTGGCCCAAAAGTCAGGACACATAAGGGTTGTTGTTGTTATACAGGGTGGCCCAAAAGTCAGGACACATAGGGGTTGTTGTTATTGTACAGGGTGGCCCAAAAGTCAGGACACATAGGGGTTGTTGTTGTTATACAGGGTGGCCCAAAAGTCAGGACACATAGGGGTTGTTGTTATTATACAGGGTGGCCCAAAAGTCAGAACACAAAGGGGTTGTTGTTATACAGGGTGGCCCAAAATTCAGGACACATAGGGGTTGTTGTTGTTGTACAGGGTGGCCCAGAAGTCAGGATACATAGGGATTGTTGTTGTTATACAGGGTGGCTCAAAAGTCAGGACACATAGGGGTTGTTGTTATTGTACAGGGTGGCCCAAAAGTCAGGACACATAGGGGTTGTTGTTATACAGGGTGGCTCAAAAGTCAGGACACATAGGGGTTGTTATTGTACAGGGTGGCCCAGAAGTCAGGATACATAGGGATTGTTGTTATACTGGGTGGCCCAAAAGTCAGGACACATAGGGGTTGTTGTTATACTGGGTGGCCCAAAAGTCAGGACATACAGGGGTCGCTGCTATCATACAGGGTGGCTCAGAAGTCAGGACAGAATAGGTTTAAACTCTTTCTGGCAATAAAACAGGACGTTTCAAGACGTTTAAACACTAAACAGAAACTTTTTGCAAGGAATAACGTTACCGCATTAACCACACAAACGTTTTACTGAACATGCAAACAACCATCACCACCACCACCACCATAATGATGATGATCCTCTTCTTTGGTTCTTTCGGTAAAGTCATGTAGAATGAGAATAAAATAATAAATTGATAAAATAAAATAACACAATAATATTCTCACGACGTTTCGGCCACAGCACAAGCTGCCTTCATCAGGTGAAGGGACGAGACTGTCCTCCAGACAGTCCCACTGTCCTCCAGACTGTCTCGTCTCTTCACCTGATGAAGGCCGCGTGTGTTGTGGCCGAAACGTCGTGAGAATATGATTGTGTTATTTTTTATTAATGTATTATTTTATTCTCATTCTACGTGACTTTACCGAAAGAACCAAAGAAGATGAATCCTTGCAGTCACGAAAGCTTTAAATCGATGATGATCCTGTTTCTACCCTGCGTGTGTTCTAGAATGTAATCGTCACCACCCATGGTCTCCCCACAGATGGATGGAGCTCAAGGTGGTGGTGGTGGTGGTGATGTCTCTAACCTGCGTGTGTTCTCTCATTCATGTGGCTCCTCTCTGTCTCGCTGTCTCTCAATATAAGCGTCACCACCACCACCACCACCACGATGATGAACTCACCTGCCTGGGCCGTGGGGTTCACAGCTCGGCTGTGGCCTCTGTTTCCCCTCCCTCCCTCCCTCCCGAATCCTCCCTCACCTCCCGGCCACCCCCCCCCCCCCCCCCAAGACTCTTGACCTGTGACCGGAGCAAAACAAATACCAACTCTAAATTTAGACAACCACCAACCCCCCCCCATCCACCCCACCCATCCACTCTCCTCTCAACTCCTGCGTCCCGTCACCGTGTCCGGCTATAGACCCCCTTGCGTGGACTTCGCGACTCACGGGGTTGGTGGTGTCGGTGGTGCTGGTGCAGTGGTGTAGCGGTTAGCGCTATGAACCTGGCGACCCGGGTTCGATTCCCGCTCACGGCCAACACTGGTGACGATTATCTGAACCGGTCCTGGGCCTCCCCTAGGTCGACTCAACCTCGAATGAGTACCTGGTGCGGTGTGTAGCAAACATCGCCGCTATGGAGACAAAGGCGGCCGGGCGTGGTTGCTGGCCACCCACCCCCTCGTGTACCGTTCAGGCCTTCATAGGTGCTACTCGCTAACAGCACTTGCCCCTACAGTCTGTTAAGGCTATACCGGGGGAGGGGGTGGGTCTGTGTCTTTGTCTTTGGTGGGTGGGGTGGGGTGGGTGAATCGCTCTTAAAAAATAAGATTTTACAGTTATAAAATCCTCGTTCTGTCAGCATTTGATAATTTGTCATTTGTCGTGGGGGGGCAGCGGGGGAGGGGCACGGCTCCGTAACTGGGTAACATCCAGTCACGGTGGCTAGGAGATATGAACTAACTCACCTGGCCAAACATACTCACTCATACACTCACTCACCCACCCACTCATTCCCACACTCACACACTCACTCACGCTAAAGCACTCACTCACCCACTCACTCACACACCCCCTCACTCACTCATACACTCACACACCCACTCACCCACTCATTCCCACACTCACACACTCACTCACGCTAAAGCACTCACTCACCCACTCACTCACACACCCCCTCACTCACTCATACACTCACACACCCACTCACCCACTCATGCCCACACTCACTCACTCACGATAAAGCACTCACTCACCCAACCACTCACTCACCCACTCACTCACACACTCACACACCCACTCACCCACCCACCCACTCACCCACTCACTCACACACTCACGCACTTACACACTCACTCACCCACTCACACACCCACTCACTCACCAACTCACTCACCCAGCCACTCACTCACCCACTCACACAGTCACTCACCCACCCACTCACCCACTCACTCACACACTCACTCACCCACTCACCCACCCACTCACCCACTCACTCACTCACCCGCTCACTCACCCACCCACTCACCCACTCACTCACCCACCCACTCACCCACTCACTCACACCCTCACTCACCCACTCACCCACCCACTCACTCACTCACCCGCTCACTCACCCGCTCACTCACTCACCCACTCACTCAACAACTCCCTCACCGACTCACTCACTCACCCACCCACTCACTCATGAACTCACTCACTCACTCACCCACTGACACACTCCCTCACTCACCCACTCACTCACACACTCTCTCACCCACACACTCACTCACCCACCACCCACCCATGAGGCCATCTCTTTCCTAGCCCTCTCCATGCTCGTTCAGCCCCAAACCTCCCCCGGCCGCTGTCTCTCCGGCTAAACGCGCTCACGGACACCGCACGCACGCACGCTGGGCAGGAGTAAATCCTTTCACGGGCGATAAACTTAACCTTGGCACAAAAGTTCGCTCGCACGTGCCGTGACCAATCCTCAAACAATGTTTCGCATTTAATTTGTGTGCACATCTCCTTATCGTCCGTGCAAAGCCGTGGCGTGCGTGAGAAATCCGCGTACGACGTACTGCTGATGACGTTCGCGCAACGACAGCACGCGATTGCGCAATTCCCATCCTGTACATCATCGTTGCTGTCAACCCATACGGTGTTAAGCCCGTAATCTTGTACAGGGGAGATCTCACGGCCGGTGAGTGAGTGGGTGAATGAGTGAGTAGGTGAGTGAGTGAGTGGGTGAGTGAGTGAGTGAGTGGGTGAGTGGGTGGGTGGGTGAGTGGGTGGGTGAGTGGGTAAGGGGGTGAGTGGGTGAGTGGGTGAGTGAGTGAGTGAGTGGGTGAGTGAGTGGGTGGGTGAGTGGGTGGCTGATTGGGCAAGTGGGAATGGGTGAGTGGGTGAGTGGGTGAGTGAGTGGATGAGTGAGTGAGTGAGTGGGTGAGTGGGTGGGTGAATTAATGGGTGAGTGAGTGAGTTGGTGAGTGCGTGGGTGAGTGGGTGGGTGGGTGAGTGAGTGAATGGGTGAGTGGGTGGGTGGGTGAGTGGGTGAGTGAGTGAGTTGGTGAGTGGGTGGGTGTGAAAATTAAGAAAAGGAGCGGTAAACTTTCTGGTATTAGTAAGTAGTGTATACACTACACTATACACTACACTACTACACTACACTATACACTACACTACATACTACACTATACACTACACTATACACTAGACTATACACTACTATACACTACACTATACACTACACTACACACTACACTACACACTACACTACACTATACACTACACGATGCACTACACTATACACTCCACTACACTATACACTACACTACACACTACACTATAGACTACACTACTACACTACACACATACACACATACATACACACATCTACACATACATACGCACATACAACAACAACCGCCATTCGCCACTAAGTGGCGGTGACGTCACCACGACGCTTGTGCCAGGCCATGTGCACCTTGAGGCCACGTGAAGTGTCGAACGGCCGCTGACAGGAGGTTACGGGGCAGACCCAAGTGCCACGGGTCGACTGACTGAGATGACTGGCTGATGCACCACCTGTGCCCCCCACTGTGCCAACCTGCTGTGCTTTAGCCACCTGGCGCTCCGCTCGTTGTTGTGAGCGTCGCTCCTCCGCCCTCCGTTGTTGTTGGAGGGCGACTGCCTCCAACTGCCCAGTAGCGTCCTTCACAAGCCTCCTCCACAAAGGCCGATCTTGACACCGCTGGTACCAGTCATCGGCAAGTCCACTCAGCTCCACGTCCTCCTGTACCACATCACTCCATCTCTTCTCTAGCCCGTGCCGTGCCCGTTTAGCTCCCTCGATCCGGCCGAACAAAAGCTGTTTAGGCTTGTGGTGGCTGGGCATGCGGGCTACATGACCCAGCCAACGCAGCCTTGTCCAGATCTTTCAAGAATTTGTGAGCTCCTCACACAATACAGCCTGGTGTAGCCCAGGATGGATCGTAGGCAGGCTAGCCTAAATGTTTTTACCTGGCGAGGATGTTCCATTAGGGGGGTCCACGTTTCGCAAGCATAGAGAAGGGAGGGAATGACTGTGGCCTAGAAGACCTGAAGCTTCGTGCAGAGCAACAGACCAGGTAGCTTCCACACAGCGTTACGCAACTGATGAAAAGATATTGCTGCTCGACTGATTCGGAGTGAGACCTCTGCTGTCAAACCGGAGCCGGTCATGAGCACACTGCCCAGGTATGGGAAACTCTCCACTCTCTCCACAATTGCCCCATCACCGATCGGGAGTTGTCGGGTGGAGTGCCTGATGGTACAAAATACCCAGGCTGGTGCTTAATTTTGGTGGGGCTGATAGTAAGGCCCCACCTCTTAGTGGCACGCTCCAGTCTCAGCAGCAGCGTCTGCAATTCCTCCTCTGAATGAGCAGCTATTACCAAATCATCGGCATACATAACGTATTTGAGCAATAGAGAGCCATCCCTTGACCGCACCCGGACATCGATCAGCCTCCCAATTATATCTGTACCAAATGGAATTCTCTCGGTACAGCTATTGAAGGCTTCACGAACTTACGTGGTCAAAATAGATGTTAAATAATGTGGGAGCCAGAGGACATCCCTGTCGCACCCAAAGGTGTACAGTAAATGGCTCTGACTCCCGGCCACGTAGTTTTACCCGGGCCCGCTCACCATCATGAAGGTCCTTAATGATCGTGAGTAGAGGGTCAGGTACTCCGAAAGCGCGAAGAACAACCCAGAGCCCCGGCCTACTGATGGTATCATAGGCCTTGACCAGGTCAATAAAGCAGAGCTGTAGGTCTTGTTGGAATTCCCTACAATTCTCGCTGTAGCAGGCGGACACACACACATGCACACACATACATACACACATACACACATACATACAGAGATACACACGACAAAAACAAAGACAGACTGTAGGGGCAAGTGCTGTTAGCGAGCACCTATAAAGGCCAGCACGGCACACGTAGTCCATGGACCCAGACCAAAACAAACACTTATTGGTACAACCTGAGGTGTCAAATTCTTGTCGTTCTTTCTTGTAATCCTCCATGTGTGTGGAACAGATTCTGATATGATAACCTTTGCGGAGTGGCAGCTTAGTTGTAGTTACAATTACTTTTATACCCATATACCCTGTGACAGGCGTCCGGAACGATGAAATGGGCATTGTTACTGAAAAACTCCCTAGACCAAAGCCAGTTGGGTCACAAAGTGGTCTTTATTGATTTAATACACAATGAAAGCACAAGATATTAAGGAATTCCATGGTGAGGTAAGGAACTACTTGAATATTATAAACATTGACATTCGCAAACACTTCGCCAATGAGCTATGTAATACCATTCATATCTAGAATTGAAGCTTTCGTGAATGCATGCAGACATGACAATACTCATTGTTTTTTTCGGAAAAGCCACGTATGTGGAAATAAAATAAAATTAAAGTAAATAAAATAAAATTAGATTAAGATAAAACACGAAATAGCAATAGGTTTTACCCTTTTCAACTGGCACAAAAACTGACACCTTTATTCAAGGCATCATGTTTGCAATAACCACAACACAAGCAGTCAAAATGCAAACAAAAGAGACAACTCTGATAATAATATTGGCACTGTCCTTGAATTTGATTGGCCCACACCCGAGACGGCTTTTCTTTGAGCCCAGTCTCCACTGGTGTTGGACCAGAAGACGCCAAAAGGCGTACAATTCAAAAACAGCACACTATCAGAGTATTGAGGGCTCGGGGTGAGCATTTACATAATAACAAGATATTCTGACACCTTTATTCAAGGTATCATGTTTGCAAACATGATGCCTTGAATAAAGGTGTCAGTTTTTGTGCCAGTTAAAAAGGGTAAAACCTATATTCTTAGCTCTTTCGGTAAAGTCACGTTGAAGGGAAACAATAAAATAATAAAATATATATAAAACAATAAAAATTCTCACGACGTTTCGACCATAACACAAACGGTCGTCATCAGGTGATGACAACAAATTTTTGTTGTTTTATTTTTTACCTACGTGACTTTACCGAATAGAACCAAAGAGTATGATTGGGTACATGTGAAGAAGGTTACATTATTGTTATTCTTGGTTCTTTCGGTAAAGTCACGTAGAAGGGAAACAATAAAATAATAAAAATATAAAACAATACAATTCTCACGACGTTTCGACTGCAACACAAGCAGCAATCGTCATCAGGTGTGAAAACCCACAGCAAGAAATTTTGAATAAAGTGGCGGTTTTTTTGGTGCTGTGGTTTTCACACCTGATAATGATTGCTTGTGTTGCAGTCGAAACGTCGTGATAATTTTATTGTTTAATATTTTATTATTTTATTGTTTCCCTTCTACGTGACTTTACCGAAAGAACCAAGAATATGAATCCCTGCAGTCACGAAAGCTTTAAATCAAAATTTTACATAATTGTTATCAAGCTCTGTGTGTACTTAGATGGTGTTGACAAGAGTAACCAAGTCCAGAATGACCACACTCTCTCAATTTGATGACTATATCATAGTTTCATAGTTTTCATAGTTTCATAGTTTCAATTATTTGGTATAGCCCTGTGAGCCATTCGGCTCTTGAATCGGGTGCAACCACAACAAACAAAAAAAAACAAAAACACGAACAAGAAAACATCTTAAAGTGACTTTGTGTGACTGCAAACAGAAAATCCAGGAAAAAAACATCAAAATATTCCTGAAATAGCACCGTACACCAACGCTGTGTGCAAAAAATCCCAGTTGGATGCAAGTCAAACAACAACAACAACCACAAGACAACTAAGATTAAGGCCATCAGTCTAACTCCGTACTGCAATAAACAAAAACAAACGTGTCCAAACCAAAAAAACTTTTAGAAATCACCAAAATACAGCCATAAATGCAATGTAACAGTGATCATAGGAACTGTAACCGAATTTTTTAAACAATAAACTATGTAAATAACACGTAACATACTGCGCACCGATACTTTTCAGGGTCTGCAGCTCCCATTTTGAGAGACTGATTTTCTTTGGCAAGTTCCCTTGTGGACAGGTAAATCTGGATAGAGGAGGATTTTTCCTTTCCCATCAGGGAAGGTATGCAAGGCTCCAGCAAACGCACCTCCACGGCTATCGCCTTGTGTGCTTCTTGGTTGACTCCTTGACTTGGAAAATGCCGAGGGAGTTCATTGAAGCAACCCGTCTAGAAGTGAGATCAGTCAAATTTCCTATGCTTGGTTCTTTCGGCGAAGTCAGGTGTGAAAGCCTCAACAAGAAAATGTGTTTTTTTTTTGGGCTGTGGCTTTCACACCTGATGATGATTGCTTGTCTTCTTTGGTTCTTTCGGTAAAGTCACGTAGAATGAGAATAAAATATATATAATATTATTGTGTTATTTTATTTTATCAATTTATTATTTTATTCTCATTCTACGTGACGTTACCGAAAGAACCAAAGAAGATGATTCATTGCAGTCACGAAAGCTTTAAATCGATGATTGCTTGTGTTGCAATCGAAACGTCGTGAGAAATGTATTATGTTTTATTTTTTATAATTTTATTATTTCCCTTCTACGTGGTGACTTTACCGAGAGAACCAAGAATATGAATCCCTGCAGTCACGAAAGCTTTCAATCGAGATTAGTCATTGATCATCGCTTGAGGATTGCCACTAAAGCTCCATCCTGATGAAGAGGAAACAGCTCCATCATTAGACCTCCTTTGCCAGTACCAAAATATAATAATAGGGTTTTCCCCTATTATTATTATGTATTATATAGGATAATTCATGTTATTGCATTAACCACAATACCTGCAGTCAAAATGCAAACAAAAACCACACTCTGATCATATATAATGCATTGTCCTTGAAACTGATTGGTCCACACCAAGGGACGGCTTTCTTTTGAGCCTCGACCCTATTGGTGCTCGACCAGATGACGCCAAAAAAGACGTGAATCCTTTAAAAAAAATAGGTTTCAGTTTGTTGCCAGAAAAAAAAGGGAAAACCCTATTATTATTACATTTTGGTACTGGCTAAGGAAGTCTAATGATGTAGATACTCACCCCGAGTCCTCATTACTTTTGATAGTGCATTGTCTTTGAGCTGTGTGACGCCTTTTGGCGTCATCTGGTTGAGCACCAATTGGGTCGAGACTCAAAAGAAAGCCGTCCCTTGGTGTGGACCAATCAGTTTCAAGGACAATGCATCAATTATCATAGTGTGTGTGTGTGTTTTGTTTGCATTTTGACTGCAGGTATTGTGGCTAATGCAGTAACATGAATCCTTTAAAAAAAATACCGCCACTTTTTTCAAATTTTCTTGCTGTGGTTTTCACACCTGACGATGATTGCTTCTGGCGTTGCAGTCGAAACGTCGTGGGAATTTAATTGTTTTATATTTGTATTATTTTATTGTTTCCCTTCTACGCGGTGGTGACTTTACCGAAGGAACCAAGAATATGAATCCCTGCAGTCACGGCAGCTTTAAATCTAAATGAATCCTTCTAAGAAGGTTTCAGTTTTGTTGACATGAAAAAAGGGGGAAAAAACCCTATGCTTAGGAAGCAGCTCAGTGTACGGCTGAGTCACAGCAGCTTCGTGCTGGGCTTTAGCATCATCATCATCTTCATTGCTGGCAACCCCCTCTTTGGTGTACATGACCTGTGGTAGTACCCTTCAGCTGCTACAAGGTATGGGGCCGTCCATAAATGACGTCACGCGATTTTGGACGATTTTTGACTCCACACCCCCCTCCCCCAATCGTCACACGGCGTCACAAAAAGTCAGACCCCCCCCCCCCTCAAATATGACGTCACAAAGCTCTGCCCCCCCCCCCGCCCCAAAAAAAATATAAAACTTGCTTCAAATCGCTTTAAACTATTGCCATTGTAGTGCGTATTTAATGTGCCGCTGCACTCTGATGTTGTAGGAGAAAACATTTCTTGAAAGTCTATTTAATTAAGTAGAACGTGTTGTCCATGTTTATTGATGAAGTTGCGCATTTTGATGTGACGTCACATTTCTCAAACCCCCACCCCCCTTACCCACCCTCGTCACACATCGTCACAAATATCAGAAGTAGCAATCTTTGGAAGAACGTTAATCTACCAGGTAAGGTGTTGACTGTTGTGTTAGCCGACTCTCTGTGTTGTGTTGCATTCTATTCCTAAGTTCACTCGGTTTGTTTTGTCATGAATTCTTACCTGATGACGGCTGCTTGTGTTGCGATCGAAACGTCGTACTCCATTATTACTTAATTATTTTTTTCTCTACGTTACTTTACCGAAAGAACCAGAGTGAATGCATCTGTCAGTGCTTTGGTTACGCATTGGTGGCAGCAGAGAGTAACATTGATAAAGGGTAAAATTAATCTAACTAGGGTCTAAGAAAAGCCGTCTCGGGTGTGGACCAATCAAAATCAAGGACAGTGCCAATATTATTATCAGAGTTGTCTCTTTTGTTTGCATTTTGACTGCTTGTGTTGTGGTTATTGCAAACATGATGCCTTGAATAAAGGTGCCAGTTTTTGTGCCAGTTAAAAGGGTAAAACCTATTCCTATGGTAAAATGAATCTTAACTAATGTTAACTACATTAAGGGGAGGTGCTACAGGTGATTTGGCAAAACGAATTCCTGTCCTTGTATGAGAATGAAAAATGACCAGATGAATAAACACAAAAATACAATAATGTTTTTGTATTGTGGCTTTCACCCCCCATTCATGCACGCATATCATCTGTTATCGCATTAAATATGCACACATTTGCACATTATTCAAACACACAATATTGAACATTTTGGTTTGTTTGAATGTGGTTGGTAATCTACAGAGGCTTTTGTCAAAATATCGTTCTTTCAGTTAATTATGTTAATGACACGTAAAAAAAAACCCTAGATGTTAGCCTATTTTTTTTTTAAAGATATAATACCGCGCAAAATGAAAATGACAAAAGATACGAAAAAATCCCTCTGAACATTTCTCGCTATTCCAAGTAGGAAGCGGTTTGTAGAATTGTGTGGCGCTACCTATTGTGAAATATAAGTTGTCAAACTCGGCATGCAAAGTGTCACTTTGAGAAAATCAAATCCTTCCTACTCCTCCCCCTTCCTCCCCCCTCCTCCTAATCCCCCCCTCCTCCTCACCCCCCTCCCTCCCCTTCCTCACACTCCTCCAGCCACCTCCATCCACCTCTCATCTCCTGTCACCAGCTCCTCCTCCACGCCACCCCCACCACCACCACCACCCATCGTGAGAGGGGTCCTCCTCATCATTCAACATCTGGGAGGCGCGGGAGAGCAGCGGAGGGAGTACCCCGGGAGAGCCCCAAGGTAGGAACGAGTCAAGACGCCGGTGGCTGGGAAGGTGTTGACTACCTCGCCTGGTACGCAGGAGGTCGTGGGTAGCCACTGTAACTCGTGAGATGTTGACTACCTCGCCTGGTACGCAGGAGGTCGTGGGTAGCCGCTGTAACTCGTGAGATGTTGACTACCTCGCCTGGTACGCAGGAGGTCGTGGGTAGCCACTGTAACTCGTGAGATGTTGACTACCTCGCCTGGTACGCAGGAGGTCGTGGGTTCGATGCCGGACCCCAACGATGCCTGTAGCCACTGTAGCTCGTGAGATGTTGACTACCTCGCGCGGTACGCAGGAGGTCGTGGGTTCGATCCCAGACCCTGACGACGCCTGTAGCTACTGTAGCTCGTGAGATGTTGACTACCTCGCCCGGTACACAGGAGGTCGCGGGTTCTATCCCTGACCCTGACGATGCCTGTAGTCACTGTAGCTCGTGAGATGTTGACTACCTCGCCTGGTACGCAGGAGGTCGTGGGTTCGATCCCGGACCCCGACGATGCCTGTAGCCACTGTAGCTCGTGAGATGTTGACTACCTCGCCTGGTACACAGGAGGTCGTGGGTTCGATCCCGGACCCTGACGATGCCTTTAGCCACTGTAGCTCGTGAGATGTTGACTACCTCGCCTGGTAGGCAGGAGGTCGTGGGTTCGATGCCGGACCCCGACGATGCCTGTAGCCACTGTAGATCGTGAGATGTTGACTACCTCGCCTGGTACGCAGGAGGGCGTGGGTTCGATCCCGGACTCTGACGATGCCTGTAGCTACTGTAGCTCGTGAGATGTTGACTACCTCGCCTGGTACGTAGGAGGTCGTGGGTTCGATGCCGGACCCCGACGATGCCTGTAGCCACTGTAGATTGTGAGATGTTGACTACCTCGCCTGGTACACAGGAGGTCGTGGGTTCGATACCGGACCCTGACGTTACATGCGGCCATATATTTGGAGTCTGTGTCTCTCTCTTCTCATGGTGGAGATGTTGACTACTTCGCCTGGTGTGCAGGAGGTCGTGGGTTCGATCCCGATCCTGACGATATTTGGAGTCTCCTTCCTCACGGTTGGGGTGATGGCTTTGCGGATTGTGTAGTCTGATATCCATTCGCCTTGAGAGCTTGGTGTACGTGTTTGAGTTCACTGGTTAGGTGTTCATGGTCGGGGATATATTTAGCTCTATGGTGTAGCCTTTTGATGAGGGAACTCTTCTGGGATGGATGGTGGTGGTAATCAGGTTTTAGCTGGGCGTCACTGTGGGTTATTTTCCTGTAGACAGAATGGCTAATTGAGCCATCGGGTCTCTTTTTGATTGGGACATCCACGAAAGGTAGCATGCCATCCTTTTCTACCCCCAATGGTGAATTTGATGGCTGGGTGTATGGAATTGATGTGGTTGAGGAATTGGTTTAGAGCCGGTCTGCCATGTGGCCAGATGACAAAAGTGTCATTCACGTACTTCTTCCACAAGGACGGGCGTAGGTTCAATAGCGGAGCCAGGATTTTCAGGTGGGGGGGGGGGGGGGCAACTCCTCCAGCAATGAAAAATTATAGAGGTTAGTAAGTAAGTTGTTAATAAGTAAAGAGTTGTTAGTAAGTAAGGAGTTGTTAGCAAGTACAGAGTTAAATTTTGATTTAAAGCTTTCGTGACTGCAGTAATTCATATTCTTAGCTCTTTCGGTAAAGTCACGTTGAAGGAAAACAATAAAATAATAAAATATATATTAAACAATAAAAATTCTCACGTCGTTTCGACCATGACACAACCGTTTGTGTTATGGTCGAAACGTCGTGAGAATTTTTATTGTTTTTTATATATTTTATTATTTTATTGTTTCTCTTCAACGTGACTTTACCGAAAGAGCTAAGAATAAGTAAAGAGTTGTTAGTAAGTAAAGAGTTGTTAGTAAGTAAGGAGTTGTTAGTAAGTAAGGAGTTGTTAGTAAGTAAGGCGTTGCTAGTAAGTAAGGCGTTGCTAGTAAGTAAGGAGTTGTTAGTAAGTAAGGAGTTGTTAGTAAGTAAGGCGTTGCTAGTAAGTAAGGAGTTGTTAGTAAGTAAGGCGTTGCTAGTAAGTAAGGAGTTGTTAGTAAGGCGTTGCTAGTAAGTAAGGCGTTGCTAGTAAGTAAGGAGTTGTTGGTAAGTAAGGAGTTGTTAGTAACTAAGGCGTTGCTAGTAAGTAAGGAGTTGTTAGTAAGTAAGGAGTTGTTAGTAAGTAAGGCGTTGCTAGTAAGTAAGGAGTTGTTAGTAAGTAAGGCGTTGCTAGTAAGTAAGGAGTTGTTAGTAAGGCGTTGCTAGTAAGTAAGGAGTTGTTAGTAAGTAAGGCGTTGCTAGTAAGTAAGGAGTTGTTAGTAAGTAAGGCGTTGCTAGTAAGTAAGGAGTTGTTAGTAAGTAAGGAGTTGTTAGTAAGTAAGGCGTTGCTAGTAAGTAAGGAGTTGTTAGTAAGTAAGGCGTTGCTAGTAAGTAAGGAGTTGTTAGTAAGGCGTTGCTAGTAAGTAAGGCGTTGCTAGTAAGTAAGGAGTTGTTAGTGAGGAGTTGTCAGTAAGTAAGGAGTTGTTAGTAAGCAAGGAGTTGTTAGTAAGTAAGGAGCTGTTAGTAAGTAAGGCGTTGCTAGTAAGTAAGGAGTTGTTAGTAAGTAAGGCGTTGCTAGTAAGTAAGGAGTTGTTAGTAAGGAGTTGTTAGTAAGTAAGGCGTTGCTAGTAAGTAAGGAGTTGTTAGTAAGTAAGGAGTTGTTAGTAAGGCGTTGCTAGTAAGTAAGGAGTTGTTAGTAAGTAAGGCGTTGCTAGTAAGTAAGGAGTTGTTAGTAAGGCGTTGCTAGTAAGTAAGGCGTTGCTAGTAAGTAGTTGTTAGTGAGGAGTTGTCAGTAAGTAAGGAGTTGTTAGTGAGGAGTTGTTAGTAAGTAAGGAGTTGTTAGTAAGTAAGGAGTTGTTAGTAAATAAGGCGTTGCTAGTAAGTAAGGAGTTGTTAGTAAGTAAGGAGTTGTTGGTAAGTAAGGAGTTGTTAGTAAGTAAGGCGTTGCTAGTAAGTAAGGAGTTGTTAGTGAGTAAGGAGTTGTTGGTGAGTAAGGAGTTGTTAGTGAGGAGTTGTCAGCAAGTAAGGAGTTGTTAGTAAGTAAGGAGTTGTTAGTAAGTAAGACGTTGCTAGTAAGTAAAAAGTTGTTACTAAGTAAGGACTTGTCCTTTGCTTTTTATTTGACGCATGTGCAGCGATGGTGCAGCCATTGATCGAGGGTCGAATTGCAAACCGTGTTGTGTGATCGGCATCGCGCTCGCTGAAGGTGTTGATGCCTTCAGGGAAGTCGTGGACTGGATACGCAACTGCGCACAATTCTGTGAGTCGCTTATAACCGCTTTGCCGTTACTTATTGCCAATTATGGACTCGGACTATTGACCTATCGTCTCATTAGAGTCCCTGGCACGTAATAATACGCCACACGGTGGCAGTGTGGGTGGCAAAATGCCACCCACACTGCCACCTTGGGGTGCGACAGGGGATGTCCTCTGGCTCCTACATTATTTAACACATTTTTCGACCACGTAATTCTAGAGAAGCCTTCCATGGCTATACCAGAGAAATCTCGATCTGGTATAGATGCAATGGGAGGCTGATTGATGCCCAAATCCAGTTGAGGAATGGCTCCCTATTGTTCAACCATGTTACAGTATGTATGCTGATGATCTGGTGATTGTTGCTCACTCAGAGGAGGAGTTGGAGGCGCTGCTGCTAAACCTGGAGTGTGACACTTAGAGGCGTGGGGTCTTACCATCAGTCCCACCAAAACTAAGCATCTGCCTGGGTATTTTATGCCATTAAACACTCCACCCCCTCAACTCCCCATTGGTGATGGGGCAGTTCTGGAGAGAATGGAGAGTTTTCCCTACCTGGGCCGTGTGCTTATGACCACCTCTAGTTTGGCAGCAGAGGTCTCACTTCAAATCAGTCGAGTGGCAACATCGTTTCAGCAGCTATGTAACGCTGTGTGGAAGCTACCTGACCAGTCACTCAACACGAAGCTTCGGGTCTTCAAAGCCACGGTCATGCCCTCGCTTCTCTGCGCTTGCAATATGTGGACCCACCTAATGGAACATCGTCGCCGGTTATAAATATTCAGGCTGGCTTGTCGACGATCCATCCTGGGTCTAACCCGGCTGGATAGTGTGAGCTCACATATCCTGGAAAGATCTGGACAAAGTCCCATCAGTGAGCTCCTCCAGCAGGCAAGGCTGCATGGGCTGGGTCATGTAGCCCGCATGCCCAGCCACCGCATGCCTGAACAGCTTTTGTTCGGCCGGACAGAGGGGACTGAACGGTGCAAGATGGGATGGAATGTGGTACAAGAGGATGTTTAGCTGAGTGTACTTGCTGACGACCGGTACCAGTAGTGTCAAGATCGGCTTCTGTGGTAGAGGCTCGTGAAGGAGGCTACTGCGGAGATGGAGGCAGTCGCTTTCCAGCAACAACAGAGGGCAGAGGAGCGACACTCACAACAACGAGGGGAGCGCTGGGTGGCTAAAACACAGAACGTTGGCACAGAAGGGGGCCACAGGCGTTGCATTGGCCAGCCATCTCAGTCACTCGATCCACGGGACCTGGGTCCGTTCCGTGGGCATTAGACACGTGGCCTTAACGTGCAGACAGCCTGGCATAAGCGCCGTGGTGATGTCACCGCCGCTTAGCGGCGAATAAGGGTGGTTGTTGTGGTTGTTGTTGTTGTTGTTGTGTTACTATGTGTGGGGTGTTCGTGACCGAGGGCGTCCAGTACGTTGAGGACCGCCTAATGACAGCGCGCGTTCTGTGTCGTGCAAAAAAAAAAGCGTTCAGCCGAACGGGAGAGCCGTGGCGCGGTAGTGAACACATCGGAGCGTTTGGGCGAGCGGCCGCCGTACCCCGTTGCCCGCACGTGTCCCGACTCCCCACCCACCCACCCACCCCAGACCATGAAGATGAGGAAGGGTACTTTGGCGCGGTGCGCGCTGCTGTGCCTTCTCAGCACCGGGCTCACCGTCTCCTTCCTCGCGGTCGCCCCGCGCATCCTGAAGGGCGAGCGGCCGCCGCGATCCCCGCCGACGGCGGGCGTCCGGGGATCGGCGGGGGACAACCGGAGCCGCCCGCCGCTCGACGAGGGCGACCCCCTCTTCCCCGTCGACTGCGAGGCGGTGGCGCGCGGCGACGAGGAGGCGGTGAACCGCGCCGAGCTCCTGCGCATAACCGTGGCGTACAAGGCGAGGCACAGGCCCCAGGACGAGGGCGGCCTGCTGAACGCGACGCGCGACTGCGCCGCCTTCAGGCGCGCTCGAGGCTACGCGGCCTCGCCGCTGAGCCGCGAGGAGGCCGACTTCCCCGTCGCCTACTCCGTGGTCGCCCACCACCGCGTGGACATGCTGGAGCGGCTGCTGCGCGCCATCTACGCCCCGCAGAACCTCTACTGCCTCCACGTGGACGCCAAGTCGCCCCGGGCCTACCAGCAGGCGGCGCGCTCCCTCGCCGCCTGCTTCCCCAACGTGTTCGTGGCGCGCCGGCTGGAGGCGGTGGTCTACGCCTCGTGGTCGCGGGTGCAGGCCGACCTCAACTGCATGCGCGAGCTGGCGGAGCGCGCCGCCGAGCGCCCCTGGCGGTACTTCATCAACCTCTGCGGCCTCGACTTCCCCATCAAGACCAACCTGGAGATCGTGCGGGCGCTGCGCGGGCTGCACGGCCGCAACTGCCTCGAGTCGCGGGCCATCGCGTACCAGACGTGGCGCTGGCAGAACCACTTCGAGGTCGTGAACGGCAACGTGGAAATCACGAAGGTCTCGAAGTCCCCGCCGCCCATCCCGTCGCCGATGTTCGCCGGCGGCGCCTACATCGTGGTGACGCGCGCCTTCGTCGAGCACGTGCTCAGCGACCCCGCGGCCCGGGCCCTCGCCGAGTGGGAGAAGGACACCTACAGCCCCGACGAGCACATGTGGGCGACGCTCCAGCGGATGCCCGGCGTGCCGGGCTCGCGACCCATCCACCGCAAACACGACGTGGACGCCGTCGTCTCGATCGCGCGCCTCGTCCGCTGGGGCGACCGCGAGGGCGAGAACCTCGCGGGCGGCGTCTACCCTCGCTGCAGGGGCCCCCACGTGCGGGCCGTCTGCATCAACACCGCGGGCGACCTGGCCTGGGTGCTGCGGCAGCGTCACCTGTTCGTCAACAAGGTCGACTCGGCCGTCGACCCCGTGGTCGTCCGTTGCCTCGAGGAGCACCTGAGGCGCAGGGCGCTCGCGGAGGCCAGCGAAGAGCCCTGACGGAGCCGCGGGGTGGGGAGGTGGAGGGGGCTGGGGGCGGGGGAGGGGGGCTGGGGCTGGGGGTTTGTGCCGGGGAGGAATTGGGTAGGGGAAGGGTTCAGGCTCTGCCACCACGTGGTAAGAGGGGGTAGGGGGGGTTGTGTGGTAACGAATGGGGAAGGGAGGTGAGTGGGGAAGGGTTCAGGCTCTGCCACCACGTGGTAAGAGGGGGTAGGGGGGGGTTGTGTGGTAACGAATGGGGAAGCGAGGTTAGTGGGGAAGGGTTCAGGCTGTACCACCACGTTTCTAGGGGGGGGGGGGGGTTGTGTGGTAACGAATGGGGAAGGGAGGCAAGGGTTCAGGCTGTACCACCACGTTTCTAGGAGGGGGGGGGGTAGGGGGGGTTGTGTGGTAACGAATGGGGAAGGGAGGGAAGGGTTCAGGCTGTACCACCACGTTTCAATACCGGTGGGCATGGGGGAGGGGGGGGTGAACACGTGGTGAGCTGGCAGCATCTCCCGACGCAAAGCCCCCGACCCCCCACTTTTACCCGGCCAGCGCCCGCTAATGTATTGGCCCACCGCCAGCTGGGCCCCAACCATGCGGGTTGGCCGACTCACTGCCCCGACCGCAACCCACCGAACCGGGGGTTTGGCCCTCGCTCCGTTGCCCCGAAGCGTGGGTCGGGGCAACGGAGCCCTCGTTTGTTCAAGCGAATGCTATTTCACGCGCGAACTTCCCGCAGTCGACAGCGCCGGGTACATTGACAGAATATGTATGCAGGGTTCTTCAAACAACAACAAAACGAGTGACACTGATACGGGACTATGTTTTTTTTTTAATGGAAAAAAAGAACGGATGAAAATAATACACTGTGAGCGTGATGACAAATGTCATTACGAGAGCATATTTTTTTTTTATAATTTGCACGTTCACCACATAGTATGTGTGGCTAATGCATGGACATGATTCGTTGCAACAGGTTTCTGTTTGGTGTTTTTTAACATCTTAACACACCTCCTGTTTTTACACGCTTTTATTTAACTCACTCTGTTGTTGTTGTCGTTGTATCCTGAAATCTTGCGACTCAATTTTAACCCACTTCCCAATGTGGTATCGACTGAAAACTTGGCATACTAATGTCAAACTGATGACACCACTATATTCTATCATTAAAAATAAAAAAATATATATTTTAAAACATTATTTCGGCTTGGGTCTAATTGTCCACGGTAAACTGCTGTGGCAAGTTTCGATTGAAAGCTTTCGTGACTGCAGGGATTCATCTTCTTGCTTCTTTCGTGACTTTACCGAAAGAACCAAGAAGATTTACACTAGTATCTTGCACTAAAGACGCATTACCTAAACTATCAACAGAAGGTGTATATCGGATTAATTGTTCATGTGGCAGCTGCTACATTGGGCAGACGGGACGTAACATCAGTGTAAGACTAAAAGAACATCAGAGAAATATTAAATTATCTCAAACACAACTGTCGGCAGTGGCAGAACATGCTTGTCAACAAGGACACTCAATTGATTTTGACAATGTTGCAGTGGTGTGTAAAACTAATTATTACTGGCAAAGACTAATTAGAGAATCCATTGAAATTGAGAGGAACAAGAATAACTTTAATCGCTCTGACAGCTACCGGCTTAGTGCGGCCTGGAAGCGTATTATTAAATAATACACATTACATTTTGATTTAAAGAATTACTAATCTACAACTCATTACTAATCATAACCAATGACTGATTACTAATCGATTATATAATTACAATACCCCCCCCTCCGCCTCTAATCACTGCACCTGATATGAGTTAAGTGATGACGTCACCCTGCTGCTCTATATAAAACCGGGAGCAAGCGAGGGCTTTACCATTCTGGCGAATTGCCCGATGATGCTGGATGTATTTACCAGCGAAACGTCGTACTCAAACTGTAAATGTGGATTCACTCTTCAACACACCGGTGGGCTAAAGTAGTGAACTATTTGTCTTTTGTCAACGTGACACTTTTTTTGCTGATTGGCCGTGTCGGGTGGTGGAGGGTTACGACACATTTATAAATAAACGCGATCTAACCCAAAAACCGTTATTATGAATAATATTGGTCGCGAAAGCCTACGTGTTAAATTGTTTCTTTTTGTTTGGATTTTGACTGCTTGTGTTGTGGTTATTGCAAACATGATCCCTTGTATAAAGGTGTCAGTTTTTGTGCCAGATAAAAGGGTAAAAACCTATTACTAAACCAAGAAGATGTTATGGCAAGCTTCGGGGCCACTTGTGGAGTTCTTCCATTACTCTTACGGTACATTTCATTAAAGTATGTTTAAAAAAAAAAGTAAAAAATATATATTACTTATATTACTGCCAAAAACGGTAAAACCACTTCTTATATTGTGATTTAGACAAGGGAGGTCCAATGATGTAGCCACTCTGCCACGAGGTCTCAATGTCCTGATAGTTTCATTGTCTTTGTGCTGGTCGCCTTTTGGTGTTGTCCTCTGGTCTAACGCTGTTTGAGACGAGGCGCTAAAGCTGCAAGAGTAGTGTATAGTGTAGTATATAGTGTAGTGTATAGTAGTGTATAGTGTAGTGTATAGTGGTGTAGTGTATAGTAGTGTATAGTGTATAGTAGTGTATAGTAGTGTATAGTGTAGTGTATAGTAGTATATAGTAGTGTATAGTGTAGTGTATAGTGTAGTAGTGTAGTGTAGTAGTGTAGTGTATAGTGTAGTGTATAGTGTAGTGTATAGTAGTGTATAGTGTAGTGTATAGTGGTGTAGTGTATAGTAGTGTATAGTAGTGTAGTGTATAGTGGAGTGTATAGTAGTGTAGTGTATAGTGTATAGTAGTGTATAGTAGTGTATAGTGTAGTGTATAGTAGTATATAGTAGTGTATAGTGTAGTGTATAGTAGTGTAGTGTATAGTGTAGTGTATAGTGTAGTAGTGTAGTGTATAGTGTAGTAGTGTAGTGTATAGTGTAGTAGTGTAGTGTATAGTGTAGTGTATAGTGTAGTGTATAGTGTTGTGTATAGTGCAGTGTATAGTGTATTGTATAGTGTAGCATACAGTGTAGTGTATATTGTAGTGTATAGTGTAGTGTATAGTGTAGTGTATAGTGTAGTAGTGTATAGTGTAGTAGTGTAGTGTAGTAGTGTATAGTGTAGTAGTGTAGTGTGTAGTGTAGTGTATAGTGTAGTGCGTAGTGTATAGTGTATTGTATAGTGTAGTGTACTACATACGCATGTCAAGGGGAGCGGCGGTAGTGCAGTAGCGGTTTAGCGCTGTAGCAGTTAGCGCTGTGCCACACTACAAACCCGAGTTCGAGTCCCGCTCATGGCCAACACCGGTGACGATCATCTGAGTCAGTGCTGGGCCTCCCCGAGGTCGCCATAGCCTCAAATGAGTACCTGGTACGGTGTGTGAACATCGCCACTCAGGTGACAAAGGCGGCCGGGCAGAGTGATGGCCGCAAACTCCATACGTAAACGAAACAGTGGACTGTAAAATATACTCGCACTTGTGTCTTTGGTGCAATCATAAGGTTGCATTGCTGACCAAACGCCACAACTCCGTACATGGCTTCATTTCGGTGAGTTTATTTATTATTGTACTTTTTTTAATGTTGACTTCTGAGCAAAAAAATGGGGTTAGATTTTGTAAATATAGATGTTTGTCGGTAAACCCGCCACCACCGACACAGACTATCAGTGTCACGTCAACAAAACGTAGCCAATAAGTGACTAGTTCAGCACTAACCGGTTGTGTGTTGGAGTAGTGAACCGATTCGTTACTAGTGCAGCACTAACCGGTTGTTGCGTGTTGTAGTGAACCAATTCGTTACTAGTACAGCACTAACCGGTTGTGTTCGAGAATGAACCAATTCGTTACTAGTACAGCACTAAAGCAATTGTGTTGGAATAGTGAACCAATTCGTTACTAGTGCAGCACTAACCGGTTGTGTGCTAGAGTAGTGGACCAATTCGTTACGAGTACAGCACTAACCGGTAGTGTGTTGGAGTAGTGAACCAATTCGTTACTAGTACAGCATTAACCGGTTGTGTGTTGGAGGAGTGAACCAATTCGTTACTAGTACAGCACTAACCGGTTGTGTGTTGGGGTAGTGAACCAATTCGTTACTAGTACAGCACTAACCGGTTGTGTGTTGGGGTAGTGAACCAATTCGTTACTAGTACAGCACTAAACTGTTGTGTTCGAGAATGAACCAATTCGTTACTAGCACAGCACTAACCGGTTGTGTGTTGGAGTAGTGAACCAATTCGTTACTAGTACAGCACTAACCGGTTGTGTGTTAGAGTAGTGAACCAATTCGTTAATGGTACAGCACTAAACCGGTTGTGTGTTCGAGAATGAACCAATTCGTTACTAGTGTGGTGGTATAGCGCTGGGTGCTTGTGGAAAAGGGGAACTGCGGTGTACGGCAGCACTCGCATCAGCAGGTCACGATATATACGAGAGGGGGTGACATCTAGGGGGGAAAGGTCACAGAAGTGGCCCATGGGGAAGCCGCAGGTAGGATCCAGAAAGGGGGCGTGGCCGAGGCGGAGCGAAAGCCTCGCTGGGAGTAAAAGAGAGGGCCCTGAGGGGGAGCCCGGGGCTGTTGCTGGAAGTGGGATCCCCGTTGTGTTATTCAAGATCGTCGTCGTCACCATCTCCTCGTCTTCGTCTTCACCATCCCGGGGAGCCGCTAGTCAGATGGCCTACCGACTGTTCTAAGTAGTGCCGCCGACGATAGACGGTCTTAATAATAAGTGTGCACTCACGTAGGGTGCTGTGTGTTATCCCGATGGTGCTTGTTAAATAAAATAAGTGCCTCCAATTATTACTGTCTCCGATCTGCGTCCCTACACTAGTGCAGTGCTAGCCAGTTGTGTGTTGTAGTGAACCAATTCCTCACTAGTACAGCACTAACCGGTTGTGTGTTGGGATAGTGAACCAATTCGTTACTAGTACAGCACTAAACGGTTGTGTGTTGGGTAGTGAACCAATTTGTTACTAGTACAGCACTAACCGGTTGTGTTGGGGTAGTGAACCAATTCGTTACTAGTACAGCACTAACCAGTTGTGTGTTGGAGAGGTGAACCAATTCGTTACAAGTACAGCACTAACCGGTTGTGTGTTGAGGTAGTGATCCAATTCGTTACTAGTACAGCACTAACCGGTTGTGTGTTGGGTAGTGAACCAATTAGTTACTAGTGCAGCACTAACCGGTTGTGTGTTGGAGTAGTGAACCAATTCATTACTAGTACAGCACTAACCTGTTGTGTGTTGGGGTAGTGATCCAATTCGTTACTAGTACAGCACTAACTGGTTGTGTGTTGGGATAGTGATCCAATTCGTTACTAGTACAGCACTAACCGGTTGTGTGTTGGGGTAGTGATCCAATTCGTTATTAGTACAGCACTAACCGGTTGTGTTGGGGTAGTGATCCAATTCGTTATTAGTACAGCACTAACCGGTTGTGTGTTGGGGTAGTGATCCAATTCGTTATTAGTACAGCACTAACCAGTTGCGTGTTGGGGTAGTGATCCAATTTGTTACCAGTACAGCATTAACCAGTTGTGTGTTCGGGTAGTGAACCAATTCGTTACTAGTACAGCACTAACTGGTTGTGTGTTGGGGTAGTGATCCAATTCGTTACTAGTACAGCACTAACTGGTTGTGTGTTGGGGTAGTGAACCAATTCGTTACTAGTACAGCACTAACCGGTTGTGTGTTGGTGTAGTCAACCAATTCGTTACAAGTGCAGCACTAACCGGTTGTGTTTTGGCGTAGTGAACTAATTCATTACTAGTACAGCACTAACCGGTTGTGTGTTGGGGTAGTGAACCAATTCGTTACTAGTACAGCACTAACCGGTTGTGAGTTCGAGAGTGAACCAATTCGTTACTAGTACAGCACTAAAATGGTTGAGTTCGAGGGTGAACCAATTCGTTACTAGTACAGCACTAACCGGTTGTGTGCTGGAGTAGTGAACCAATTCGTTACTAGTACAGCACTAAACCAGTTGTATGTTGGAGTAGTGAATCAATTCGTTACTAGTACAGCACTAAACCGGTTGTGTTGGAGAGTGAACCAATTCGTTACTAGTACAGCACTAACTGGTTGTGTGTTGGGGTAGTGATCCAATTCGTTACTAGTACAGCACTAACTGGTTGTGTGTTGGAGAGTGACCCAATTCGTTACGAGTACAGCACTAACTGGTTGTGTGTTGGCGTAGTCAACCAATTCGTTACAAGTGCAGCACTAACCGGTTGTGTGTTGGCATAGTGAACTAATTCGTTACTAGTACAGCACTAACCGGTTGTGTGTTGGGGTAGTGAACCAATTCGTTACTAGTACAGCACTAACCGGTTGTGAGTTCGAGAGTGAACCAATTCGTTACTAGTACAGCACTAAAATGGTTGAGTTCGAGGGTGAACCAATTCGTTACTAGTACAGCACTAACCGGTTGTGTGCTGGAGTAGTGAACCAATTCGTTACTAGTACAGCACTAAACCAGTTGTATGTTGGAGTAGTGAATCAATTCGTTACTAGTACAGCACTAAACCGGTTGTGTTGGAGAGTGAACCAATTCGTTACTAGTACAGCACTAACTGGTTGTGTGTTGGGGTAGTGATCCAATTCGTTACTAGTACAGCACTAACTGGTTGTGTGTTGGAGAGTGACCCAATTCGTTACGAGTACAGCACTAACTGGTTGTGTGTTGGCGTAGTCAACCAATTCGTTACAAGTGCAGCACTAACCGGTTGTGTGTTGGCATAGTGAACTAATTCGTTACTAGTACAGCACTAACCGGTTGTGTGTTGGGGTAGTGAACCAATTCGTTACTAGTACAGCACTAACCGGTTGTGAGTTCGAGAGTGAACCAATTCGTTACTAGTACAGCACTAAAATGGTTGAGTTCGAGGGTGAACCAATTCGTTACTAGTACAGCACTAACCGGTTGTGTGCTGGAGTAGTGAACCAATTCGTTACTAGTACAGCACTAAACCAGTTGTATGTTGGTGTAGTGAACCAATTTGTTACTAGTACAGCACTAAACCAGTTGTATGTTGGTGTAGTGAACCAATTTGTTACTAGTACAGCACTAACTGGTTGTGTGTTGGGCTAGTGAACCAATTCGTTACTAGTATAGCACTAACCGGTTGTGTTCGAGAATGAACCAATTCGTTACTAGCACAGCACTAACCGGTTGTGTGTTGGAGTAGTGAACCAATTCGTTACTAGTACAGCACTAACCGGTTGTGTGTTCGAGAATGAACCAATTCGTTACTAGTACAGCACTAACCGGTTGTGTGTTAGAGTAGTGAACCAATTCGTTAATGGTACAGCACTAAACCGGTTGTGTGTTCGAGAATGAACCAATTCGTTACTAGTGTGGTGGTATAGCGCTGGGTGCTTGTGGAAAGGGGAACTGCGGTGTACGGCAGCACTCGCGTCAGCAGGTCACGATATATACGAGAGGGGGTGACATCTAGGGGGGAAAGGTCACAGAAGTGGCCCATGGGGAAGCCGCCGGTAGGATCCAGAAAGGGGGCGTGGCCGAGGCGGAGCGAAAGCCTCGCTGGGAGTAAAAGAGAGGGCCCTGAGGGGGAGCCCGGGGCTGTTGCTGGAAGTGGGATCCCCGTTGTGTTATTCAAGATCGTCGTCGTCACCATTTCCTCGTCTTCGTCTTCACCATCCCGGGGCGCCGCTAGTCAGACGGCCTACCGACTGTTCTAAGTAGTGCCGCCGACGATAGACGGTCTTAATAATAATGAGTGTGCACTCACGTAGGGTGCTGTGTGTTATCCCGATGGTGCTTGTTAAATAAAATAAGTGCCTCCAATTATTACTGTCTCCGATCTGCGTCCCTACACTAGTGCAGTGCTAGCCAGTTGTGTGTTGTAGTGAACCAATTCCTCACTAGTACAGCACTAACCGGTTGTGTGTTGGGATAGTGAACCAATTCGTTACTAGTACAGCACTAAACGGTTGTGTGTTGGGTAGTGAACCAATTTGTTACTAGTACAGCACTAACCGGTTGTGTTGGGGTAGTGAACCAATTCGTTACTAGTACAGTACTAACCAGTTGTGTGTTGGAGAGGTGAACCAATTCGTTACAAGTACAGCACTAACCGGTTGTGTGTTGGGGTAGTGATCCAATTCGTTATTAGTACAGCACTAACCGGTTGTGTGTTGGGTAGTGAACCAATTTGTTACTAGTACAGCACTAACCGGTTGTGTTGGGGTAGTGATCCAATTCGTTACTAGTACAGCACTAAACGGTTGTGTGTTGGGGTAGTGATCCAATTCGTTATTAGTACAGCACTAACCGGTTGTGTTGGGGTAGTGATCCAATTCGTTATTAGTACAGCACTAACCAGCTGCGTGTTGGGGTAGTGATCCAATTTGTTACTAGTACAGCATTAACCAGTTGTGTTCGGGTAGTGAACCAATTCGTTACTAGTACAGCACTAACTGGTTGTGTGTTGGGGTATTGATCCAATTCGTTACTAGTACAGCAGTAACCAGTTGTGTGTTGGGGTAGTGAACCAATTCGCTACTAGTACAGCACTAACCGGTTGTGTGTTGGGGTAGTGAACCAATTCGTTACTAGTACAGCACAAACCGGTTGTGTTGGGGTAGTGAACCAATTCGTTACTAGTACAGCACTAACCGGTTGTGTGTTGGGGTAGTGAGCCAATTCGTTACTAGTACAACACTAACTGGTTGTGTGTTGGGGTAGTGAACCCATTTGTTACTAGTACAGCACTAACCAGTTGTTGTGTGTTGGAGTAGTGAACCAATTTGTTACTAGTACAGCACTAACCAGTTGTTGTGTGTTGGAGTAGTGAACCAATTCGTTACTAGTACAGCACTAACTGGTTGTGTGTTGGGGTAGTGAGCCAATTCGTTACTAGTACAGCGCTAACCGGTAGTGTTGTAGTGAACCGATTCATCACGAGTGCAGCACTAAACCAGTTGTGAGTTCGAGAGTGAACCAATTAGTTCCTCGTGTAATGACCGAAAAATAACCCCAAGCCAATGTGCAGCCGTACGGCTCTGCGACGATAAACCAAAGATCTCCGATTGGCGGAAAAGAGGCGTCCGCAGGTATTTGTTGGAAGGCGGGGATCTCTTGACGTGGTTGGAGGAGAGGGTTTGAAGGAGAATAGGCGGGAAACAAAAGCGGCGTCGGATGGGATCCGTCGGAGGGGAATGACGGGGATCGGCTAGGGGACACACAGCGAGGGGACATTCGAGAAAGGGCACGGGAACGATATGAAAAGGCAGAGAACAAGGCGTTGGTGTTTGCATAAAACTGTTGTTGCACCGTTCTGACCCCCGTGCACGCAGCTGGACATCTGCGAACACATTCCTGCGGAGGGAGCTGGTAGGAACGTTGGGTTGCTCGGTCAATGGCCAGGGTCAACGGCGGCACCACGTGGTGTATTCAGCACAATATGCCCGAATGTGAGGGCGGGCACAAGCCGGCGTGAGTAGGTGAAACGTTGAGTTTTATAAGGGCACCACGGGGTGAGCAGCCCCTCCCAGCCCCATCCCTCCCCACCCAGCCCCTCCCTACCTTCCCCTCTGCACCCAGCCCCACCACTCCCACGTGGACAGACATCCACAGACATACGCAATTAATCCCCTGCCTCCTGTGAATTAATCCCGGTTGGGCTTCCAGTCCATATAAGGGCACCACGGGGTGACCAGCCCCTCCCCACCCAGCCCCACCCCACCCAGCCCCACCCCTCCCACGTGGACAGACATCCACAGACATACACAATTAATTCCCTGCCTCCTGTGAATTAATCCCGGCTGGGCTTCCAGTCCACTACGTTTCCTACCAGTGATAAATGAGCTTCAAGGCTCATCGGGGTTCCTCCTGCGGCGGTCTGAATAAACGTTCCGATCGGGATTCAGCGTTGAGTCTCGTTGAGCCTCCTGTAGCCTGGCCGGATTTTATGGAGCTGGCCACGAAGAGGCGAGCCGACCAGACCTTCAAAACGCGAAATTTCACACTTCAACTTCTTTGGTTCTTTCGGTAAAGTCGCCACGTGGAATGAGAATAAAACATTAAATTAGCAAAGTAAAATAACTACAATAAAAATTCTCACGACGTATTCGGCCACAGCACTTTACCGAAAGAACCAAAAGAAGATGAATCCTTGCAGTCACGAAAGCTTTACATCGAAATTTCACACTTCAGTTTCACCCCCCAGCCATTGTTTCACTCGAGCGTCACTTCCGTTTCAACCCGGCGTCACTTCCGTTTCACCCAGCGTCACTTCCGTTTCACTTCAACGTCACTTCCGTTTCACCCCAGCGTCACATCCGCTTCACCCCAAGCGTCACTTCCGTTTCACTTCCGAGCCCTCATTCTATATCTCGCGCACAGAGAGACGCAGACAAAGCTCCGCCAGGTAGCCTCTACACAGCTGTAGGGGCAAGTGCAGTGTGAGTAGCGACCAGCAGCAACAGCGCCTATAACACACACAGACAAAGCTCCCCCAGGTAGCCACTACACAGCTGTAGGGGCAAGTGCAGTGTGAGTAGCGACCAGCAGCAACAGCGCCTATAACACACACAGACAAAGCTCCCCCAGGTAGTCTCTACACAGCTGAAGGGGCAAGTGCAGTGTGAGCAGCGACCAGCAGCAACAGCGCCTATAACACACACAGACAAAGCTCCCCCAGGTAGCCTCTACACAGCTGTAGGGGCAAGTGCAGTGTGAGTAGCGACCAGCAGCAACAACGCCTATAACACACACAGACAAAGCTCCCCCAGGTAGCCTCTACACAGCTGTAGGGGCAAGTGCAGTGTGAGTAGCGACCAGCAGCAACAGCGCCTATAACACACACACAGACAAAGCTCCCCCAGGTAGCCTCTACACAGCTGTAGGGGCAAGTGCAGTGTGAGCAGCGACCAGCAGCAACAGCGCCTATAACACACACAGACAAAGCTCCCCCAGGTAGTCTCTACACAGCTGTAGGGGCAAGTGCAGTGTGAGTAGCGACCAGCAGCAACAGCGCCTATAACACACACAGACAAAGCTCCCCCAGGTAGTCTCTACACAGCTGTAGGGGCAAGTGCAGTGTGAGTAGCGACCAGCAGCAACAGCGCCTATAACACACACAGACAAAGCTCCCCCAGGTAGCCTTTACACAGCTGTAGGGGCAAGTGCAGTGTGAGTAGCGACCAGCAGCAACAGCGCCTATAACACACAGACAAAGCTCCCCCAGGTAGTCTCTACACAGCTGTAGGAGCAAGTGCAGTGTGAGTAGCGACCAGCAGCAACAGCGCCTATAACACACACAGACAAAGCTCCCCCAGGTAGCCTCTACACAGCTGTAGGGGCAAGTGCAGTGTGAGTAGCGACCAGCAGCAACAGCGCCTATAACACACACAGACAAAGCTCCCCCAGGTAGTCTCTACACAGCTGTAGGGGCAAGTGCAGTGTGAGCAGCGACCAGCAGCAACAGCGCCTATAACACACACAGACAAAGCTCCCCCAGGTAGTCTCTACACAGCTGTAGGAGCAAGTGCAGTGTGCGTAGCGACCAGCAGCAACAGCGCCTATAACACACACAGACAAAGCTCCCCCAGGTAGCCTCTACACAGCTGTAGGGGCAAGTGCAGTGTGAGCAGCGACCAGCAGCAACAACGCCTATAACACACACAGACAAAGCTCCCCCAGGTAGTCTCTACACAGCTGTAGGGGCAAGTGCAGTGTGAGTAGCGACCAGCAGCAACAGCGCCTTCTAAGGCCGGCACTGTGGCACACGCAGCGCCCGGCCGCCTTTGTCTCCCTAAGTGGCGATTTGAGGCCGAGTCGACCTAGGGGAGAGTCGAGGACCGGTTCAGATAATCGCGGTGCCGTCACTGTTGGTGGCCCAGAGCTCGGCGCGCTAACCGCTGCCCCACCGCTCCCACGCAAGGCAAAGACGACCACCACCGTGTAGCCTCTTAGGCTGCAGGGGCTGCCTAAGAGCGAGTTACCTCTCCTGAGCCTTGGTTTCACTCACCCGCTCATTCATTCACCTACTCACCCACCCGCTCATTGACTTACCCACTCACTCACCCACCCACTCACTCAGCCACTCACCCACCCACTCAGCCACTGACCCACTCAGCCACTCACTCACTCACCCACCCGCTCATTGACTCACACACTCACTCACCCACCCACTCACCCACCCGCTCATTGACTCACTCACTCAGCCACTCACCCACCCGCTCATTGACTCACCCACCCACTCACCCACCCATTCACTCAGCCACTCACTCACCCACCCATTCACTCAGCCACTCACTCAGCCACCCACCCACCCACCCATTCACCCACCCACCCACCCATTCACCCACCCACCCACCCATTCACCCACCCACCCACTCACCCACCCACCCACTCACCCAGTCACTCACCAACTGGTGAGTGATGGAGCTGAGTTCTCCTCCCACGTGGTGAGCGATGCTGCTGCTGCGCTCGCTGCTGGCCTCCTCCTCGCTGGCGAGGCCCTCGCGATTCCGGCTCGAGATGCCCCGAGCCAAGCGCACGAACCCCCACGGAGCGATGGTAAACTCCCTTCGTGTAGTGTATAGCGTCGTGTGTAGTGTATAGTAGTGTAGTGTCGTGTATAGTGTAGTGTATAGTGTACTGTATAGTAGTGTAGTCTATTGTGTAGTGTATAGTAGTGTAGTGTATAGTGTAGTGTAAAGTGCAGTGTATAGTAGTGTATAGTGTAGTGTATAGTAGTGTAGTGTATAGTGTAGTGTAAATTGTAGTGTAGTGTATAGTGTAGTCTATTGTGTAGTGTATACTGTAGTTTATAGTAGTGTATAGTGTATAAGTAGTGTATAGTAGTGTAGTGTATAGTAGTATAGTGTATAGTGTAGTGTATGGTGTAGTGTATAGTAGTGTAAAGTGTAGTGTATAGTGTAGTGTATAGTAGTGTAGTGTAAAGTAGTGTGGTGTATAGTAGTGTAGTGTAAATTAGTGTAGTGTATAGTAGTGTAGTGTATATAGTAGTGTAGTGTATAGTAGTGTAGTGTAACGTAAAAATAGTTTCAGTTTAACTGGAGGGATAATGATCAATTTACTCATCACCCACTCACTCACTCAACCACTCACTCACTCAACCACTCACTCACCCACCCACGCACCCACCCACTCAGCCACCCACCCACTCACCCACTCACTCACCCACCCACCCACCCACTCACTCACCCACCCACCCACCCACTCACCCACTCACTCACTTACTCACCCACTCACTCACTCACCCACCCATTCACTCACCCACCCACCCACTCACCCACCCACTCGCTCACCCACTCACTCACTCACCCACTCACTCACCCACTCACCCACCCACTCACTCACCCACTCACCCACTCACGCACCCACTCACTCAGTCACCCACACACCCACTCACCCACCCACTCACCCACTCACTCACCCACCCACTCACTCACTCACCCACCCACTCACTCACCCACTCACCCACCCACTCACCCACCCACCCACCCACTCACCCACCCACTCTCTCACTCACTCACACACCCACTCACTCACCCACCCACTCACTCACCCACCCACGCACCCACCCACTCAGCCACCCACCCACTCACCCACTCACTCACCCACCCACTCACTCACCCACCCACCCACTCACCCACTCACTCACTTACTCACCCACTTACTCACTCACCCACCCATTCACTCACCCACCCACTCACCCACCCACTCGCTCACCCACTCACTCACTCACCCACTCACTCACTCACCCACTCACCCACCCACTCACTCACCCACTCACGCACCCACTCACTCAGTCACCCACACACCCACTCACCCACCCACTCACCCACTCACTCACTCACTCACCCACCCACTCACCCACCCACTCACTCACCCACTCACCCACCCACTCACCCACCCACCCACCCACTCACCCACCCACTCTCTCACTCACTCACACACCCACTCACTCACCCACCCACTCACTCACCAACCCACTCACCCACCCACCCACTCACCCACCCACTCACTCACCCACCCACTCACGGATGGGTGGGTATTGCTGTTGCGTGTTGATCGGTGTCACAGCCCCCGGCTGAGGCTGCGGCCGCTGCAGCTGCTGCGGCCTCCCAGGGCCCCTCAGGCCCCGTATCTCTGAACGCGGACGGCAGCGTCAGCATCAGGGTCCACGCGAAGCCCGGAGCGAAGCAGAGCGTCGTGACGGGTGAGGCTCACTCACACATGCACACATACACACACTCATACAACAACAACAACCGCCATTCGCCACTAAGTGGCGGTGACGTCACCACGACGCTTGTGCCAGGACATGTGCACCTTGAGGCCACGTGAAGTGTCGAACGCCCGCTGGCAGGAGGTCACTGGGCAGACCCAGGTGCCACGGGTCGACTGACTGAGATGACTGGCTGATGCACCACCTGTACCCCCTACTGTGCCAACCTGCTGTGCTTTAGCCACCCGGCGCTCCGCTCGTTGTTGTGAGCGTCGCTCCTCCGCCCTCCGTTGTTGTTGGAGGGCGACTACCTCCAACTGCCCAGCAGCGTCCTTCACGAGCCTCCTCCACAGAGGCCGATCTTGACACCGCTGGTACCAGTCATCGGCAAGTCCACTCAGCTCCACGTCCTCCTGTACCACATCACTCCATCTCTTCTCTAGCCTGTGCCGCGCCCGTTTAGCCCCCTCGATCCGGCTGACCAAAAGCTGTTTAGGCATGCGGTGGCTGGGCATGTGGGCTACATGACCCAGCCAACGCAGCCTTGCCTGCCGGAGGAGCTCACCGATGGGACCTTGCCCAGATCTTTCAAGGATTTGTGAGCTCCTCACACAATCCAGCCTGGTTAAACCCAGGATGGATCGTAGGCAGGCCAGCCGAGATGTTTCCAACTGGCGAAGATGTTCCATTAAGGGGGTCCACGTTTCGCAAGCGTAGAGAAGGGAGGGAATGACCGTGGCCGAGAAGACCTGAAGCTTAGTGCGGAGCGATAGACCAGGTAGCTTCCACACAGCGTTACGCAACCGATGAAAAGATATTGCCGCTCGACTGATTCGGAGTGAGACCTCTGCTGTT
Organism: Petromyzon marinus; assembly: GCF_048934315.1. Lineage (NCBI taxonomy): Eukaryota > Metazoa > Chordata > Hyperoartia > Petromyzontiformes > Petromyzontidae > Petromyzon > Petromyzon marinus. The sequence continues at coordinate 21,423,620 of NC_133745.1, read as the reverse complement.
AAACTGGAGCCGGTCAGGATGACCCTGCTGAGGCTGCGGTGCCTCAAATATTGGAAGAAGTCACCCCCTGTGAGTGGCTGGCTGAGGTGCCATCTGCTGTGCAAGTATTGAAGGCGATCCGGAGTCTGAGATCAGGAAAGGCAGCGGGCAGAGATGATCTCCCAAGCGAAATGCTGAGGGAGGGTGGCGTTTGTGCACAGACTGCCCTATATGACATCATAACAACAGTCTGGACCACTGGACGGGTTCCGCAGGATTGGAAGGATGCCCTGGTGGTCCCCCTTTTTAAGAAGTGGGACCGCACAGACTGTAACAGCTACAGGGGCATCTCACTCCTCAGTGTGCCGGGAAAGGTCCTGGCAAGGATTATTCAACATTGCCTTGCCAGGCACGCTGAGGAGAGGCTTGCAGAGCCCCAATGCGGTTTCAGGAAAGGGCAGTCCTGCACAGATGCCATATTTTCTGTCCGTCTGCTACAGCAGAGGTGTAGGGAATTCCAACAAGACCTACATCTCTGCTTTATTGACCTGGTCAAGGCCTATGATACCATCAGTAGGCCTGGGCTCTGGGTTGTTCTTCGTGCTTTTGGAGTACCTGACCCTCTGCTCACGATCATTAAGGACCTTCATGATGGTGAGCGGGCCCGGGTAAAACTACGTGGCCGGGAGTCAGAGCCATTCCCTGTACACCTTCGGGTGCGACAGCGATGTCCTTTGGCTCCCACATTATTTAACATTTATTTTGACCACGTAGTTCGTGAAGCCTTCAATAGCTGTACCGGGGGAATCTCCATATGGTACAGACATAATGGGAGGCTGATCGATGCCCGGGTGCGGTCAAGGGATGGCTCCCTATTGCTCAACCACGTTATGTATGCTGATGATTTGGTAATAGCTGCTCATTCAGAGGAGGAGTTGGAGACGCTGCTGCTGAGACTGGAGCGTGCCAACTAAGAGGTGGGGCCTTACCATCAGCCCCACCAACACTAAGCACCTGCCTGGGTATTTTGTACCATCGGACAATCCACCCCCACAACTCCCAATCGGTGATGGGGCATTTGTGGAGAGAGTGGGGAGTTTCCCATACCTGGGCAGTGTGCTTATGACCGGCTCCAGTTTAACAGCAGAGGTCTCACTCCGAATCAGTCGAGCGGCAATATTTTTTCATCGGCTGCGTAACGCTGTGTGGAAGCTACCTGGTCTGTCGCTCCGCACTAAGCTTCAGGTCTTCTCGGCCACGGTCATTCCCTCCCTTCTCTACGCTTGCGAAACGTGGACCCCCCTAATGGAACATCTTCGCCGGTTAGAAACATTTAGGCTGGCCTGCCTACGATCCATCCTGGGTTTAACCAGACTGGATTGTGTGAGGAGCTCACAAATCCTTGAAAGATCTGGGCAGGGTCCCATCGGTGAGCTCCTCCGGCAGGCAAGGCTGCGATGGCTGGGTCATGTAGCCCGCATGACCAGCCACCGCATGCCGAAACAGTTTTTGTTCGGCCGGATTGAGGGGGCTAAGCGGGCGCGGCACGGGCTAGAGAAGAGATGGAGTGATGTGGTACAGGAGGACGTGGAGCTGAGTGGACTTGCCGATGACTGGTACCAGCGGTGTCAAGATCGGCCTCTGTGGAGGAGGCTCGTGAAGGATGCTACTGGGCAGTTGGAGGCAGTCGCCCTCCAACAACAACGGAGGGCGGAGGAGCGACGCTCACAACAGCGAGCGGAGCGCCGGGTGGCTGAAGCACAGCAGGTTGGCACAGTAGGGGGCACAGGTGGTGCATCAGCCAGTCATCTCAGTCAGTCGACCCGTGGCACCTGGGTCTGCCCCGTGACCTCCTGCCAGCGGGCGTTCGACACTTCACGTGGCCTCAGGGTGCACATAGCCTGGCACAAGCGTCGTGGTGACGTCACCGCCACTTAGTGGCGAATGGCGGTTGTTGTTGTTGTTGTTGTGTGTCACCCACTGTGTGTGTGTGTGTGTCACCCACTGTGTGTGTGCGTGTCACCCACTGTGTGTGTGTCACCCTGTGTGTGTGTGTCACCCACTGTGTGTGTGTGTCAATCACTGTGTGTGTGTCACCCACTGTGTGTGTGTGTGTCACCCACTGTGTGTGTGTGTGTCACCCACTGTGTGTGTGTCACCCACTGTGTGTGTGTGTGTCACCCACTGTGTGTGTGTGTGTCACCCACTGTGTGTGTGTCACCCACTGTGTGTGTGTCACCCACTGTGTGTGTGTGTGTCACCCACTGTGTGTGTGTGTGTGTCACCCACTGTGTGTGTGTCACCCACTGTGTGTGTGTGTGTGTCATCCACTGTGTGTGTGTGTCACCCACTGTGTGTGTCACCCACTGTGTGTGTGTGTGTGTCACCCACTGTGTGTGTCTCACCCACTGTGTGTGTGTCACCCACTGTGTGTGTGTCACCCACTGTGTGTGTGTGTCACCCACTGTGTGTGTGTGTGTCACCCTGTGTGTGTGTCACCCACTGTGTGTGTGTGTGTCACCCACTGTGTGTGTGTCACCCTGTGTGTGTGTGTCACCCACTGTGTGTGTGTGTGTAACCCACTGTGTGTGTGTGTGTCACCCACTGTGTGTGTGTGTGTCACCCACTGTGTGTGTGTGTGTCACCCACTGTGTGTGTGTGTCACCCACTGTGTGTGTGTCACCCTGTGTGTGTGTGTCACCCACTGTGTGTGTATCACCCACTGTGTGTGTGTGTGTGTCACCCACTGTGTGTGTGTGTCACCCACTGTGTGTGTGTGTGTCACCCACTGTGTGCGTGTGTGTGTGTCACCCACTGTGTGTGTGTGTGTCACCCACTGTGTGTGTGTCACCCACTGTGTGTGTGTGTGTGTCACCCACTGTGTGTGTGTGTGTCACCCACTGTGTGTGTGTGTCACCCACTGTGTGTGTGTGTCACCCACTGTGTGTGTGTGTGTGTCACCCACTGTGTGTGTGTCACCCACTGTGTGTGTGTGTCACCCACTGTGTGTGTGTGTGTGTCACCCACTGTGTGTGTGTCACCCACTGTGTGTGTGTGTGTCACCCACTGTGTGTGTGTCACCCACTGTGTGTGTCACCCACTGTGTGTGTGTGTGTCACCCACTGTGTGTGTGTGTGTGTCACCCACTGTGTGTGTGTGTGTGTCACCCACTGTGTGTGGGTCACCCACTGTGTGTGTGTGTCACCCACTGTGTGTGTCACCCACTGTGTGTGTGTCACCCTGTGTGTGTGTCACCCTGTGTGTGTGTGTGTCACCCACTGTGTGTGTGTCACCCACTGTGTGTGTGTGTCTCACCCACTGTGTGTGTGTGTGTGTCACCCACTGTGTGTGTGTGTGTCACCCACTGTGTGTGTGTGTGTCACCCACTGTGAGTGTGTCACCCACTGTGTGTGTGTGTGTCACCCACTGTGTGTGTGTGTGTCACCCACTGTGTGTGTGTGTGTCACCCTGTGTGTGTGTGTCACCCTGTGTGTGTGTGTCACCCACTGTGTGTGTGTCACCCACTGTGTGTGTGTGTCACCCACTGTGTGTGTCACCCACTGTGTGTGTGTCACCCACTGTGTGTGTGTGTGTGTCACCCACTGTGTGTGTGTGTGTCACCCACTGTGTGTGTGTGTGTGTCACCCACTGTGTGTGTGTCACCCACTGTGTGTGTGTGTGTCACCCACTGTGTGTGTGCGTGTCACCCACTGTGTGTGTGTGTCACCCACTGTGTGTGTGTCACCCACTGTGTGTGTGTCACCCACTGTGCGTGTGTGTGTCACCCACTGTGTGTGTGTGTGTCACCCACTGTGTGTGTGTCACCCACTGTGTGTGTGTGTGTGTGTCACCCACTGTGTGTGTGTGTGTCACCTACTGTGTGTGTGTCACCAACTGTGTGTGTGTCACCCACTGTGTGTGTGTCACCCACTGTGTGTGTGTCACCTACTGTGTGTGTGTCACCCACTGTGTGTGCGTGTGTCACCCACTGTGTGTGTGTGTGTGTCACCCACTGTGTGTGTGTGTCACCCACTGTGTGTGTGTGTGTCACCCACTGTGTGTGTGTGTGTCACCCACTGTGTGTGTGTCACCCACTGTGTGTGTGTCACCCACTGTGTGTGTGTCACCCACTGTGTGTGTGTGTGTGTCACCCACTGTGTGTGTGTGTGTCACCCACTGTGTGTGTCACCCACTGTGTGTGTGTCACCCACTGTGTGTGTGTCACCCACTGTGTGTGTGTCACCCACTGTGTGTGTGCCACCCACTGTGTGTGTGTGTGTGTCACCCACTGTGTGTGTGTGTGTGTCACCTACTGTGTGTGTGTCACCCACTGTGTGTGTGTGTGTCACCCACTGTGTGTGTGCGTGTCACCCACTGTGTGTGTGTCACCCTGTGTGTGTGTGTCACCCACTGTGTGTGTGTGTCAATCACTGTGTGTGTGTCACCCACTGTGTGTGTGTGTGTCACCCACTGTGTGTGTGTGTGTCACCCACTGTGTGTGTGTCACCCACTGTGTGTGTGTGTGTCACCCACTGTGTGTGTGCGTGTGTCACCCACTGTGTGTGTGTCACCCACTGTGTGTGTGTCACCCACTATGTGTGTGTGTCACCCACTGTGTGTGTGTGTGACCCACTGTGTGTGTGTGTGTGTGTCACCCACTGTGTGTGTGTGTGTGTCACCCACTGTGTGTGTGTGTGTCACCCACTGTGTGTGTCACCCACTGTGTGTGTGTGTGTGTCACCCACTGTGTATGTCTCACCCACTGTGTGTGTGTCACCCACTGTGTGTGTGTCACCCACTGTGTGTGTGTGTGTCACCCACTGTGTGTGTGTGTCACCCACTGTGTGTGTGTGTGTCACCCTGTGTGTGTGTGTCACCCACTGTGTGTGTGTGTCACCCACTGTGTGTGTGTCACCCACTGTGTGTGTGTGTCACCCACTGTGTGTGTGTGTGTGTCACCCACTGTGTGTGTGTGTGTGTCACCCACTGTGTGTGTGTGTGTGTCACCCACTGTGTGTGTGTCACCCACTGTGTGTGTGTCACCCTGTGTGTGTGTGTCACCCACTGTGTGTGTGTCACCCACTGTGTGTGTGTGTGTCACCCACTGTGTGTGTGTGTGTCACCCACTGTGTGTGTGTGTCACCCACTGTGTGCGTGTGTGTGTGTGTCACCCACTGTGTGTGTGTGTGTCACCCACTGTGTGTGTGTCACTATGTGTGTGTGTCACCCACTGTAGGTGTGTGTGTCACCCTGTGTGTGTGTGTCACCCACTGTGTGTGTGTGTTACCCACTGTGTGTGTGTGTCACCCTGTGTGTGTGTGTCACCCACTGTGTGTGTGTGTGTCACCCACTGTGTGTGTGTGTGTGTCACCCACTGTGTGTGTGTGTGTCACCCACTGTGTGTGTGTGTGTCACCCACTGCGTGTGTGTGTGTCACCCACTTTGTGTGTGTGTCACCCACTGTGTGTGTGTGTCACCCACTGTGTGTGTGTGTGTCACCCACTGTGTGTGTGTGTGTGTGTCACCCACTTTGTGTGCGTGTGTGTGTCACCCACTGTGTGTGTGTCACCCACTGTGTGTGTGTGTGTCACCCACTGTGTGTGTGTCACCCTGTGTGTGTGTGTGTCACCTACTGTGTGTGTGTCACCCACTGTGTGTGTGTGTGTCACCCACTGTGTGTGTGCGTGTCACCCACTGTGTGTGTGTCACCCTGTGTGTGTGTGTCAATCACTGTGTGTGTGTCACCCACTGTGTGTGTGTGTGTCACCCACTGTGTGTGTGTGTGTCACCCACTGTGTGTGTGTCACCCACTGTGTGTGTGTGTGTCACCCACTGTGTGTGTGCGTGTGTCACCCACTGTGTGTGTGTCACCCACTGTGTGTGTGTCACCCACTGTGTGTGTGTGCCACCCACTGTGTGTGTGTGTGTCACCCACTGTGTGTGTGTGTGTCACCCACTGTGTGTGTGTGTGTGTGTCACCCACTGTGTGTGTGTGTGTCACCCACTGTGTGTGTCACCCACTGTGTGTGTGTGTGTGTGTCACCCACTGTGTATGTCTCACCCACTGTGTGTGTGTCACCCACTGTGTGTGTGTCACCCACTGTGTGTGTGTGTGTCACCCACTGTGTGTGTGTGTCACCCACTGTGTGTGTGTGTGTCACCCTGTGTGTGTGTGTCACCCACTGTGTGTGTGTGTCACCCACTGTGTGTGTGTCACCCTGTGTGTGTGTGTCACCCACTGTGTGTGTGTGTCACCCACTGTGTGTGTGTGTCACCCACTGTGTGTGTGTCACCCTGTGTGTGTGTGTCACCCACTGTGTGTGTGTGTCACCCACTGTGTGTGTGTGTGTGTCACCCACTGTGTGTGTGTGTGTCACCCACTGTGTGTGTGTGTGTGTCACCCACTGTGTGTGTGTCACCCACTGTGTGTGTGTCACCCACTGTGTGTGTGTCACCCACTGTGTGTGTGTCACCCACTGTGTGTGTGTCACCCACTGTGTGTGTGTGTGTCACCCACTGTGTGTGTGTGTCACCCACTGTGTGCGTGTGTGTGTGTCACCCACTGTGTGTGTGTGTGTCACCCACTGTGTGTGTGTCACTATGTGTGTGTGTCACCCACTGTAGGTGTGTGTGTCACCCTGTGTGTGTGTGTCACCCACTGTGTGTGTGTGTTACCCACTGTGTGTGTGTCACCCTGTGTGTGTGTGTCACCCACTGTGTGTGTGTGTGTCACCCACTGTGTGTGTGTGTGTGTCACCCACTGTGTGTGTGTGTGTCACCCACTGTGTGTGTGTGTGTCACCCACTGCGTGTGTGTGTGTCACCCACTTTGTGTGTGTGTCACCCACTGTGTGTGTGTGTCACCCACTGTGTGTGTGTGTCACCCACTGTGTGTGTGTGTGTCACCCACTGTGTGTGTGTGTATGTGTCACCCACTTTGTGTGCGTGTGTGTGTCACCCACTGTGTGTGTGTCACCCACTGTGTGTGTGTGTGTCACCCACTGTGTGTGTGTCACCCTGTGTGTGTGTGTGTCACCTACTGTGTGTGTGTCACCCACTGTGTGTGTGTGTGTCACCCACTGTGTGTGTGCGTGTCACCCACTGTGTGTGTGTCACCCTGTGTGTGTGTGTAAATCACTGTGTGTGTGTCACCCACTGTGTGTGTGTGTGTCACCCACTGTGTGTGTGTGTCACCCACTGTGTGTGTGTCACCCACTGTGTGTGTGTGTGTGTGTCACCCACTGTGTGTGTGCGTGTGTCACCCACTGTGTGTGTGTCACCCACTGTTTGTGTGTCACCCACTGTGTGTGTGTGCCACCCACTGTGTGTGTGTGTGTCACCCACTGTGTGTGTGTGTGTCACCCACTGTGTGTGTGTGTGTGTGTCACCCACTCTGTGTGTGTGTGTCAACCACTGTGTGTGTCACCCACTGTGTGTGTGTGTGTGTCACCCACTGTGTATGTCTCACCCACTGTGTGTGTGTCACCCACTGTGTGTGTGTCACCCACTGTGTGTGTGTGTGTCACCCACTGTGTGTGTGTGTCACCCACTGTGTGTGTGTGTGTCACCCTGTGTGTGTGTGTCACCCACTGTGTGTGTGTGTCACCCACTGTGTGTGTGTCACCCTGTGTGTGTGTGTCACCCACTGTGTGTGTGTGTCACCCACTGTGTGTGTGTGTGTGTCACCCACTGTGTGTGTGTGTGTCACCCACTGTGTGTGTGTGTGACCCACTGTGTGTGTGTCACCCACTGTGTGTGTGTCACCCACTGTGTGTGTGTCACCCACTGTGTGTGTGTGTCACCCACTGTGTGTGTGTGTGTCACCCACTGTGTGTGTGTGTGTCACCCACTGTGTGTGTGTGTCACCCACTGTGTGCGTGTGTGTGTGTCACCCACTGTGTGTGTGTGTGTGTCACCCACTGTGTGTGTGTCACTATGTGTGTGTGTCACCCACTGTGTGTGTGTGTGTCACCCTGTGTGTGTGTGTCACCCACTGTGTGTGTGTGTGTCACCCACTGTGTGTGTGTCACCCTGTGTGTGTGTGTCACCCACTGTGTGTGTGTGTCACCCACTGTGTGTGTGTGTGTCACCCACTGTGTGTGTGTGTGTGTGTCACCCACTGTGTGTGTGTCACCCACTGTGTGTGTGTCACCCACTGTGTGTGTGTCACCCACTGTGTGTGTGTCACCCTGTGTGTGTGTGTCACCCACTGTGTGTGTGTCACCCACTGTGTGTGTGTGTGTCATCCACTGTGTGTGTGTGTGTCACCCACTGTGTGTGTGTGTCACCCACTGTGTGCGTGTGTGTGTGTCACCCACTGTGTGTGTGTGTGTGTCACCCACTGTGTGTGTGTCACCCACTGTGTGTGTGTGTCACCCACTGTGTGTGTGTGTCACCCACTGTGTGTGTGTCACCCACTGTGTGTGTGTGTGTCACCCACTGTGTGTGTGTGTGTGTCACCCACTGTGTGTGTGTCACCCACTGTGTGTGTGTGTGTCACCCACTGTGTGTGTGTCACCCACTGTGTGTGTGTCACCCACTGTGTGTGTGTGTGTGTCACCCACTGTGTGTGTGTCACCCACTGTGTGTGTGTCACCCACTGTGTGTGTCACCCACTGTGTGTGTCACCCACTGTGTGTGTGTGTCACCCACTGTGTGTGTGTGTGTGTGTCACCCTGTGTGTGTGTGTCACCCACTGTGTGTGTGTGTCACCCACTGTGTGTGTGTCACCCACTGTGTGTGTGTGTCACCCACTGTGTGTGTGTGTGTGTCACCCACTGTGTGTGTGTGTGTCACCCTGTGTGTGTGTCACCCACTGTGTGTGTGTGTCACCCACTGTGTGTGTGTGTCACCCACTGTGTGTGTGTGTCACCCACTGTGTGTGTGTGTGTCACCCACTGTGTGTGTGTGTGTCACCCTATGTGTGTGTCACCCACTGTGTGTGTGTGTCACCCACTGTGTGTGTGTGTGTCACCCTGTGTGTGTGTCACCCACTGTGTGTGTGTGTGTGTGTCACCCACTGTGTGTGTGTCACCCACTGTGTGTGTGTCACCCACTGTGTGTGTGTGTGTCACCCACTGTGTGTGTCACCCACTGTGTGTGTGTGTGTGTCACCCACTGTGTGTGTGTGTCACCCACTGTGTGTGTGTGTCACCCACTGTGTGTGTGTCACCCACTGTGTGTGTGTGTGTGTTACCCACTGTGTGTGTCACCCACTGTGTGTGTGTCACCCACTGTGTGTGTGTGTGTGTCACCCACTGTGTGTGTGTGTGTGTGTCACCCTGTGTGTGTTACCCACTGTGTGTGTCACCCACTGTGTGTGTGTCACCCACTGTGTGTGTGTGTGTGTCACCCACCCTGTGTGTGTGTGTCACCCACTGTGTGTGTCACCCACTGTGTGTGTCACCCACTGTGTGTGTGTGTGTCACCCACCCTGTGTGTGTGTGTCACCCACTGTGTGTGTGTGTGTCACCCACTGTGTGTGTGTGTGTGTCACCCACTGTGTGTGTGTCGCCCACTGTGTGTGTGTCACCCACTGTGTGTGTGTGTGTGTCACCCACTGTGTGTGTGTCGCCCACTGTGTGTGTGTCACCCACTGTGTGTGTGTCACCCACTGTGTGTGTGTGTGTCACCCACTGTGTGTGTGTCACCCACTGTGTGTGTGTTGCCCACTGTGTGTGTGTCACCCACTGTGTGTGTGTGTGTCACCCACTGTGTGTGTGTCACCCACTGTGTGTGTGTGTGTGTCACCCACTGTGTGTGTGTGTGTCACCCACTGTGTGTGTGTTTGTGTGTCACCCACTGTGTGTGTGTGTGTCACCCACTGTGTGTGTCACCCACTGTGTGTGTGTGTATCACCCACTGTGTGTGTGTCACCCACTGTGTGTGTGTCACCCACTGTGTGTGTGTCACCCACTGTGTGTGTGTGTCACCCACTGTGTGTGTGTGTCACCCTGTGTGTGTGTGTCACCCACTGTGTGTGTGTGTGTCACCCACTGTGTGTGTGTCACCCTGTGTGTGTGTGTCACCCACTGTGTGTGTGCCACCCACTGTGTGTGTGTGTGTCACCCACTGTGTGTGTGTGTGTCACCCTGTGTGTGTGTCACCCACTGTGTGTGTGTGTGTGTGTCACCCACTGTGTGTGTGTGTGTGTCACCCACTGTGTGTGTGTCACCCACTGTGTGTGTGTGTCACCCACTGTGTGTGTGTGTGTCACCCACTGTGTGTGTGTGTGTGTCACCCTATGTGTGTGTCACCCACTGTGTGTGTGTGTCACCCACTGTGTGTGTGTGTGTCACCCTGTGTGTGTGTCACCCACTGTGTGTGTGTGTGTGTCACCCACTGTGTGTGTGTCACCCACTGTGTGTGTGTCACCCACTGTGTGTGTGTGTGTGTCACCCACTGTGTGTGTCACCCACTGTGTGTGTGTGTGTGTCACCCACTGTGTGTGTGTGTCACCCACTGTGTGTGTGTGTCACCCACTGTGTGTGTGTCACCCACTGTGTGTGTGTGTGTGTGTTACCCACTGTGTGTGTCACCCACTGTGTGTGTGTCACCCACTGTGTGTGTGTGTGTCACCCACTGTGTGTGTGTGTGTGTGTCACCCTGTGTGTGTTACCCACTGTGTGTGTCACCCACTGTGTGTGTGTCACCCACTGTGTGTGTGTGTGTGTCACCCACCCTGTGTGTGTGTGTCACCCACTGTGTGTGTCACCCACTGTGTGTGTCACCCACTGTGTGTGTGTGTGTCACCCACCCTGTGTGTGTGTGTCACCCACTGTGTGTGTGTGTGTGTCACCCACTGTGTGTGTGTGTGTGTCACCCACTGTGTGTGTGTCGCCCACTGTGTGTGTGTCACCCACTGTGTGTGTGTGTGTGTCACCCACTGTGTGTGTGTCGCCCACTGTGTGTGTGTCACCCACTGTGTGTGTGTCACCCACTGTGTGTGTGTGTGTGTCACCCACTGTGTGTGTGTCACCCACTGTGTGTGTGTTGCCCACTGTGTGTGTGTCACCCACTGTGTGTGTGTGTGTCACCCACTGTGTGTGTGTCACCCACTGTGTGTGTGTCACCCACTGTGTGTGTGTGTGTCACCCACTGTGTGTGTGTTTGTGTGTCACCCACTGTGTGTGTGTGTGTCACCCACTGTGTGTGTCACCCACTGTGTGTGTGTGTGTCACCCACTGTGTGTGTGTCACCCACTGTGTGTGTGTCACCCACTGTGTGTGTGTCACCCACTGTGTGTGTGTGTCACCCACTGTGTGTGTGTGTGTGTGTGTCACCCACTGTGTGTGTGTGTCACCCTGTGTGTGTGTGTCACCCACTGTGTGTGTGTGTGTCACCCACTGTGTGTGTGTCACCCTGTGTGTGTGTGTCACCCACTGTGTGTGTGTGTGTCACCCACTGTGTGTGTGTGTGTGTTACCCACTGTGTGTGTGTGTGTGTCACCCACTGTGTGTGTGTGTGTGTCACCCACTGTGTGTGTGTCACCCACTGTGTGTGTGTCACCCACTGTGTGTGTGTCACCCTGTGTGTGTGTGTGTGTCACCCACTGTGTGTGTGTCACCCACTGTGTGTGTGTGTCACCCACTGTGTGTGTGTGTGTCACCCACTGTGTGCGTGTGTGTGTGTCACCCACTGTGTGTGTGTGTCACCCACTGTGTGTGTCACCCACTGTGTGTGTGTGTCACCCACTGTGTGTGTGTGTGTGTCACCCACTGTGTGTGTGTCACCCACTGTGTGTGTGTGTGTCACCCACTGTGTGTGTGTGTGTGTCACCCACTGTGTGTGTGTCACCCACTGTGTGTGTGTGTGTGTCACCCACTGTGTGTGTGTGTGTCACCCACTGTGTGTGTGTGTCACCCACTGTGTGCATGTGTGTGCGTCACCCACTGTGTGTGTGTGTGTGTGTCACCCACTGTGTGTGTGTCACTATGTGTGTGTGTCACCCACTGTAGGTGTGTGTGTCACCCTGTGTGTGTGTGTCACCCACTGTGTGTGTGTGTTACCCACTGTGTGTGTGTCACCCTGTGTGTGTGTGTCACCCACTGTGTGTGTGTGTCACCCACTGTGTGTGTGTGTGTGTCACCCACTGTGTGTGTGTGTGTCACCCACTGTGTGTGTGTGTGTCACCCACTGCGTGTGTGTGTGTCACCCACTGTGTGTGTGTGTGTCACCCACTGTGTGTGTGTGTCACCCACTGTGTGTGTGTGTGTGTGTCACCCACTTTGTGTGCGTGTGTATGTCACCCACTGTGTGTGTGTCACCCACTGTGTGTGTGTGTCACCTACTGTGTGTGTGTCACCCACTGTGTGTGTGTGTGTCACCCACTGTGTGTGTGCGTGTCACCCACTGTGTGTGTGGCACCCTGTGTGTGTGTGTCAATCACTGTGTGTGTGTCACCCACTGTGTGTGTGTGTGTCACCCACTGTGTGTGTGTGTGTCACCCACTGTGTGTGTGTCACCCACTGTGTGTGTGTGTGTGTGTCACCCACTGTGTGTGTGCGTGTGTCACCCACTGTGTGTGTGTCACCCACTGTGTGTGTGTCACCCACTGTGTGTGTGTGCCACCCACTGTGTGTGTGTGTGTCACCCACTGTGTGTGTGTGTGTGTGTGTCACCCACTGTGTGTGTGTGTGTGTGTCACCCACTGTGTGTGTGTGTGTCACCCACTGTGTGTGTCACCCACTGTGTGTGTGTGTGTGTCACCCACTGTGTATGTCTCACCCACTGTGTGTGTGTCACCCACTGTGTGTGTGTGTCACCCACTGTGTGTGTGTGTCACCCACTGTGTGTGTGTGTGTCACCCTGTGTGTGTGTGTCACCCACTGTGTGTGTGTGTCACCCACTGTGTGTGTGTCACCCTGTGTGTGTGTGTCACCCACTGTGTGTGTGTGTCACCCACTGTGTGTGTGTGTGTGTCACCCACTGTGTGTGTGTGTGTGTGTCACCCACTGTGTGTGTGTGTGTCACCCACTGTGTGTGTGTCACCCACTGTGTGTGTCACCCACTGTGTGTGTGTCACCCACTGTGTGTGTGTCACCCTGTGTGTGTGTGTCACCCACTGTGTGTGTGTCACCCACTGTGTGTGTGTGTGTCACCCACTGTGTGTGTGTGTGTCACCCACTGTGTGTGTGTGTCACCCACTGTGTGCGTGTGTGTGTGTCACCCACTGTGTGTGTGTGTGTGTCACCCACTGTGTGTGTGTCACTATGTGTGTGTGTCACCCACTGTGTGTGTGTGTGTCACCCTGTGTGTGTGTGTCACCCACTGTGTGTGTGTGTGTCACCCACTGTGTGTGTGTCACCCTGTGTGTGTGTGTCACCCACTGTGTGTGTGTGTCACCCACTGTGTGTGTGTGTGTGTGTGTCACCCACTGTGTGTGTGTGTGTCACCCACTGTGTGTGTGTGTCACCCACTGTGTGTGTGTCACCCACTGTGTGTGTGTCACCCACTGTGTGTGTGTCACCCTGTGTGTGTGTGTCACCCACTGTGTGTGTGTCACCCACTGTGTGTGTGTGTGTCATCCACTGTGTGTGTGTGTGTCACCCACTGTGTGTGTGTGTCACCCACTGTGTGCGTGTGTGTGTGTCACCCACTGTGTGTGTGTGTGTGTGTGTCACCCACTGTGTGTGTGTCACCCACTGTGTGTGTGTGTCACCCACTGTGTGTGTGTGTCACCCACTGTGTGTGTGTCACCCACTGTGTGTGTGTGTGTCACCCACTGTGTGTGTGTGTGTGTCACCCACTGTGTGTGTGTCACCCACTGTGTGTGTGTGTGTCACCCACTGTGTGTGTGTCACCCACTGTGTGTGTGTCACCCACTGTGTGTGTGTGTGTCACCCACTGTGTGTGTGTCACCCACTGTGTGTGTGTCACCCACTGTGTGTGTCACCCACTGTGTGTGTCACCCACTGTGTGTGTGTGTCACCCACTGTGTGTGTGTGTGTGTGTGTCACCCTGTGTGTGTGTGTCACCCACTGTGTGTGTGTGTCACCCACTGTGTGTGTGTCACCCACTGTGTGTGTGTGTCACCCACTGTGTGTGTGTGTGTCACCCACTGTGTGTGTGTGTGTCACCCTGTGTGTGTGTCACCCACTGTGTGTGTGTGTGTCACCCACTGTGTGTGTGTGTGTGTCACCCACTGTGTGTGTGTCACCCACTGTGTGTGTGTCACCCACTGTGTGTGTGTGTCACCCACTGTGTGTGTGTGTGTCACCCACTGTGTGTGTGTGTGTGTCACTCTATGTGTGTGTCACCCACTGTGTGTGTGTGTCACCCACTGTGTGTGTGTGTGTGTCACCCTGTGTGTGTGTCACCCACTGTGTGTGTGTGTGTGTCACCCACTGTGTGTGTGTCACCCACTGTGTGTGTGTCACCCACTGTGTGTGTGTGTGTGTCACCCACTGTGTGTGTCACCCACTGTGTGTGTGTGTGTCACCCACTGTGTGTGTGTGTCACCCACTGTGTGTGTGTGTCACCCACTGTGTGTGTGTCACCCACTGTGTGTGTGTGTGTTATCCACTGTGTGTGTCACCCACTGTGTGTGTGTCACCCACTGTGTGTGTGTGTGTGTCACCCACTGTGTGTGTGTGTGTGTGTCACCCTGTGTGTGTTACCCACTGTGTGTGTCACCCACTGTGTGTGTGTCACCCACTGTGTGTGTGTGTGTGTCACCCACCCTGTGTGTGTGTGTCACCCAGTGTGTGTGTCACCCACTGTGTGTGTCACCCACTGTGTGTGTGTGTGTCACCCACCCTGTGTGTGTGTGTCACCCACTGTGTGTGTGTGTGTGTGTCACCCACTGTGTGTGTGTGTGTCACCCACTGTGTGTGTGTCGCCCACTGTGTGTGTGTCACCCACTGTGTGTGTGTGTGTGTCACCCACTGTGTGTGTGTCGCCCACTGTGTGTGTGTCACCCACTGTGTGTGTGTCACCCACTGTGTGTGTGTGTGTGTGTCACCCACTGTGTGTGTGTCACCCACTGTGTGTGTGTTGCCCACTGTGTGTGTGTCACCCACTGTGTGTGTGTGTGTCACCCACTGTGTGTGTGTCACCCACTGTGTGTGTGTCACCCACTGTGTGTGTGTGTGTGTCACCCACTGTGTGTTTGTGTGTCACCCACTGTGTGTGTGTTTGTGTGTCACCCACTGTGTGTGTGTGTCACCCACTGTGTGTGTCACCCACTGTGTGTGTGTGTGTCACCCACTGTGTGTGTGTCACCCACTGTGTGTGTGTCACCCACTGTGTGTGTGTCACCCACTGTGTGTGTGTGTCACCCACTGTGTGTGTGTGTGTCACCCACTGTGTGTGTGTGTCACCCTGTGTGTGTGTGTCACCCACTGTGTGTGTGTGTGTCACCCACTGTGTGTGTGTCACCCTGTGTGTGTGTGTCACCCACTGTGTGTGTGTGTGTCACCCACTGTGTGTGTGTGTGTGTGTTACCCACTGTGTGTGTGTGTCACCCACTGTGTGTGTGTGTGTGTCACCCACTGTGTGTGTGTCACCCACTGTGTGTGTGTCACCCACTGTGTGTGTGTCACCCTGTGTGTGTGTGTGTGTCACCCACTGTGTGTGTGTCACCCACTGTGTGTGTGTGTGTCACCCACTGTGTGTGTGTGTGTCACCCACTGTGTGCGTGTGTGTGTGTCACCCACTGTGTGTGTGTGTCACCCACTGTGTGTGTCACCCACTGTGTGTGTGTGTCACCCACTGTGTGTGTGTGTGTGTCACCCACTGTGTGTGTGTCACCCACTGTGTGTGTGTGTGTGTCACCCACTGTGTGTGTGTGTGTGTGTCACCCACTGTGTGTGTGTCACCCACTGTGTGTGTGTGTGTCACCCACTGTGTGTGTGTGTGTCACCCACTGTGTGTGTGTCACCCACTGTGTGTGTGTGTGTGTCACCCACTGTGTGTGTGTCACCCACTGTGTGTGTGTCACCCACTGTGTAAGTCTCACCCACTGTGTGTGTGTCACCCACTGTGTGTGTGTCACCCACTGTGTGTGTGTGTGTCACCCACTGTGTGTGTGTGTCACCCACTGTGTGTGTGTGTGTGTGTCACCCACTGTGTGTGTGTCACCCACTGTGTGTGTGTGTGTGTCACCCACTGTGTGTGTGTCACCCACTGTGTGTGTCACCCACTGTGTGTGTGTCACCCACTGTGTGTGTGTGTGTCACCCTGTGTGTGTGTGTGTCACCCACTGTGTGTGTGTGTGTCACCCACTGTGTGTGTGTCACCCACTGTGTGTGTGTCACCCACTGTGTGTGTGTCACCCTGTGTGTGTGTGTCACCCACTGTGTGTGTGTCACCCACTGTGTGTGTGTGTGTGTCACCCACTGTGTGTGTGTGTGTCACCCACTGTGTGTGTGTGTCACCCACTGTGTGCGTGTGTGTGTGTCACCCACTGTGTGTGTGTGTGTGTCACCCACTGTGTGTGTGTCACTATGTGTGTGTGTCACCCACTGTGTGTGTGTCACCCTGTGTGTGTGTGTCACCCACTGTGTGTGTGTGTCACCCACTGTGTGTGTGTCACCCACTGTGTGTGTGTCACCCTGTGTGTGTGTCACCCACTGTGTGTGTGTGTCACCCACTGTGTGTGTGTGTGTGTGTCACCCACTGTGTGTGTGTGTGTCACCCACTGTGTGTGTGTGTGTGTGTCACCCACTGTGTGTGTCACCCACTGTGTGTGTGTCACCCACTGTGTGTGTGTCACCCTGTGTGTGTGTGTCACCCACTGTGTGTGTGTCACCCACTGTGTGTGTGTGTGTCACCCACTGTGTGTGTGTGTGTCACCCACTGTGTGTGTGTGTCACCCACTGTGTGCGTGTGTGTGTGTCACCCACTGTGTGTGTGTGTCACCCACTGTGTGTGTGTCACCCACTGTGTGTGTGTGTGTCACCCACTGTGTGTGTGTGTGTCAACCACTGTGTGTGTGTGTCACCCACTGTGTGTGTGTGTGTCACCCACTGTGTGTGTGTGTCACCCACTGTGTGTGTGTCACCCACTGTGTGTGCGTGTCACCCACTGTGTGTGTGTGTGTCACCCACTGTGTGTGTGTGTGTCACCCACTGTGTGTGTCACCCACTGTGTGTGTCACCCACTGTGTGTGTATGTCACCCACTGTGTGTGTGTGTGTGTCACCCTGTGTGTGTGTGTCACCCACTGTGTGTGTGTGTCACCCACTGTGTGTGTGTCACCCACTGTGTGTGTGTGTCACCCACTGTGTGTGTGTGTGTGTGTCACCCACTGTGTGTGTGTGTGTCACCCACTGTGTGTGTGTGTGTCACCCTGTGTGTGTGTCACCCACTGTGTGTGTGTGTGTGTGTCACCCACTGTGTGTGTGTGTGTCACCCACTGTGTGTGTGTCACCCACTGTGTGTGTGTGTGTGTCACCCACTGTGTGTGTGTGTCACCCACTGTGTGTGTGTGTGTGTGTCACCCTATGTGTGTGTCACCCACTGTGTGTGTGTGTCACCCACTGTGTGTGTGTGTGTCACCCTGTGTGTGTGTCACCCACTGTGTGTGTGTGTCACCCACTGTGTGTGTCACCCACTGTGTGTGTGTCACCCACTGTGTGTGTGTGTGTGTCACCCACTGTGTGTGTGTGTGTGTCACCCACTGTGTGTGTGTCACCCACTGTGTGTGTGTGTCACCCACTGTGTGTGTGTGTGTCACCCTGTGTGTGTGTGTCACCCACTGTGTGTGTGTCACCCACTGTGTGTGTGTCACCCACTGTGTGTGTGTGTGTGTCACCCACTGTGTGTGTCACCCACTGTGTGTGTGTGTGTCACCCACTGTGTGTGTGTGTGTGTGTTACAGTGGGGAGCGATAGTGTAGTGGTTAGCGCGCTGCGCTATGAACCTGGCGACCCGGGTTCGATTCCCGCTCACGGCCAACACCAGTGACGATTATCTGAACCGGTCCCGGGCCTCCCCTAGGTCGACTCAGCCTCAAATGAGTACCTGGTGCGGTGTGTAAACATTGCCACTAGGGAGACAAAGGCGGTCGGGCGTGGTGCTGGCCACCCACCCCCTCGTGTACCGTTCCGGCCTTCATAGGTGCTCGCTAACAGCACTTGCCCCTACAGTCTGTTAAGGCTATACAGGGGATCTTTGTCTTTGTCTTTGTGTGTGTGTTACCCACTGTGTGTGTCACCCACTGTGTGTGTGTCACCCACTGTGTGTGTGTGTGTGTCACCCTGTGTGTGTTACCCACTATGTGTGTCACCCACTGTGTGTGTGTCACCCACTGTGTGTGTGTCACCCACTGTGTGTGTGTGTGTCACCCACCCTGTGTGTGTGTGTCACCCACTGTGTGTGTCACCCACTGTGTGTGTCACCCACTGTGTGTGTGTGTGTCACCCACCCTGTGTGTGTGTGTCACCCACTGTGTGTGTGTGTGTCACCCACTGTGTGTGTGTGTGTGTCACCCACTGTGTGTGTGTCGCCCACTGTGTGTGTGTCACCCACTGTGTGTGTGTGTGTGTCACCCACTGTGTGTGTGTCGCCCACTGTGTGTGTGTCACCCACTGTGTGTGTGTGTCACCCACTGTGTGTGTGTTGCCCACTGTGTGTGTGTCACCCACTGTGTTTGTGTGTGTCACCCACTGTGTGTGTGTTACCCACTGTGTGTGTCACCCACTGTGTGTGTGTGTGTCACCCACTGTGTGTGTGTGTGTCACCCACTGTGTGTGTGTTTGTGTGTCACCCACTGTGTGTGTGTGTGTGTCACCCACTGTGTGTGTCACCCACTGTGTGTGTGTGTCACCCACTGTGTGTGTCTCACCCACTGTGTGTGTGTCACCCACTGTGTGTGTGTCACCCACTGTGTGTGTGTGTGTGTCACCCACTGTGTGTGTGTGTCACCCACTGTGTGTGTGTGTCACCCTGTGTGTGTGTGTGTCACCCACTGTGTGTGTGTGTGTGTCACCCACTGTGTGTGTGTCACCCTGTGTGTGTGTGTCACCCACTGTGTGTGTGTGTGTGTCACCCACTGTGTGTGTGTGTGTGTGTCACCCACTGTGTGTGTGTCACCCACTGTGTGTGTGTGTGTCACCCACTGTGTGTGTGTGTGTCACCCACTGTGTGTGTGTCACCCACTGTGTGTGTGTGTGTCACCCACTGTGTGTGTGTGTGTCACCCACTGTGTGTGTGTCACCCTGTGTGTGTGTGTCACCCACTGTGTGTGTGTGTGTCACCCTGTGTGTGTGTCACCCACTGTGTGTGTGTCACCCACTGTGTGTGTCACCCACTGTGTGTGTGTGTCACCCACTGTGTGTGTCACCCACTGTGTGTGTGTGTGTCACCCACCCTGTGTGTGTGTGTCACCCACTGTGTGTGTGTGTCACCCACTGTGTGTGTGTGTGTGTGTG
Source organism: Petromyzon marinus (assembly GCF_048934315.1). Lineage (NCBI taxonomy): Eukaryota > Metazoa > Chordata > Hyperoartia > Petromyzontiformes > Petromyzontidae > Petromyzon > Petromyzon marinus. The sequence goes on along the minus strand of NC_133745.1, from coordinate 21,404,270 downwards.
TGTCACCCACTGTGTGTGTGTCGCCCACTGTGTGTGTGTCACCCACTGTGTGTGTGTGTGTGTGTCACCCACTGTGTGTGTGTCGCCCACTGTGTGTGTGTCACCCACTGTGTGTGTGTGTGTGTCACCCACTGTGTGTGTGTTGCCCACTGTGTGTGTGTCACCCACTGTGTGTGTGTGTGTGTCACCCACTGTGTGTGTGTTACCCACTGTGTGTGTCACCCACTGTGTGTGTGTGTGTGTGTCACCCACTGTGTGTGTGTGTGTCACCCACTGTGTGTGTGTGTGTGTGTCACCCACTGTGTGTGTGTTTGTGTGTCACCCACTGTGTGTGTGTGTGTCACCCACTGTGTGTGTCACCCACTGTGTGTGTGTGTGTCACCCACTGTGTGTGTCTCACCCACTGTGTGTGTGTCACCCACTGTGTGTGTGTCACCCACTGTGTGTGTGTGTGTCACCCACTGTGTGTGTGTCACCCACTGTGTGTGTGTGTGTCACCCTGTGTGTGTGTGTGTCACCCACTGTGTGTGTGTGTGTGTCACCCACTGTGTGTGTGTCACCCTGTGTGTGTGTGTCACCCACTGTGTGTGTGTGTGTGTCACCCACTGTGTGTGTGTGTCACCCACTGTGTGTGTGTCACCCACTGTGTGTGTGTGTGTCACCCACTGTGTGTGTGTGTGTCACCCACTGTGTGTGTGTCACCCACGGTGTGTGTGTCACCCTGTGTGTGTGTCACCCACTGTGTGTGTGTGTGTGTCACCCACTGTGTGTGTGTCACCCACTGTGTGTGTGTCACCCACTGTGTGTGTGTGTGTGTCACCCACTGTGTGTGTCACCCACTGTGTGTGTGTGTGTGTGTCACCCACTGTGTGTGTGTGTGTCACCCACTGTGTGTGTGTGTCACCCACTGTGTGTGTGTCACCCACTGTGTGTGTGTGTGTGTTATCCACTGTGTGTGTCACCCACTGTGTGTGTGTCACCCACTGTGTGTGTGTGTGTGTCACCCACTGTGTGTGTGTGTGTGTGTCACCCTGTGTGTGTTACCCACTGTGTGTGTCACCCACTGTGTGTGTGTCACCCACTGTGTGTGTGTGTGTGTCACCCACCCTGTGTGTGTGTGTCACCCACTGTGTGTGTCACCCACTGTGTGTGTCACCCACTGTGTGTGTGTGTGTCACCCACCCTGTGTGTGTGTGTCACCCACTGTGTGTGTGTGTGTGTGTCACCCACTGTGTGTGTGTGTGTGTCACCCACTGTGTGTGTGTCGCCCACTGTGTGTGTGTCACCCACTGTGTGTGTGTGTGTGTCACCCACTGTGTGTGTGTCGCCCACTGTGTGTGTGTCACCCACTGTGTGTGTGTCACCCACTGTGTGTGTGTCACCCACTGTGTGTGTGTCACCCACTGTGTGTGTGTTGCCCACTGTGTGTGTGTCACCCACTGTGTGTGTGTGTGTCACCCACTGTGTGTGTGTCACCCACTGTGTGTGTGTCACCCACTGTGTGTGTGTGTGTGTCACCCACTGTGTGTGTGTGTGTCACCCACTGTGTGTGTGTTTGTGTGTCACCCACTGTGTGTGTGTGTCACCCACTGTGTGTGTCACCCACTGTGTGTGTGTGTGTCACCCACTGTGTGTGTGTCACCCACTGTGTGTGTGTCACCCACTGTGTGTGTGTCACCCACTGTGTGTGTGTGTCACCCACTGTGTGTGTGTGTGTCACCCACTGTGTGTGTGTGTCACCCTGTGTGTGTGTGTCACCCACTGTGTGTGTGTGTGTCACCCACTGTGTGTGTGTCACCCTGTGTGTGTGTGTCACCCACTGTGTGTGTGTGTGTCACCCACTGTGTGTGTGTGTGTGTGTTACCCACTGTGTGTGTGTGTCACCCACTGTGTGTGTGTGTGTGTCACCCACTGTGTGTGTGTCACCCACTGTGTGTGTGTCACCCACTGTGTGTGTGTCACCCTGTGTGTGTGTGTGTGTCACCCACTGTGTGTGTGTCACCCACTGTGTGTGTGTGTGTCACCCACTGTGTGTGTGTGTGTCACCCACTGTGTGCGTGTGTGTGTGTCACCCACTGTGTGTGTGTGTCACCCACTGTGTGTGTCACCCACTGTGTGTGTGTGTCACCCACTGTGTGTGTGTGTGTGTCACCCACTGTGTGTGTGTCACCCACTGTGTGTGTGTGTGTCACCCACTGTGTGTGTGTGTGTGTGTCACCCACTGTGTGTGTGTCACCCACTGTGTGTGTGTGTGTCACCCACTGTGTGTGTGTGTGTCACCCACTGTGTGTGTGTCACCCACTGTGTGTGTGTGTGTGTCACCCACTGTGTGTGTGTCACCCACTGTGTGTGTGTCACCCACTGTGTAAGTCTCACCCACTGTGTGTGTGTCACCCACTGTGTGTGTGTCACCCACTGTGTGTGTGTGTGTCACCCACTGTGTGTGTGTGTCACCCACTGTGTGTGTGTGTGTGTGTCACCCACTGTGTGTGTGTCACCCACTGTGTGTGTGTGTGTGTCACCCACTGTGTGTGTGTCACCCACTGTGTGTGTCACCCACTGTGTGTGTGTCACCCACTGTGTGTGTGTGTGTCACCCTGTGTGTGTGTGTGTCACCCACTGTGTGTGTGTGTGTCACCCACTGTGTGTGTCACTATGTGTGTGTGTCACCCACTGTGTGTGTGTCACCCTGTGTGTGTGTGTCACCCACTGTGTGTGTGTGTCACCCACTGTGTGTGTGTCACCCACTGTGTGTGTGTCACCCTGTGTGTGTGTCACCCACTGTGTGTGTGTGTCACCCACTGTGTGTGTGTGTGTGTCACCCACTGTGTGTGTGTCACCCACTGTGTGTGTCACCCACTGTGTGTGTGTCACCCACTGTGTGTGTGTGTGTCACCCTGTGTGTGTGTGTGTCACCCACTGTGTGTGTGTGTGTCACCCACTGTGTGTGTGTCACTATGTGTGTGTGTCACCCACTGTGTGTGTGTCACCCTGTGTGTGTGTGTCACCCACTGTGTGTGTGTGTCACCCACTGTGTGTGTGTCACCCACTGTGTGTGTGTCACCCTGTGTGTGTGTCACCCACTGTGTGTGTGTGTCACCCACTGTGTGTGTGTGTGTCACCCACTGTGTGTGTGTGTGTCACCCACTGTGTGTGTGTGTGTGTGTCACCCACTGTGTGTGTCACCCACTGTGTGTGTGTCACCCACTGTGTGTGTGTCACCCTGTGTGTGTGTCACCCACTGTGTGTGTGTCACCCACTGTGTGTGTGTGTCACCCACTGTGTGTGTGTCACCCACTGTGTGTGCGTGTCACCCACTGTGTGTGTGTGTGTGTCACCCACTGTGTGTGTGTGTGTCACCCACTGTGTGTGTCACCCACTGTGTGTGTCACCCACTGTGTGTGTGTGTCACCCACTGTGTGTGTGTGTGTCACCCTGTGTGTGTGTGTCACCCACTGTGTGTGTGTGTGTCACCCACTGTGTGTGTGTCACCCACTGTGTGTGTGTGTGTCACCCACTGTGTGTGTGTGTGTGTCACCCACTGTGTGTGTGTGTGTCACCCACTGTGTGTGTGTGTGTCACCCTGTGTGTGTGTCACCCACTGTGTGTGTGTGTCACCCACTGTGTGTGTGTGTGTCACCCACTGTGTGTGTGTCACCCACTGTGTGTGTGTGTGTCACCCACTGTGTGTGTGTGTCACCCACTGTGTGTGTGTGTGTGTCACCCTATGTGTGTGTCACCCACTGTGTGTGTGTGTCACCCACTGTGTGTGTGTGTGTCACCCTGTGTGTGTGTCACCCACTGTGTGTGTGTGTCACCCACTGTGTGTGTCACCCACTGTGTGTGTGTCACCCACTGTGTGTGTGTGTGTGTCACCCACTGTGTGTGTGTGTGTGTCACCCACTGTGTGTGTGTCACCCACTGTGTGTGTGTGTCACCCACTGTGTGTGTGTGTGTCACCCTGTGTGTGTGTGTCACCCACTGTGTGTGTGTCACCCACTGTGTGTGTGTCACCCACTGTGTGTGTGTGTGTGTCACCCACTGTGTGTGTCACCCACTGTGTGTGTGTGTGTCACCCACTGTGTGTGTGTGTGTGTGTTACAGTGGGGAGCGATAGTGTTGTGGTTAGCGCGCTGCGCTATGAACCTGGCGACCCGGGTTCGATTCCCGCTCACGGCCAACACCAGTGACGATTATCTGAACCGGTCCCGGGCCTCCCCTAGGTCGACTCAGCCTCAAATGAGTACCTGGTGCGGTGTGTAAACATTGCCACTAGGGAGACAAAGGCGGTCGGGCGTGGTGCTGGCCACCCACCCCCTCGTGTACCGTTCCGGCCTTCATAGGTGCTCGCTAACAGCACTTGCCCCTACAGTCTGTTAAGGCTATACAGGGGATCTTTGTCTTTGTCTTTGTGTGTGTGTTACCCACTGTGTGTGTCACCCACTGTGTGTGTGTCACCCACTGTGTGTGTGTGTGTGTCACCCTGTGTGTGTTACCCACTATGTGTGTCACCCACTGTGTGTGTGTCACCCACTGTGTGTGTGTCACCCACTGTGTGTGTGTGTGTCACCCACCCTGTGTGTGTGTGTCACCCACTGTGTGTGTCACCCACTGTGTGTGTCACCCACTGTGTGTGTGTGTGTCACCCACCCTGTGTGTGTGTGTCACCCACTGTGTGTGTGTGTGTCACCCACTGTGTGTGTGTGTGTGTCACCCACTGTGTGTGTGTCGCCCACTGTGTGTGTGTCACCCACTGTGTGTGTGTGTGTGTCACCCACTGTGTGTGTGTCGCCCACTGTGTGTGTGTCACCCACTGTGTGTGTGTGTCACCCACTGTGTGTGTGTTGCCCACTGTGTGTGTGTCACCCACTGTGTTTGTGTGTGTCACCCACTGTGTGTGTGTTACCCACTGTGTGTGTCACCCACTGTGTGTGTGTGTGTCACCCACTGTGTGTGTGTGTGTCACCCACTGTGTGTGTGTTTGTGTGTCACCCACTGTGTGTGTGTGTGTCACCCACTGTGTGTGTCACCCACTGTGTGTGTGTGTCACCCACTGTGTGTGTCTCACCCACTGTGTGTGTGTCACCCACTGTGTGTGTGTCACCCACTGTGTGTGTGTGTGTGTCACCCACTGTGTGTGTGTGTCACCCACTGTGTGTGTGTGTCACCCTGTGTGTGTGTGTGTGTCACCCACTGTGTGTGTGTGTGTCACCCACTGTGTGTGTGTCACCCTGTGTGTGTGTGTCACCCACTGTGTGTGTGTGTGTGTCACCCACTGTGTGTGTGTGTGTGTGTGTCACCCACTGTGTGTGTGTCACCCACTGTGTGTGTGTGTGTCACCCACTGTGTGTGTGTGTGTCACCCACTGTGTGTGTGTCACCCACTGTGTGTGTGTGTCACCCTGTGTGTGTGTGTCACCCACTGTGTGTGTGTGTGTGTGTCACCCACTGTGTGTGTGTGTCACCCACTGTGTGTGTGTGTCACCCTGTGTGTGTGTGTGTGTCACCCACTGTGTGTGTGTGTGTCACCCACTGTGTGTGTGTCACCCTGTGTGTGTGTGTCACCCACTGTGTGTGTGTGTGTGTCACCCACTGTGTGTGTGTGTGTGTGTCACCCACTGTGTGTGTGTCACCCACTGTGTGTGTGTGTGTCACCCACTGTGTGTGTGTGTGTGTCACCCACTGTGTGTGTGTGTGTCACCCACTGTGTGTGTGTGTGTCACCCACTGTGTGTGTGTCACCCTGTGTGTGTGTGTCACCCACTGTGTGTGTGTGTGTCACCCTGTGTGTGTGTCACCCACTGTGTGTGTGTCACCCACTGTGTGTGTCACCCACTGTGTGTGTGTGTCACCCACTGTGTGTGTCACCCACTGTGTGTGTGTGTCACCCACCCTGTGTGTGTGTGTCACCCACTGTGTGTGTGTGTCACCCACTGTGTGTGTGTGTGTGTCACCCACTGTGTGTGTGTCGCCCACTGTGTGTGTGTCACCCACTGTGTGTGTGTGTGTGTCACCCACTGTGTGTGTGTCGCCCACTGTGTGTGTGTCACCCACTGTGTGTGTGTGTGTGTCACCCACTGTGTGTGTGTTGCCCACTGTGTGTGTGTCACCCACTGTGTGTGTGTGTGTGTCACCCACTGTGTGTGTGTTACCCACTGTGTGTGTCACCCACTGTGTGTGTGTGTGTGTGTCACCCACTGTGTGTGTGTGTGTCACCCACTGTGTGTGTGTGTGTGTGTCACCCACTGTGTGTGTGTTTGTGTGTCACCCACTGTGTGTGTGTGTGTCACCCACTGTGTGTGTCACCCACTGTGTGTGTGTGTGTGTCACCCACTGTGTGTGTCTCACCCACTGTGTGTGTGTCACCCACTGTGTGTGTGTCACCCACTGTGTGTGTGTGTGTCACCCACTGTGTGTGTGTCACCCACTGTGTGTGTGTGTGTCACCCTGTGTGTGTGTGTGTCACCCACTGTGTGTGTGTGTGTGTGTGTCACCCACTGTGTGTGTGTCACCCTGTGTGTGTGTGTCACCCACTGTGTGTGTGTGTGTGTGTCACCCACTGTGTGTGTGTGTCACCCACTGTGTGTGTGTCACCCACTGTGTGTGTGTGTGTCACCCACTGTGTGTGTGTGTGTCACCCACTGTGTGTGTGTCACCCACTGTGTGTGTGTCACCCTGTGTGTGTGTCACCCACTGTGTGTGTGTCACCCACTGTGTGTGTGTGTCACCCACTGTGTGTGTGTGTCACCCACTGTGTGTGTGTGTGTCACCCACTGTGTGCGTGTGTGTGTGTCACCCACTGTGTGTGTGTGTCACCCACTGTGTGTGTGTCACCCACTGTGTGTGTGTGTCACCCACTGTGTGTGTGTGTGTCACCCACTGTGTGTGTGTCACCCACTGTGTGTGTGTGTCACCCACTGTGTGTGTGTGTGTCACCCACTGTGTGTGTGTGTGTGTCACCCACTGTGTGTGTGTCACCCACTGTGTGTGTGTGTGTCACCCACTGTGTGTGTGCGTGTCACCCACTGTGTGTGTGTGTGTCACCCACTGTGTGTGTGTCACCCACTGTGTGTGTGTCACCCACTGTGCGTGTGTGTGTCACCCACTGTGTGTGTGTGTCACCCACTGTGTGTGTGTCACCCACTGTGTGTGTGTGTGTGTCACCCACTGTGTGTGTGTGTGTCACCTACTGTGTGTGTGTCACCAACTGTGTGTGTGTCACCCACTGTGTGTGTGTCACCCACTGTGTGTGTGTCACCTACTGTGTGTGTGTCACCCACTGTGTGTGTGTGTGTCACCCACTGTGTGTGTGTGTGTCACCCACTGTGTGTGTGTGTCACCCACTGTGTGTGTGTCACCCACTGTGTGTGTGTGTGTCACCCACTGTGTGTGTGTCACCCACTGTGTGTGTGTGTGTGTCACCCACTGTGTGTGTGTCACCCACTGTGTGTGTGTCACCCACTGTGTGTGTGTGTCACCCACTGTGTGTGTCACCCACTGTGTGTGTCACCCACTGTGTGTGTGTGTCACCCACTGTGTGTGTGTGTCACCCACTGTGTGTGTGTCACCCACTGTGTGTGTGTGTGTGTGTCACCCACTGTGTGTGTCACCCACTGTGTGTGTCACCCACTGTGTGTGTGTGTGTCACCCACTGTGTGTGTGTGTGTCACCCTGTGTGTGTGTGTCACCCACTGTGTGTGTGTGTGTCACCCACTGTGTGTGTGTCACCCACTGTGTGTGTGTCACCCACTGTGTGTGTGTGTGTCTGCTACAGCAGAGGTGTAGGGAATTCCAACAAGACCTACATCTCTGCTTTATTGACCTGGTCAAGGCCTATGATACCATCAGTAGGCCTGGGCTCTGGGTCATCCTTCGTGCTTTTGGAGTACCTGACCCTCTGCTCACGATCATTAAGGACCTTCATGATGGTGAGCGGGCCCGGGTAAAACTACGTGGCCGGGAGTCAGAGCCATTCCCTGTACACCTTGGGGTGCGACAGGGATGGCCTCTGGCTCCCACATTATTTAACATCTATTTTGACCACGTAGTTCGTGAAGCCTTCAATATCTGTACCGGGGGAATCTCCATATGGTACAGATATAATGGGAGGCTAATCGATGCCCGGGTGCGGTCAAGGGATGGCTCCCTATTGCTCAACCACATTATGTATGCTGATGACTTGGTAATAGCTGCTCAGTCAGAGGAGGAGTTGGAGACGCTGCTGCTGAGACTGGAGCGTGCCACTAAGAGGTGGGGCCTTACCATCAGCCCCACCAAAACTAAGCACCTGCCTGGGTATTTTGTACCATCGGACACTCCACCCCCACAACTCCCAATCGGTGATGGGGCAGTTGTGGAGAGAGTGGAGAGTTTCCCATACCTGGGCAGTGTGCTTATGACTGGCTCCAGTTTAACAGCAGAGGTCTCACTCCGAATCAGTCGAGCGGCAATATCTTTTCATCGGTTGCGTAACGCTGTGTGGAAGCTACCTGGTCTGTCGCTCCGCACTAAGCTTCAGGTCTTCTCGGCCACGGTCATTCCCTCCCTTCTCTACGCTTGCGAAACGTGGACCCCCCTAATGGAACATCTTCGCCGGTTAGAAACATTTAGGCTGGCCTGCCTACGATCCATCCTGGGTTTAACCAGACTGGATTGTGTGAGGAGCTCACAAATCCTTGAAAGATCTGGGCAGGGTCCCATCGGTGAGCTCCTCCGGCAGGCAAGGCTGCGATGGCTGGGTCATGTAGCCCGCATGCCCAGCCACCGCATGCCGAAACAGCTTTTGTTTGGCCGGATTGAGGGGGCTAAGCGGGCGCGGCACGGGCTAGAGAAGAGATGGAGTGATGTGGTACAGGAGGACGTGGAGCTGAGTGGACTTGCCGATGACTGGTACCAGCGGTGTCAAGATCGGCCTCTGTGGAGGAGGCTCGTGAAGGATGCTACTGGGCAGTTGGAGGCAGTCGCCCTCCAACAACAATGGAGGGCGGAGGAGCGACGCTCACAACAGCGAGCGGAGCACCGGGTGGCTAAAGCACAGCAGGTTGGCACAGTAGGGGGCACAGGTGGTGCATCAGCCAGTCATCTCAGTCAGTCGACCCGTGGCACCTGGGTCTGCCCCGTGGCCACCTGCCAGCGGGCGTTCGACACTTCACGTGGCCTCAGGGTGCACATAGCCTGGCACAAGCGTCGTGGTGACGTCACCGCCACTTAGTGGCGAATGGCGGTTGTTGTTGTTGTTGTTGTTGTGTGTGTGTCACCCACTGTGTGTGTGTGTGTCACCCACTGTGTGTGTGTGTCACCCTGTGTGTGTGTCACCCACTGTGTGTGTGTGTCACCCACTGTGTGTGTGTGTGTCACCCACTGTGTGTGTGTGTCACCCTGTGTGTGTGTCACCCACTGTGTGTGTGTGTGTGTGTCACCCACTGTGTGTGTGTGTGTCACCCACTGTGTGTGTGTCACCCACTGTGTGTGTGTCACCCACGGTGTGTGTGTGTGTCACCCTGTGTGTGTGTGTCACCCACTGTGTGTGTGTGTCACCCACTGTGTGTGTGTGTGTCACCCACTGTGTGTGTGTGTGTCACCCTGTGTGTGTGTCACCCACTGTGTGTGTGTGTGTGTCACCCACTGTGTGTGTGTGTGTGTCACCCTGTGTGTGTGTCACCCACTGTGTGTGTGTCACCCACTGTGTGTGTGTCACCCACTGTGTGTGTGTGTGTCACCCACTGTGTGTGTGTGTCACCCACTGTGTGTGTGTTACCCACTGTGTGTGTGTCACCCACTGTGTGTGTGTGTCACCCACTGTGTGTGTCACCCACTGTGTGTGTGTGTGTCACCCACTGTGTGTGTGTGTCACCCACTGTGTGTGTGTCACCCACTGTGTGTGTGTGTGTCACCCACTGTGTGTGTCACCCACTGTGTGTGTGTCACCCACTGTGTGTGTGTGTGTCACCCACTGTGTGTGTGTGTGTGTCACCCTGTGTGTGTTACCCACTGTGTGTGTCACCCACTGTGTGTGTGTCACCCACTGTGTGTGTGTGTCACCCACTGTGTGTGTGTCACCCACTGTGTGTGTGTCACCCACTGTGTGTGTGTGTCACCCACTGTGTGTGTGTGTCACCCACTGTGTGTGTCACCCACTGTGTGTGTCACCCACTGTGTGTGTGTGTGTCACCCACTGTGTGTGTCACCCACTGTGTGTGTGTGTCACCCACTGTGTGTGTGTCACCCACTGTGTGTGTGTCACCTACTGTGTGTGTGTCGCCCACTGTGTGTGTGTGTCACCCACTGTGTGTGTGTCGCCCACTGTGTGTCGCCCACTGTGTGTGTGTGTCACCCACTGTGTGTGTGTCACCCACTGTGTGTGTCACCCACTGTGTGTGTGTGTGTGTCACCCACTGTGTGTGTGTGTGTCACCCACTGTGTGTGTCACCCTGTGTGTGTGTCACCCACTGTGTGTGTGTGTGTGTCACCCACTGTGTGTGTGTGTGTGTGTCACCCACTGTGTGTGTGTCACCCACTGTGTGTGTGTCACCCACTGTGTGTGTGTGTGTCACCCTGTGTGTGTGTGTCACCCACTGTGTGTGTGTGTCACCCACTGTGTGTGTGTGTGTCACCCACTGTGTGTGTGTGTCACCCTGTGTGTGTGTCACCCACTGTGTGTGTGTGTGTCACCCACTGTGTGTGTGTGTGTGTCACCCTGTGTGTGTGTCACCCACTGTGTGTGTGTCACCCACTGTGTGTGTGTCACCCACTGTGTGTGTGTGTCACCCACTGTGTGTGTGTGTCACCCACTGTGTGTGTGTTACCCACTGTGTGTGTGTCACCCACTGTGTGTGTGTGTGTCACCCACTGTGTGTGTCACCCACTGTGTGTGTGTGTCACCCACTGTGTGTGTGTCACCCACTGTGTGTGTGTGTGTCACCCACTGTGTGTGTCACCCACTGTGTGTGTGTCACCCACTGTGTGTGTGTGTGTCACCCACTGTGTGTGTGTGTGTGTCACCCACTGTGTGTGTGTCACCCACTGTGTGTGTGTCACCCACTGTGTGTGTGTGTCACCCACTGTGTGTGTCACCCACTGTGTGTGTCACCCACTGTGTGTGTGTGTGTGTCACCCACTGTGTGTGTCACCCACTGTGTGTGTGTGTGTGTCACCCACTGTGTGTGTGTCACCCACTGTGTGTGTGTCACCCACTGTGTGTGTGTGTCACCCACTGTGTGTGTGTCGCCCACTGTGTGTGTGTGTCACCCACTGTGTGTGTGTCGCCCACTGTGTGTCGCCCACTGTGTGTGTGTGTGTCACCCACTGTGTGTGTGTCACCCACTGTGTGTGTCACCCACTGTGTGTGTGTGTGTGTGTCACCCACTGTGTGTGTGTGTGTCACCCACTGTGTGTGTGTGTCACCCACTGTGTGTGTGTGTCACCCACTGTGTGTGTCACCCACTGTGTGTGTGTCACCCACTGTGTGTGTGTGTGTGTCACCCACTGTGTGTGTGTGTGTCACCCACTGTGTGTGTGTCACCCTGTGTGTGTGTGTGTCACCCACTGTGTGTGTGTGTGTCACCCTGTGTGTGTGTCACCCACTGTGTGTGTGTCACCCACTGTGTGTGTCACCCACTGTGTGTGTGTGTCACCCACTGTGTGTGTGTGTGTGTCACCCACTGTGTGTGTGTGTGTCACCCACTGTGTGTGTGTGTGTGTGTGTCACCCACTGTGTGTGTGTCACCCACTGTGTGTGTGTCACCCACTGTGTGTGTGTGTGTCACCCACTGTGTGTGTGTCACCCACTGTGTGTGTGTCACCCACTGTGTGTGTCACCCACTGTGTGTGTGTCACCCATTGTGTGTGTGTCACCCACTGTGTGTGTGTCACCCACTGTGTGTGTGTCACCCTGTGTGTGTTACCCACTGTGTGTGTCACCCACTGTGTGTGTGTCACCCACTGTGTGTGTGTGTGTCACCCACTGTGTGTGTGTCACCCACTGTGTGTGTGTCACCCACTGTGTGTGTGTCACCCACTGTGTGTGTGTGTCACCCACTGTGTGTGTCACCCACTGTGTGTGTCACCCACTGTGTGTGTGTGTGTGTCACCCACTGTGTGTGTCACCCACTGTGTGTGTGTGTGTCACCCACTGTGTGTGTGTCACCCACTGTGTGTGTGTCACCCACTGTGTGTGTGTGTGTGTGTCACCCACTGTGTGTGTGTCGCCCACTGTGTGTGTGTGTCACCCACTGTGTGTGTGTCGCCCACTGTGTGTCGCCCACTGTGTGTGTGTGTGTCACCCACTGTGTGTGTGTCACCCACTGTGTGTGTCACCCACTGTGTGTGTGTGTGTCACCCACTGTGTGTGTGTGTCACCCACTGTGTGTGTCACCCTGTGTGTGTGTCACCCACTGTGTGTGTGTGTGTGTGTCACCCACTGTGTGTGTGTGTGTGTGTCACCCACTGTGTGTGTGTCACCCACTGTGTGTGTGTCACCCACTGTGTGTGTGTGTGTCACCCTGTGTGTGTGTGTCACCCACTGTGTGTGTGTGTGTCACCCACTGTGTGTGTGTGTGTCACCCACTGTGTGTGTGTGTCACCCTGTGTGTGTGTCACCCACTGTGTGTGTGTGTGTCACCCACTGTGTGTGTCACCCTGTGTGTGTGTCACCCACTGTGTGTGTGTCACCCACTGTGTGTGTGTGTGTCACCCACTGTGTGTGTGTGTGTGTCACCCACTGTGTGTGTGTGTCACCCACTGTGTGTGTGTTACCCACTGTGTGTGTGTCACCCACTGTGTGTGTGTGTCACCCACTGTGTGTGTCACCCACTGTGTGTGTGTGTGTCACCCACTGTATGTGTGTGTGTGTCACCCACTGTGTGTGTGGCACCCACTGTGTGTGTGTGTGTGTCACCCACTGTGTGTGTCACCCACTGTGTGTGTGTCACCCACTGTGTGTGTGTGTGTGTCACCCACTGTGTGTGTGTGTGTGTCACCCACTGTGTGTGTGTCACCCACTGTGTGTGTGTCACCCACTGTGTGTGTGTGTCACCCACTGTGTGTGTCACCCACTGTGTGTGTCACCCACTGTGTCTGTGTGTGTGTCACCCACTGTGTTTGTCACCCACTGTGTGTGTGTGTGTCACCCACTGTGTGTGTGTCACCCACTGTGTGTGTGTCACCCACTGTATGTGTGTGTGTGTGTCACGCACTGTGTGTGTGTCGCCCACTGTGTGTGTGTGTGTCACCCACTGTGTGTGTGTCGCCCACTGTGTGTCGCCCACTGTGTGTGTGTGTGTGTGTCACCCACTGTGTGTGTGTCACCCACTGTGTGTGTCACCCACTGTGTGTGTGTGTCACCCACTGTGTGTGTGTGTGTCACCCACTGTGTGTGTGTGTCACCCACTGTGTGTGTGTGTCACCCACTGTGTGTGTCACCCACTGTGTGTGTGTCACCCACTGTGTATGTGTGTGTGTCACCCACTGTGTGTGTGTGTGTCACCCACTGTGTGTGTGTCACCCTGTGTGTGTGTGTCACCCACTGTGTGTGTGTGTGTCACCCTGTGTGTGTGTCACCCACTGTGTGTGTGTCACCCACTGTGTGTGTCACCCACTGTGTGTGTGTGTCACCCACTGTGTGTGTGTGTGTCACCCACTGTGTGTGTGTGTGTGTCACCCACTGTGTGTGTGTGTGTCACCCACTGTGTGTGTGTCACCCACTGTGTGTGTGTCACCCACTGTGTGTGTGTCACCCACTGTGTGTGTGTCACCCACTGTGTGTGTGTCACCCACTGTGTGTGTGTGTGTCACCCACTGTGTGTGTGTCACCCACTGTGTGTGTCACCCACTGTGTGTGTGTCACCCACTGTGTGTGTGTCACCCACTGTGTGTGTGTCACCCACTGTGTGTGTGTGTGTCACCCACTGTGTGTGTGTCACCCACTGTGTGTGTGTCACCCACTGTGTGTGTGTCACCCACTGTGTGTGTCACCCTGTGTGTGTGTCACCCACTGTGTGTGTGTCACCCACTGTGTGTGTGTGTGTGTCACCCACTGTGTGTGTGTCACCCACTGTGTGTGTGTGTGTGTGTCACCCTGTGTGTGTGTCACCCACTGTGTGTGTGTGTGTCACCCACTGTGTGTGTGTCACCCTGTGTGTGTCACCCACTGTGTGTGTGTCACCCACTGTGTGTGTGTGTGTCACCCACTGTGTGTGTGTGTGTCACCCACTGTGTGTGTGTCACCCACTGTGTGTGTGTGTGTCACCCACTGTGTGTGTGTCACCCACTGTGTGTGTGTCACCCACTGTGTGTGTGTGTGTGTCACCCACTGTGTGTGTGTCACCCACTGTGTGTGTGTGTGTCACCCTGTGTGTGTGTCACCCACTGTGTGTGTGTGTGTCACCCACTGTGTGTGTGTGTCACCCACTGTGTGTGTGTGTCACCCACTGTGTGTGTGTCACCCACTGTGTGTGTGTGTGTGTCACCCACTGTGTGTGTGTGTGTCACCCACTGTGTGTGTGTGTGTCACCCACTGTGTGTGTGTGTGTGTGTCACCCACTGTGTGTGTGTCACCCACTGTGTGTGTGTGTGTCACCCACTGTGTGTGTGTGTGTGTGTCACCCACTGTGTGTGTGTCACCCACTGTGTGTGTGTGTGTCACCCACTGTGTGTGTGTCACCCACTGTGTGTGTCACCCACTGTGTGTGTGTCACCCACTGTGTGTGTGTGTCACCCACTGTGTGTGTGTCACCCACTGTGTGTGTGTGTCACCCACTGTGTGTGTGTGTGTGTCACCCACTGTGTGTGTGTCACCCACTGTGTGTGTGTCACCCACTGTGTGTGTCACCCACTGTGTGTGTGTCACCCACTGTGTGTGTGTCACCCACTGTGTGTGTGTCACCCACTGTGTGTGTGTGTGTCACCCACTGTGTGTTTGTGTCACCCACTGTGTGTGTGTCACCCTGTGTGTGTCACCCACTGTGTGTGTGTCACCCACTGTGTGTGTGTGTGTGTCACCCACTGTGTGTGTGTGTGTCACCCACTGTGTGTGTGTGTGTCACCCACTGTGTGTGTGTCACCCACTGTGTGTGTCTCACCCACTGTGTGTGTGTCACCCACTGTGTGTGTGTCACCCACTGTGTGTGTGTGTGTGTCACCCACTGTGTGTGTGTGTGTCACCCACTGTGTGTGTGTGTGTCACCCTGTGTGTGTGTGTCACCCACTGTGTGTGTGTGTCACCCACTGTGTGTGTGTCACCCTGTGTGTGTGTGTCACCCACTGTGTGTGTGTGTGTGTCACCCACTGTGTGTGTGTGTGTCACCCACTGTGTGTGTGTGTGTCACCCACTGTGTGTGTGTGTGTCACCCACTGTGTGTGTGTCACCCACTGTGTGTGTGTCACCCTGTGTGTGTGTGTGTGTCACCCACTGTGTGTGTGTCACCCACTGTGTGTGTGTGTGTCACCCACTGTGTGTGTGTGTCACCCACTGTGTGTGTGTGTGTCACCCACTGTGTGCGTGTGTATGTGTCACCCACTGTGTGTGTGTGTCACCCACTGTGTGTGTGTCACCCACTGTGTGTGTGTGTCACCCACTGTGTGTGTGGCACCCACTGTGTGTGTGTCACCCACTGTGTGTGTGTGTGTGTCACCCACTGTGTGTGTGTGTGTCACCCACTGTGTGTGTGTGTGTGTCACCCACTGTGTGTGTGTCACCCACTGTGTGTGTGTGTGTGTCACCCACTGTGTGTGTGCATGTCACCCACTGTGTGTGTGTGTGTCACCCACTGTGTGTGTGTCACCCACTGTGTGTGTGTCACCCACTGTGCGTGTGTGTGTCACCCACTGTGTGTGTGTGTGTGTCACCCACTGTGTGTGTGTCACCCACTGTGTGTGTGTGTGTCACCCACTGTGTGTGTGTGTGTGTCACCTACTGTGTGTGTGTCACCAACTGTGTGTGTGTCACCCACTGTGTGTGTGTCACCCACTGTGTGTGTGTCACCTACTGTGTGTGTGTCACCCACTGTGTGTGTGTGTGTCACCCACTGTGTGTGTGTGTGTGTGTGTGTCACCCACTGTGTGTGTGTGTCACCCACTGTGTGTGTGTCACCCACTGTGTGTGTGTGTGTGTCACCCACTGTGTGTGTCACCCACTGTGTGTGTGTGTGTCACCCACTGTGTGTGTGTCACCCACTGTGTGTGTGTGTGTGTCACCCACTGTGTGTGTGTCACCCACTGTGTGTGTGTCACCCACTGTGTGTGTGTGTCACCTACTGTGTGTGTCACCCACTGTGTGTGTCACCCACTGTGTGTGTGTGTCACCCACTGTGTGTGTGTGTCACCCACTGTGTGTGTGTGTGTCACCCACTGTGTGTGTGTGTCACCCACTGTGTGTGTGTGTGTCACCCACTGTGTGTGTGTCACCCACTGTGTGTGTCACCCACTGTGTGTGTGTGTGTCACCCACTGTGTGTGTGTCACCCTGTGTGTGTGTGTCACCCACTGTGTGTGTGTGTGTCACCCACTGTGTGTGTGTCACCCACTGTGTGTGTGTCACCCACTGTGTGTGTGTGTCTGCTACAGCAGAGGTGTAGGGAATTCCAACAAGACCTACATCTCTGCTTTATTGACCTGGTCAAGGCCTATGATACCATCAGTAGGCCTGGGCTCTGGGTCATCCTTCGTGCTTTTGGAGTACCTGACCCTCTGCTCACGATCATTAAGGACCTTCATGATGGTGAGCGGGCCCGGGTAAAACTACGTGGCCGGGAGTCAGAGCCATTCCCTGTACACCTTGGGGTGCGACAGGGATGGCCTCTGGCTCCCACATTATTTAACATCTATTTTGACCACGTAGTTCGTGAAGCCTTCAATAGCTGTACCGGGGGAATCTCCATATGGTACAGATATAATGGGAGGCTAATCGATGCCCGGGTGCGGTCAAGGGATGGCTCCCTATTGCTCAACCACGTTATGTATGCTGATGACTTGGTAATAGCTGCTCAGTCAGAGGAGGAGTTGGAGACGCTGCTGCTGAGACTGGAGCGTGCCACTAAGAGGTGGGGCCTTACCATCAGCCCCACCAAAACTAAGCACCTGCCTGGGTATTTTGTACCATCGGACACTCCACCCCCACAACTCCCAATCGGTGATGGGGCAGTTGTGGAGAGAGTGGAGAGTTTCCCATACCTGGGCAGTGTGCTTATGACTGGCTCCAGTTTAACAGCAGAGGTCTCACTCCGAATCAGTCGAGCGGCAATATCTTTTCATCGGTTGCGTAACGCTGTGTGGAAGCTACCTGGTCTGTCGCTCCGCACTAAGCTTCAGGTCTTCTCGGCCACGGTCATTCCCTCCCTTCTCTACGCTTGCGAAACGTGGACCCCCCTAATGGAACATCTTCGCCGGTTAGAAACATTTAGGCTGGCCTGCCTACGATCCATCCTGGGTTTAACCAGACTGGATTGTGTGAGGAGCTCACAAATCCTTGAAAGATCTGGGCAGGGTCCCATCGGTGAGCTCCTCCGGCAGGCAAGGCTGCGATGGCTGGGTCATGTAGCCCGCATGCCCAGCCACCGCATGCCGAAACAGCTTTTGTTTGGCCGGATTGAGGGGGCTAAGCGGGCGCGGCACGGGCTAGAGAAGAGATGGAGTGATGTGGTACAGGAGGACGTGGAGCTGAGTGGACTTGCCGATGACTGGTACCAGCGGTGTCAAGATCGGCCTCTGTGGAGGAGGCTCGTGAAGGATGCTACTGGGCAGTTGGAGGCAGTCGCCCTCCAACAACAACGGAGGGCGGAGGAGCGACGCTCACAACAGCGAGCGGAGCGCCGGGTGGCTAAAGCACAGCAGGTTGGCACAGTAGGGGGCACAGGTGGTGCATCAGCCAGTCATCTCAGTCAGTCGACCCGTGGCACCTGGGTCTGCCCCGTGACCACCTGCCAGCGGGCGTTCGACACTTCACGTGGCCTCAGGGTGCACATAGCCTGGCACAAGCGTCGTGGTGACGTCACCGCCACTTAGTGGCGAATGGCGGTTGTTGTTGTTGTTGTTGTGTGTGTGTGTGTGTCACCCACTGTGTGTGTGTGTGTCACCCACTGTGTGTGTGTGTGTCACCCTGTGTGTGTCACCCACTGTGTGTGTGTGTGTCACCCACTGTGTGTGTGTGTCACCCTGTGTGTGTGTCACCCTGTGTGTGTGTCACCCACTGTGTGTGTGTGTGTGTCACCCACTGTGTGTGTGTGTGTCACCCACTGTGTGTGTGTCACCCACTGTGTGTCACCCACTGTGTGTGTGTGTGTGTCACCCTGTGTGTGTGTGTCACCCACTGTGTGTGTGTGTGTCACCCACTGTGTGTGTGTGTGTCACCCACTGTGTGTGTGTGTGTCACCCTGTGTGTGTGTCACCCACTGTGTGTGTGTGTGTCACCCACTGTGTGTGTGTGTGTGTCACCCTGTGTGTGTGTCACCCACTGTGTGTGTGTCACCCACTGTGTGTGTGTCACCCACTGTTTGTGTGTGTGTCACCCACTGTGTGTGTGTGTGTGTCACCCACTGTGTGTGTGTGTCACCCACTGTGTGTGTGTGTTACCCACTGTGTGTGTGTCACCCACTGTGTGTGTGTGTCACCCACTGTGTGTGTCACCCACTGTGTGTGTGTGTGTCACCCACTGTGTGTGTGTGTGTGTCACCCACTGTGTGTGTGTCACCCACTGTGTGTGTGTGTGTCACCCACTGTGTGTGTCACCCACTGTGTGTGTGTCACCCACTGTGTGTGTGTGTGTCACCCACTGTGTGTGTGTGTGTCACCCTGTGTGTGTTACCCACTGTGTGTGTCACCCACTGTGTGTGTGTCACCCACTGTGTGTGTGTGTGTGTGTGTCACCCACTGTGTGTGTGTCACCCACTGTGTGTGTGTCACCCACTGTGTGTGTGTGTGTGTCACCCATTGTGTGTGTCACCCACTGTGTGTGTGTGTGTGTGTCACCCACTGTGTGTGTCACCCACTGTGTGTGTGTGTGTCACCCACTGTGTGTGTGTCACCCACTGTGTGTGTGTCACCCACTGTGTGTGTGTGTGTGTGTCACCCACTGTGTGTGTGTCGCCCACTGTATGTGTGTGTCACCCACTGTGTGTGTGTCGCCCACTGTGTGTCGCCCACTGTGTGTGTGTGTCACCCACTGTGTGTGTGTCACCCACTGTGTGTGTCACCCACTGTGTGTGTGTGTGTCACCCACTGTGTGTGTGTGTGTGTCACCCACTGTGTGTGTGTCACCCTGTGTGTGTCACCCACTGTGTGTGTGTGTGTGTCACCCTGTGTATGTGTCACCCACTGTGTGTGTGTCACCCACTGTGTGTGTCACCCACTGTGTGTGTGTGTGTCACCCACTGTGTGTGTGTGTGTCACCCACTGTGTGTGTGTGTGTGTGTCACCCACTGTGTGTGTGTGTCACCCACTGTGTGTGTGTGTGTGTCACCCACTGTGTGTGTGTCACCCACTGTGTGTGTGTCACCCACTGTGTGTGTGTGTGTCACCCACTGTGTGTGTGTCACCCACTGTGTGTGTGTGTCACCCACTGTGTGTGTGTCACCCACTGTGTGTGTGTCACCCACTGTGTGTGTGTCACCCACTGTGTGTGTGTCAACCACTGTGTGTGTGTGTGTCACCCACTGTGTGTGTGTGTGTCACCCACTGTGTGTGTCACCCACTGTGTGTGTGTCACCCACTGTGTGTGTCACCCTGTGTGTGTGTCACCCACTGTGTGTGTGTCACCCACTGTGTGTGTGTCACCCACTGTGTGTGTGTGTGTCACCCACTGTGTGTGTGTCACCCACTGTGTGTGTGTGTGTCACCCTGTGTGTGTGTGTCACCCACTGTGTGTGTGTGTGTGTCACCCACTGTGTGTGTGTCACCCTGTGTGTGTCACCCACTGTGTGTGTGTCACCCACTGTGTGTGTGTGTGTCACCCACTGTGTGTGTGTGTGTGTCACCCACTGTGTGTGTGTCACCCACTGTGTGTGTGTGTGTCACCCACTGTGTGTGTGTCACCCACTGTGTGTGTGTCACCCACTGTGTGTGTGTGTCACCCACTGTGTGTGTGTCACCCACTGTGTGTGTGTGTGTCACCCTGTGTGTGTGTCACCCACTGTGTGTGTGTGTGTCACCCACTGTGTGTGTCACCCACTGTGTGTGTGTGTGTCACCCACTGTGTGTGTGTCACCCACTGTGTGTGTGTGTGTCACCCACTGTGTGTGTGTGTCACCCACTGTGTGTGTGTGTGTGTCACCCACTGTGTGTGTGTGTGTCACCCACTGTGTGTGTGTCACCCACTGTGTGTGTGTGTGTGTCACCCACTGTGTGTGTGTGTGTCACCCACTGTGTGTGTGTCACCCACTGTGTGTGTGTGTCACCCACTGTGTGTGTGCCACCCACTGTGTGTGTCACCCACTGTGTGTGTGTGTGTCACCCACTGTGTGTGTGTCACCCACTGTGTGTGTGTGTGTGTCACCCACTGTGTGTGTGTGTCACCCACTGTGTGTGTGTCACCCTGTGTGTGTGTGTCACCCACTGTGTGTGTGTGTGTGTCACCCACTGTGTGTGTGTCACCCACTGTGTGTGTGTGTGTCACCCACTGTGTGTGTGTGTCACCCACTGTGTGTGTGTGTGTCACCCACTGTGTGTGTCACCCACTGTGTGTGTGTGTGTCACCCTGTGTGTGTGTCACCCACTGTGTGTGTGTGTGTCACCCACTGTGTGTGTGTCACCCTGTGTGTGTCACCCACTGTGTGTGTGTCACCCACTGTGTGTGTGTGTGTCACCCACTGTGTGTGTGTGTGTCACCCACTGTGTGTGTGTCACCCACTGTGTGTGTGTGTGTCACCCACTGTGTGTGTGTCACCCACTGTGTGTGTGTCACCCACTGTGTGTGTGTGTCACCCACTGTGTGTGTGTCACCCACTGTGTGTGTGTGTGTCACCCTGTGTGTGTGTCACCCACTGTGTGTGTGTGTGTCACCCACTGTGTGTGTGTCACCCACTGTGTGTGTGTGTCACCCACTGTGTGTGTGTGTGTGTCACCCACTGTGTGTGTGTGTCACCCACTGTGTGTGTGTGTGTGTCACCCACTGTGTGTGTGTGTGTGTCACCCACTGTGTGTGTGTGTGTCACCCACTGTGTGTGTGTCACCCACTGTGTGTGTGTGTGTCACCCACTGTGTGTGTGTGTGTCACCCACTGTGTGTGTCACCCACTGTGTGTGTGTGTCACCCACTGTGTGTGTGTCACCCACTGTGTGTGTCACCCACTGTGTGTGTGTGTGTGTCACTCACTGTGTGTGTGTCACCCACTGTGTGTGTGTGTGTGTCACCCACTGTGTGTGTGTGTGTCACCCACTGTGCGTGTGTCACCCTGTGTGTGTGTGTCACCCACTGTGTGTGTGTGTGTCACCCACTGTGTGTGTGTCACCCACTGTGTGTGTGTGTCACCCACTGTGTGTGTGTGTCACCCACTGTGTGTGTGTGTGTGTCACCCACTGTGTGTGTGTCACCCACTGTGTGTGTGTCACCCTGTGTGTGTGTGTGTCACCCACTGTGTGTGTGTCACCCACTGTGTGTGTCACCCACTGTGTGTGTGTGTCACCCACTGTGTGTGTGTGTGTGTGTCACCCACTGTGTGCGTGTGTGTGTGTCACCCACTGTGTGTGTGTGTCACCCACTGTGTGTGTGTCACCCACTGTGTGTGTGTGTCACCCACTGTGTGTGTGTGTGTGTGTCACCCACTGTGTGTGTGTCACCCACTGTGTGTGTGTGTGTCACCCACTGTGTGTGTGTCACCCACTGTGTGTGTGTCACCCACTGTGTGTGTGTGTCACCCACTGTGTGTGTGTCACCCACTGTGTGTGTGTGTCACCCTGTGTGTGTGTCACCCACTGTGTGTGTGTGTCACCCACTGTGTGTGTGTGTGTCACCCACTGTGTGTGTGTCACCCACTGTGTGTGTGTGTGTCACCCACTGTGTGTGTGTCACCCACTGTGTGTGTGTCACCCTGTGTGTGTTTCACCCACTGTGTGTGTGTGTGTCACCCACTGTGTGTGTGTCACCCACTGTGTGTGTGTGTGTGTGTGTGTCACCCACTGTGTGTGTGTCACCCACTGTGTGTGTGTCACCCTGTGTGTGTGTCACCCACTGTGTGTGTGTCACCCACTGTGTGTGTGTCACCCACTGTGTGTGTGTGTGTCACCCACTGTGTGTGTGTCACCCACTGTGTGTGTGTGTGTCACCCTGTGTGTGTGTCACCCACTGTGTGTGTGTGTGTCACCCACTGTGTGTGTGTCACCCACTGTGTGTGTGTGTCACCCACTGTGTGTGTGTGTGTGTGTCACCCACTGTGTGTGTGTGTCACCCACTGTGTGTGTGTGTGTGTCACCCACTGTGTGTGTGTGTGTGTGTCACCCACTGTGTGTGTGTGTGTGTCACCCACTGTGTGTGTGTCACCCACTGTGTGTGTGTGTGTGTCACCCACTGTGTGTGTGTGTGTCACCCACTGTGTGTGTGTGTCACCCACTGTGTGTGTGTCACCCACTGTGTGTGTCACCCACTGTGTGTGTGTGTGTGTCACCCACTGTGTGTGTGTCACCCACTGTGTGTGTGTGTGTGTCACCCACTGTGTGTGTGTGTCACCCACTGTGCGTGTGTCACCCTGTGTGTGTGTGTCACCCACTGTGTGTGTGTGTGTCACCCACTGTGTGTGTGTCACCCACTGTGTGTGTGTGTCACCCACTGTGTGTGTGTGTCACCCACTGTGTGTGTGTGTGTCACCCACTGTGTGTGTGTCACCCACTGTGTGTGTGTCACCCTGTGTGTGTGTGTGTCACCCACTGTGTGTGTGTCACCCACTGTGTGTGTCACCCACTGTGTGTGTGTGTCACCCACTGTGTGTGTGTGTGTGTCACCCACTGTGTGCGTGTGTGTGTGTGTCACCCACTGTGTGTGTGTGTCACCCACTGTGTGTGTGTCACCCACTGTGTGTGTGTGTCACCCACTGTGTGTGTGTGTGTGTCACCCACTGTGTGTGTGTCACCCACTGTGTGTGTGTGTGTCACCCACTGTGTGTGTGTCACCCACTGTGTGTGTGTCACCCACTGTGTGTGTGTGTGTCACCCACTGTGTGTGTGTCACCCACTGTGTGTGTGTGTCACCCTGTGTGTGTGTCACCCACTGTGTGTGTGTGTGTCACCAACTGTGTGTGTGTCACCCACTGTGTGTGTGTCACCCACTGTGTGTGTGTGTGTCACCCACTGTGTGTGTGTCACCCACTGTGTGTGTGTCACCCTGTGTGTGTGTCACCCACTGTGTGTGTGTGTGTCACCCACTGTGTGTGTGTCACCCACTGTGTGTGTGTGTGTGTCACCCACTGTGTGTGTGTCACCCACTGTGTGTGTGTGTCACCCTGTGTGTGTGTCACCCACTGTGTGTGTGTGTGTCACCCACTGTGTGTGTGTCACCCACTGTGTGTGTGTGTCACCCACTGTGTGTGTCACCCTGTGTGTGTCACCCACTGTGTGTGTGTCACCCACTGTGTGTGTGTGTGTGTCACCCACTGTGTGTGTGTGTGTGTCACCCACTGTGTGTGTGTCACCCACTGTGTGTGTGTGTCACCCACTGTGTGTGTGTCACCCACTGTGTGTGTGTCACCCACTGTGTGTGTGTGTGTCACCCACTGTGTGTGTGTCACCCACTGTGTGTGTGTCACCCTGTGTGTGTGTCACCCACTGTGTGTGTGTGTGTCACCCACTGTGTGTGTGTCACCCACTGTGTGTGTGTGTCACCCACTGTGTGTGTGTGTGTGTCACCCACTGTGTGTGTGTGTCACCCACTGTGTGTGTCACCCACTGTGTGTGTGTGTGTGTCACCCACTGTGTGTGTGTGTGTGTGTCACCCACTGTGTGTGTGTCACCCACTGTGTGTGTGTGTGTCACCCACTGTGTGTGTGTGTGTCACCCACTGTGTGTGTCACCCACTGTGTGTGTGTGTCACCCACTGTGTGTGTGTCACCCACTGTGTGTGTCACCCACTGTGTGTGTGTGTGTCACCCACTGTGTGTGTGTCACCCACTGTGTGTGTGTGTGTGTCACCCACTGTGTGTGTGTGTCACCCACTGTGCGTGTGTCACCCTGTGTGTGTGTGTCACCCACTGTGTGTGTGTGTGTCACCCACTGTGTGTGTGTCACCCACTGTGTGTGTGTGTCACCCACTGTGTGTGTGTGTCACCCACTGTGTGTGTGTGTGTCACCCACTGTGTGTGTGTCACCCACTGTGTGTGTGTCACCCTGTGTGTGTGTGTGTCACCCACTGTGTGTGTGTCACCCACTGTGTGTGTGTGTCACCCACTGTGTGTGTGTGTCACCCACTGTGTGTGTGTGTGTCACCCACTGTGTGCGTGTGTGTGTGTGTCACCCACTGTGTGTGTTTGTCACCCACTGTGTGTGTGTCACCCACTGTGTGTGTGTGTCACCCACTGTGTGTGTGTGTGTCACCCACTGTGTGTGTGTCACCCACTGTGTGTGTGTGTGTCACCCACTGTGTGTGTGTCACCCACTGTGTGTGTGTCACCCACTGTGTGTGTGTGTGTCACCCACTGTGTGTGTGTCACCCACTGTGTGTGTGTGTCACCCTGTGTGTGTGTCACCCACTGTGTGTGTGTGTCACCCACTGTGTGTGTGTCACCCACTGTGTGTGTGTGTGTGTCACCCACTGTGTGTGTGTCACCCACTGTGTGTGTGTGTCACCCTGTGTGTGTGTCACCCACTGTGTGTGTGTGTGTGTCACCCACTGTGTGTCACCCACTGTGTGTGTGTGTCACCCACTGTGTGTGTGTGTGTCACCCACTGTGTGTGTGTGTCACCCACTGTGTGTGTGTCACCCACTGTGTGTGTGTGTGTGTCACCCACTGTGTGTGTGTGTGTCACCCACTGTGTGTGTGTCACCCACTGTGTGTGTGTGTGTCACCCACTGTGTGTGTGTGTGTCACCCACTGTGTGTGTCACCCACTGTGTGTGTGTGTCACCCACTGTGTGTGTGTCACCCACTGTGTGTGTCACCCACTGTGTGTGTGTGTCACCCACTGTGTGTGTGTCACCCACTGTGTGTGTGTGTGTCACCCACTGTGTGTGTGTGTCACCCACTGTGTGTGTGTCACCCTGTGTGTGTGTGTGTCACCCACTGTGTGTGTGTGTGTCACCCACTGTGTGTGTGTCACCCACTGTGTGTGTGTGTGTCACCCACTGTGTGTGTGTGTCACCCACTGTGTGTGTGTGTGTGTCACCCACTGTGTGTGTGTCACCCTGTGTGTGTGTGTCACCCACTGTGTGTGTGTCACCCACTGTGTATGTGTGTCACCCACTGTGTGTGTGTGTCACCCACTGTGTGTGTGTGTGTCACCCACTGTGTGCGTGTGTGTGTGTCACCCACTGTGTGTGTGTGTCACCCACTGTGTGTGTGTCACCCACTGTGTGTGTGTGTCACCCACTGTGTGTGTGTCACCCACTGTGTGTGTGTCACCCACTGTGTGTGTGTGTGTCACCCACTGTGTTTGTGTGTGTCACCCACTGTGTGTGTGTGTGTCACCCACTGTGTGTGTGTCACCCACTGTGTGTGTGTGTGTCACCCACTGTGTGTGTGCGTGTCACCCACTGTGTGTGTGTGTGTGTCACCCACTGTGTGTGTGTCACCCACTGTGCGTGTGTGTGTCACCCACTGTGTGTGTGTGTGTCACCCACTGTGTGTGTGTCACCCACTGTGTGTGTGTGTGTCACCCACTGTGTGTGTGTGTGTGTGTCACCTACTGTGTGTGTGTCACCTACTGTGTGTGTGTCACCAACTGTGTGTGTGTCACCCACTGTGTGTGTGTCACCCACTGTGTGTGTGTCACCTACTGTGTGTGTGTCACCCACTGTGTGTGTGTGTGTCACCCACTGTGTGTGTGTGTGTGTCACCCACTGTGTGTGTGTCACCCACTGTGTGTGTGTGTGTGTCACCCACTGTGTGTGTGTCACCCACTGTGTGTGTGTGTGTCACCCACTGTGTGTGTGTCACCCACTGTGTGTGTGTGTGTCACCCACTGTGTGTGTGTCACCCACTGTGTGTGTGTCACCCACTGTGTGTGTGTGTCACCCACTGTGTGTGTCACCCACTGTGTGTGTCACCCACTGTGTGTGTGTGTCACCCACTGTGTGTGTGTGTGTGTCACCCACTGTGTGTGTGTGTGTGTCACCCACTGTGTGTGTGTCACCCACTGTGTGTGTGTGTGTCACCCACTGTGTGTGTGTCACCCACTGTGTGTGTCACCCACTGTGTGTGTGTGTCACCCACTGTGTGTGTGTGTGTGTGTCACCCTGTGTGTGTGTGTGTGTGTCACCCACTGTGTGTGTGTGTGTCACCCACTGTGTGTGTGTCACCCACTGTGTGTGTGTCACCCACTGTGTGTGTGTGTCTGCTACAGCAGAGGTGTAGGGAATTCCAACAAGACCTACATCTCTGCTTTATTGACCTGGTCAAGGCCTATGATACCATCAGTAGGCCTGGGCTCTGGGTCATCCTTCGTGCTTTTGGAGTACCTGACCCTCTGCTCACGATCATTAAGGACCTTCATGATGGTGAGCGGGCCCGGGTAAAACTACGTGGCCGGGAGTCAGAGCCATTCCCTGTACACCTTGGGGTGCGACAGGGATGGCCTCTGGCTCCCACATTATTTAACATCTATTTTGACCACGTAGTTCGTGAAGCCTTCAATAGCTGTACCGGGGGAATCTCCATATGGTACAGATATAATGGGAGGCTAATCGATGCCCGGGTGCGGTCAAGGGATGGCTCCCTATTGCTGAACCACGTTATGTATGCTGATGACTTGGTAATAGCTGCTCAGTCAGAGGAGGAGTTGGAGACGCTGCTGCTGAGACTGGAGCGTGCCACTAAGAGGTGGGGCCTTACCATCAGCCCCACCAAAACTAAGCACCTGCCTGGGTATTTTGTACCATCGGACACTCCACCCCCACAACTCCCAATCGGTGATGGGGCAGTTGTGGAGAGAGTGGAGAGTTTCCCATACCTGGGCAGTGTGCTTATGACTGGCTCCAGTTTAACAGCAGAGGTCTCACTCCGAATCAGTCGAGCGGCAATATCTTTTCATCGGTTGCGTAACGCTGTGTGGAAGCTACCTGGTCTGTCGCTCCGCACTAAGCTTCAGGTCTTCTCGGCCATGGTCATTCCCTCCCTTCTCTACGCTTGCGAAACGTGGACCCCCCTAATGGAACATCTTCGCCGGTTAGAAACATTTAGGCTGGCCTGCCTACGATCCATCCTGGGTTTAACCAGACTGGATTGTGTGAGGAGCTCACAAATCCTTGAAAGATCTGGGCAGGGTCCCATCGGTGAGCTCCTCCGGCAGGGAAGGCTGCGATGGCTGGGTCATGTAGCCCGCATGCCCAGCCACCGCATGCCGAAACAGCTTTTGTTTGGCCGGATTGAGGGGGCTAAGCGGGCGCGGCACGGGCTAGAGAAGAGATGGAGTGATGTGGTACAGGAGGACGTGGAGCTGAGTGGACTTGCCGATGACTGGTACCAGCGGTGTCAAGATCGGCCTCTGTGGAGGAGGCTCGTGAAGGATGCTACTGGGCAGTTGGAGGCAGTCGCCCTCCAACAACAACGGAGGGCGGAGGAGCGATGCTCACAACAGCGAGCGGAGCGCCGGGTGGCTAAAGCACAGCAGGTTGGCACAGTAGGGGGCACAGGTGGTGCATCAGCCAGTCATCTCAGTCAGTCGACCCGTGGCACCTGGGTCTGCCCCGTGACCACCTGCCAGCGGGCGTTCGACACTTCACGTGGCCTCAGGGTGCACATAGCCTGGCACAAGCGTCGTGGTGACGTCACCGCCACTTAGTGGCGAATGGCGGTTGTTGTTGTTGTTGTTGTGTGTGTGTGTGTGTCACCCACTGTGTGTGTGTGTGTGTCACCCACTGTGTGTGTGTGTGTCACCCTGTGTGTGTGTCACCCACTGTATGTGTGTGTGTGTCACCCACTGTGTGTGTGTGTCACCCACTGTGTGTGTGTGTGTCACCCTGTGTGTGTGTCACCCACTGTGTGTGTGTGTGTCACCCACTGTGTGTGTGTGTGTGTGTCACCCACTGTGTGTGTGTGTCACCCACTGTGTGTGTGTGTCACCCACTGTGTGTGTGTGTCACCCTGTGTGTGTGTGTCACCCACTGTGTGTGTGTGTCACCCACTGTGTGTGTGTCACCCACTGTGTGTTTGTCACCCACTGTGTGTGTGTCACCCACTGTGTGTGTGTGTGTCACCCTGTGTGTGTGTCACCCACTGTGTGTGTGTCACCCACTGTGTGTGTGTCACCCACTGTGTGTGTGTGTGTCACCCACTGTGTGTGTGTGTCACCCACTGTGTGTGTGTGTCACCCACTGTGTGTGTTACCCACTGTGTGTGTGTCACCCACTGTGTGTGTGTGTCACCCACTGTGTGTGTCACCCACTGTGTGTGTGTGTGTCACCCACTGTGTGTGTGTGTCACCCACTGTGTGTGTGTCACCCACTGTGTGTGTGTGTGTGTCACCCACTGTGTGTGTCACCCACTGTGTGTGTGTCACCCACTGTGTGTGTGTGTGTGTCACCCACTGTGTGTGTGTGTGTGTCACCCTGTGTGTGTTACCCACTGTGTGTGTCACCCACTGTGTGTGTGTCACCCACTGTGTGTGTGTGTGTCACCCACTGTGTGTGTGTCACCCACTGTGTGTGTGTCACCCACTGTGTGTGTGTCACCCACTGTGTGTGTGTGTCACCCACTGTGTGTGTCACCCACTGTGTGTGTCACCCACTGTGTGTGTGTGTGTCACCCACTGTGTGTGTCACCCACTGTGTGTGTGTGTGTGTCACCCACTGTGTGTGTGTCACCCACTGTGTGTGTGTCACCCACTGTGTGTGTGTGTGTGTCACCCACTGTGTGTGTGTCGCCCACTGTGTGTGTGTGTCACCCACTGTGTGTGTGTCGCCCACTGTGTGTCGCCCACTGTGTGTGTGTGTGTCACCCACTGTGTGTGTGTCACCCACTGTGTGTGTCACCCACTGTGTGTGTGTCACCCACTGTGTGTGTGTGTGTGTCACCCACTGTGTGTGTGTGTCACCCACTGTGTGTGTGTGTGTCACCCACTGTGTGTGTCACCCACTGTGTGTGTGTCACCCACTGTGTGTGTGTGTCACCCACTGTGTGTGTGTGTCACCCACTGTGTGTGTGTCACCCTGTGTGTGTGTGTCACCCACTGTGTGTGTGTGTCACCCACTGTGTGTGTCACCCACTGTGTGTGTGTGTGTCACCCACTGTGTGTGTGTGTGTGTGTGTCACCCACTGTGTGTGTGTGTGTCACCCACTGTGTGTGTGTGTGTCACCCACTGTGTGTGTGTCACCCACTGTGTGTGTGTCACCCACTGTGTGTGTGTGTGTCACCCACTGTGTGTGTATCACCCACTGTGTGTGTGTCACCCACTGTGTGTGTGTGTGTGTGTGTCACCCACTGTGTGTGTGTCACCCACTGTGTGTGTGTGTGTGTGTCACCCACTGTGTGTGTGTGTGTCACCCACTGTGTGTGTGTCACCCACTGTGTGTGTCACCCTGTGTGTGTGTCACCCACTGTGTGTGTGTCACCCACTGTGTGTGTGTCACCCACTGTGTGTGTGTGTGTCACCCACTGTGTGTGTGTCACCCACTGTGTGTGTGTGTGTCACCCTGTGTGTGTGTCACCCACTGTGTGTGTGTCACCCACTGTGTGTGTGTCACCCTGTGTGTGTGTGTCACCCACTGGGTGTGTGTGTGTGTGTCACCCACTGTGTGTGTCACCCACTGTGTGTGTGTGTGTGTCACCCACTGTGTGTGTGTCACCCACTGTGTGTGTGTCACCCACTGTGTGTGTGTGTGTCACCCACTGTGTGTGTGTGTCACCCTGTGTGTGTGTCACCCACTGTGTGTGTGTGTGTGTCACCCACTGTGTGTGTGTCACCCACTGTGTGTGTGTGTCACCCACTGTGTGTGTGTGTGTCACCCACTGTGTGTGTGTGTGTCACCCACTGTGTGTGTGTGTGTCACCCACTGTGTGTGTCACCCACTGTGTGTGTGTCACCCACTGTGTGTGTGTGTGTGTCACCCACTGTGTGTGTGTGTGTGTGTCCCCCTGTGTGTGTTACCCACTGTGTGTGTCACCCACTGTGTGTGTGTCACCCACTGTGTGTGTGTGTGTCACCCACTGTGTGTGTGTCACCCACTGTGTGTGTGTCACCCACTGTGTGTGTGTCACCCACTGTGTGTGTGTGTCACCCACTGTGTGTGTCACCCACTGTGTGTGTCACCCACTGTGTGTGTGTGTCACCCACTGTGTGTGTCACCCACTGTGTGTGTGTGTGTCACCCACTGTGTGTGTGTCACCCACTGTGTGTGTGTCACCCACTGTGTGTGTGTGTGTGTCACCCACTGTGTGTGTGCCGCCCACTGTGTGTGTGTGTGTCACCCACTGTGTGTGTGTCGCCCACTGTGTGTCGCCCACTGTGTGTGTGTGTGTGTCACCCACTGTGTGTGTGTCACCCACTGTGTGTGTCACCCACTGTGTGTGTGTGTGTCACCCACTGTGTGTGTGTGTGTGTGTCACCCACTGTGTGTGTCACCCACTGTGTGTGTGTCACCCACTGTGTGTGTGTGTGTCACCCACTGTGTGTGTGTGTGTCACCCACTGTGTGTGTGTCACCCTGTGTGTGTGTGTCACCCACTGTGTGTGTGTCACCCTGTGTGTTTCACCCACTGTGTGTGTGTCACCCACTGTGTGTGTCACCCACTGTGTGTGTGTGTGTCACCCACTGTGTGTGTGTGTGTCACCCACTGTGTGTGTGTGTGTCACCCACTGTGTGTGTGTGTGTGTGTCACCCACTGTGTGTGTGTGTCACCCACTGTGTGTGTGTCACCCACTGTGTGTGTGTCACCCACTGTGTGTGTGTGTCACCCACTGTGTGTGTGTCACCCACTGTGTGTGTGTGTGTGTGTCACCCACTGTGTGTGTGTCACCCACTGTGTGTGTGTCACCCACTGTGTGTGTGTGTGTCACCCACTGTGTGTGTGTGTCACCCACTGTGTGTGTGTCACCCACTGTGTGTGTGTCACCCACTGTGTGTGTGTGTCACCCTGTGTGTGTGTCACCCACTGTGTGTGTGTGTGTCACCCACTGTGTGTGTGTCACCCTGTGTGTGTCACCCACTGTGTGTGTGTCACCCACTGTGTGTGTGTGTCACCCACTGTGTGTGTGTCACCCACTGTGTGTGTGTCACCCACTGTGTGTGTGTGTGTCACCCACTGTGTGTGTGTCACCCACTGTGTGTGTGTCACCCACTGTGTGTGTGTGTGTCACCCACTGTGTGTGTGTCACCCACTGTGTGTGTGTGTCACCCTGTGTGTGTGTCACCCACTGTGTGTGTGTGTCACCCACTGTGTGTGTGTCACCCACTGTGTGTGTGTGTGTGTGTCACCCACTGTATGTGTGTGTGTGTCACCCACTGTGTGTGTGTGTCACCCACTGTGTGTGTGTGTGTGTGTGTCACCCACTGTGTGTGTGTGTGTGTCACCCACTGTGTGTGTGTGTGTCACCCACTGTGTGTGTGTCACCCACTGTGTGTGTGTGTGTGTCACCCACTGTGTGTGTGTCACCCACTGTGTGTGTGTCACCCACTGTGTGTGTGTGTGTGTCACCCACTGTGTGTGTGTCGCCCACTGTGTGTGTGTGTCACCCACTGTGTGTGTGTCGCCCACTGTGTGTCGCCCACTGTGTGTGTGTGTGTGTCACCCACTGTGTGTGTGTCACCCACTGTGTGTGTCACCCACTGTGTGTGTGTGTGTGTCACCCACTGTGTGTGTGTGTGTCACCCACTGTGTGTGTGTGTCACCCACTGTGTGTGTGTGTGTCACCCACTGTGTGTGTCACCCACTGTGTGTGTGTCACCCACTGTGTGTGTGTGTCACTCACTGTGTGTGTGTGTCACCCACTGTGTGTGTGTCACCCTGTGTGTGTGTGTCACCCACTGTGTGTGTGTGTGTCACCCACTGTGTGTGTGTCACCCACTGTGTGTGTCACCCACTGTGTGTGTGTGTGTCACCCACTGTGTGTGTGTGTGTCACCCACTGTGTGTGTGTGTGTCACCCACTGTGTGTGTGTGTCACCCACTGTGTGTGTGTGTGTCACCCACTGTGTGTGTGTCACCCACTGTGTGTGTGTCACCCACTGTGTGTGTGTCACCCACTGTGTGTGTGTGTGTCACCCACTGTGTGTGTATCACCCACTGTGTGTGTGTCACCCACTGTGTGTGTGTGTGTGTCACCCACTGTGTGTGTGTCACCCACTGTGTGTGTGTGTCACCCACTGTGTGTGTGTGTGTGTCACCCACTGTGTGTGTGTGTGTGTCACCCACTGTGTGTGTGTCACCCACTGTGTGTGTCACCCTGTGTGTGTGTCACCCACTGTGTGTGTGTCACCCACTGTGTGTGTGTCACCCACTGTGTGTGTGTGTGTGTCACCCACTGTGTGTGTGTCACCCACTGTGTGTGTGTGTGTCACCCTGTGTGTGTGTCACCCACTGTGTGTGTGTGTGTCACCCACTGTGTGTGTGTCACCCTGTGTGTGTGTGTGTCACCCACTGTGTGTGTGTGTGTCACCCACTGTGTGTGTGTCACCCACTGTGTGTGTGTGTGTCACCCACTGTGTGTGTGTCACCCACTGTGTGTGTGTCACCCACTGTGTGTGTGTGTGTCACCCACTGTGTGTGTGTGTCACCCTGTGTGTGTGTCACCCACTGTGTGTGTGTGTGTGTCACCCACTGTGTGTGTGTCACCCACTGTGTGTGTGTGTGTCACCCACTGTGTGTGTGTGTGTGTCACCCACTGTGTGTGTGTGTGTCACCCACTGTGTGTGTGTGTGTCACCCACTGTGTGTGTCACCCACTGTGTGTGTGTCACCCACTGTGTGTGTGTGTGTCACCCACTGTGTGTGTGTCACCCACTGTGTGTGTGTCACCCACTGTGTGTGTGTGTCACCCACTGTGTGTGTCACCCACTGTGTGTGTCACCCACTGTGTGTGTGTGTCACCCACTGTGTGTGTCACCCACTGTGTGTGTGTGTCACCCACTGTGTGTGTGTCACCCACTGTGTGTGTGTGTGTGTCACCCACTGTGTGTGTGTCGCCCACTGTGTGTGTGTCACCCACTGTGTGTGTGTCGCCCACTGTGTGTCGCCCACTGTGTGTGTGTGTGTCACCCACTGTGTGTGTGTCACCCACTGTGTGTGTCACCCACTGTGTGTGTGTGTGTCACCCACTGTGTGTGTGTGTGTGTCACCCACTGTGTGTGTGTCACCCACTGTGTGTGTGTCACCCACTGTGTGTGTGTCACCCACTGTGTGTGTGTCACCCACTGTGTGTGTGTGTGTCACCCACTGTGTGTGTGTGTGTCACCCACTGTGTGTGTGTCACCCTGTGTGTGTGTGTCACCCACTGTGTGTGTGTCACCCTGTGTGTTTCACCCACTGTGTGTGTGTCACCCACTGTGTGTGTCACCCACTGTGTGTGTGTGTGTGTCACCCACTGTGTGTGTGTGTGTCACCCACTGTGTGTGTGTGTGTGTGTCACCCACTGTGTGTGTGTGTGTGTCACCCACTGTGTGTGTGTGTGTC